>NC_052150.1:22614170-22928064 GCF_902713615.1 Scyliorhinus canicula | reverse complement strand
CCCCCACTCGCAACCCCCCCACTCGCAACCCCCCCACTCGCAACCCCCCCCCACCGCAACCCCCCCACCCACTCGCAACCCCCCCACTCGCAACCCCCCCCTCGCAACCCCCCCCACTCGCACCCCCCCCCAACTCGCAACCCCCCCCCACTCGCAACCCCCCCCACTCGCAACCCCCCCCCCACTCGCAACCCCCACCCACTCGCAACCCCCCCCACTCGCAACCCCCCACTCCAACCCCCCCCCACTCGCAACCCCCCCCCCCCCCCCCCACTCGCCCCGGACACTGAACGGCGTCAACCATCATCAATGGTTGACGCCGTTTCAAAGCTACTCTGTTTTCGCCGACGTGACCCGTGGCCACGTGGCGGGGACTTCGGCCCATCCGGGCCGGAGATTTGTTGAAAGAAAAAATAGAATGAAATCCCGCCGGCGCCAGCTGTTTTCAGAGGCTGCCGGCGGGATTTGCACAACGCCGGTTTTGGCCGGTCGGAGAATAAAAAACCCTGCGGGAGCGGGATTAACGCCACTGCCGGCCGATTCGCCAACCCTGCGTGGGGTCGGAGAATTTCGCCCCCTATTTCCAATTCTCTCCAGCTTTGACAAAGAGTCACCCAGTCTCGAAAGGTGAGCTTCCTTTTTCTCCACAGATGCTGTCGGACCGGCGAGATTGTCCAGCCTTTCTGCTTTTGTTCCAGATTCCAGCATCCGCAGTCATTTGCTTTAGTGACGCAATCTACTGTTTGCTCACTGGGATAATTGGGCAAAGAGAATGTTTTGCTCACCTCAGATTGTGCCCATTAAGAGACTTCAATTTCTAAATTGTTCAGCAAAGAGTGACGGTTTGCCATTTTGCATTACACGCACTTTACCCTGGGGGACAAAACCCAGTTGCGACAGTTTCCCCACTCCTCTTGTTGAAGAGCAGGAGCCACTGTCTTCACCTTGAACAGAAAATCACAAATATCATGGCTTTTCAACACTGACATCTTGTGGTAAAAGTAGGTAACAACACCAGAACAGTCTGCAAAGTGATGGATGAGGGAAGAGATTTTAACAAGCCATTTTACGGGGCTTCCTTGCATCTTGCCAGTCAATCATTAAGGACAGAAGTCGGGATATTTTAAACACAAACAAAGCAAAGGAACGTGTTGACTCGCTTGCTGATCCCCAGCCCTCAATGGCTGATTTAATACCTATTACTCAACGCAAAAGCTACGTCTGGCACGGCTTCCGGGTGACATGCACTCTGACCCTTGTTAATTCAGCACTGCAAGCAACTCAACTACTCAATACTGTGTAGTCTGACTGATGAGCCCGAAAGGGGCTTGGTGGATAAATCCTAAAGTAGAACACCATGGTCCCAACAGCTGCGACAAACACTCAAAAAAGCTCAATACAATTCAGGACAAAGCAAATGCTGATTGCCCCCCCCCCCCAAACCTCCACCACAAATTATCACTTCCTCCACCAGTGATGCACAGTGGCGGAAGTGTGTACCAGATGCACTGCAGCAACTCACCAAGGTTCCTTTGGCGGCACTCGCAACACCCGATTGCTACCACCTAAATGGACGAGGGCACCAGATGAATGGGAACACCTACCCCTGGAAATTCCACTCCGAGTCACTCACCATCTGACTTGGAAATATATTGCTATTCCTTCACTGTCACTGGGTCAACATCCTGGAATTTCCCCCCCCCCCCCCCCCCCCCCGCCACTGTGGGTGTACCGACACAGCACGGACTACAGCAGTTCAGGAAGGCAGCTCACCACCACCTTCTCAAGGGTCAGTTAGGGATGGGCAATAAATGCAGGCCCAGCCAGCGGTGCCCCACATCCTGTGAAGAATTTTAAAATGGCCAATTACCCTTCATTGTTCTTCAGCACCGCCCCTACTGCGGGTTGCTGGGTCAGTGGGAGGCAGCTCATTAGCATGTGGAAATTGGGACTAAGTGTCCACCTTGGGCACCTCTTGTGGCCCTGCCTTTACATGTTACCAGAAACTCTGACCTTGTGTTTGACCGAGCTCCTCTTGCCTTCCTTGGATTCTCAAGGAACCACGACAATCTGGCTATGTTTGACACACAAAAGACAAAATATACCTTCAGTTCCCTGGCTCTTCAAGCCACTCACTTAACGGGCGTGAGGGTGGGTAAGTTGTACAAGGATGACAAGGTGCTGTATGTTCAGTTGTCCAGTATTTGATTATGTGTGTCTCTTGACCTTTGACTTCTCTCTGTGCTTGATTGGTTAAGCCTGGGTGTGGACTCTGAGAAAAGTAAACAAACTGTAGAAGGTGCTGGAAGTTCAATCTGCAGTATGAGTGCAGGCATTTTGTGCCTGCAGAGATATTTTAATACTCTTGGGAATATATTTACTACACACAGATAACCTGGATGTCATCTCTGGTTGTTCCGATATAAATAGATAACATGCCAGTGCAATGCTAGGCCCAGCAGTGGTGACACCCAGTTTGGAGAATTCCAGCCCTGCATGCAGCCATTTTTTCACCAGACAGAAGGTCGACTCGACTGAGGTGTAGGAGGAAACAACTGGGTCAATTTCCCAATGAGATCATGGTAGTTGGAAATTCAGGTGTGCACACTTAATTTAGAGGTAAGAGAACATGTGCACTCCAGGGGGGGATTCTCCGACCCCCCCCCCCCCACCCCCCCCCGCCGTGTCGGAGAATCGCCGGGGGTCGGCGTGAATCCGCCCCCGCCGTTCTCCGACCCCCAAAAAGTCGGCGAGGCGTGAATCGCGCCGCCCGCCTCGGAGAATGGCGGGGGGACTGGTGCGAACCAATGGGTCCCGGGGCTGCGAATTCTCCGGTCGGATGGGCCAAAGTCCCGCCGGCGTGACCTATGGGTCATGCCGGCGTAAATTAAACCACCTTATATAACGGCGTCAACCAGTGCTGATGGTTGACGCTAGGACAGCGTGGAGCTAGGTTCACGGCGTGGGGTGGCAGCAGAAGTGAGGGTGTGGCCGCAGCCTGTGTGGGGGGGTGAGAGGGGGTTGAGGTGGGGGGGTGGATGGGGGTCGAGGAGGGGGTGGGGGGGAGAGGGTGAATGCTGGGGAGGGGGAGTGCGGGGAGGGAGGGGGGAGAGGGTGAGTGCCGGGGAGGGAAGAGGGTGAGTGCGGAGGGAGGGGTGAGTGCCGGGGAGGGAGAAGAGGGTGAGTGCCGGGGAGGGGGGTGAGTGCTGGGGAGGGGGGAGAGGGTGAGTGCCGGGGAGGGGGAGGGGGGTGAGTGTGGGGAGGGGGGAGAGGGTGAGTGCCGGGGAGGGGGGGGGGTGAGTGCGGGGAGGTGGGTGAGTGCCGGGGAGGGGGGTGAGTGCCGGGGAGGGGGGTGAGTGCTGGGGAGGGGGGAGAGGGTGAGTGCCGGGGAGGGGGTGAGTGCGGGGAGGGGGATGAGTGCTGGGGAGAGGGGAGAGGGTGAGTGTTGGGGAGGGGCTGAGTGCCAGGTAGGGGGGTGAGTGCCGGGGGGGGGGGGTGAGTGCCGGGGAGGGGGGTGAGTGCTGGGGAGGGAGAAGAGGGTGAGTGCCGGGGAGGGAGAAGATGGTGAGTGGGGGAGGGGGAAGAGGGTGAGTGCTAGGGAGGGGGAAGAGGGTGAATGCGGGGAGGGGGGGGAGAGGGTGAGGCCGGAGGGGGGTGAGTGCGGGGAGGGGGGTGAGTGCGGGGAGGGGGGAGAGGGTGAGTGAGGGGAGGGAGAGAGGGTGAGTGCTGGGGAGGGGGAGAGGGTGAGTGTTGGGGAGGGGGTGATGCCGGGGAGGGGGGGGTGAGGTGGGGAGGGGGGTGAGTGCCGGGGAGGGGGGTGAGTGCTGGGGAGGGGGGAGAGGGGTGAGTGCCGGGGAGGGGGGTGAGTGCCGAGGGGGGAGGGGGGGAGAGAGTGAGTGCCGGGGAGGGGGATGAGTGCCGGGGAGGGGGGAGAGAGTGAGTGCCGGGGAGGGGGGAGGTGCCGGGGAGGGGGGAGAGGGTGTGTCGGGGAGGGGGGTGAGTGCTGGGAGGGGGGAGAGGGTGAGTGCTGGGGAGGGGGGAGAGGGTGTGTGCCGGGGAGGGGGGTGAGTGCCGGGGAGGGGGGGGGAGAGGGAGTGCCGGGGAGGGGGGGTGAGTGCGGGGAGGAGGGGGGGGGGGGGGGGGTGAGTGCGGGGAGGGGGATGTGTGCCGGGGAGGGGGGGAGAAGGTGAGTGCCGGGGAGGGGGGGGGGAGAGGACGAGGGAGGTCGTCCGCCTGGCCAGGTGCCAGCCTCTGACAGTTGCGCCCACTTAGCCCATGGCACCTGGCTGCGGGGGGGGGGGGGGGGGGGGGGGGTTTGCGGGGGTATGGGCAATGATGACATGTAGTTGTTCTCTCCCCCCCCCCCCCTTCCGCAGGCCGTTATGTTTGCTGATCAGCCGGCGATGTTGGCCGCCATGGCAGCAGCTGCACTTCTAAATGTTGCCCTGGGGGAGGAGAAGAAGTGTGCCAGGGAGGCAGCGCAGGCTTCCGTAGAGGAACATGCCACAGAGGGGCAGGTGGCAACCGCCCAGGCTGGAGGGCCGCCCGCCCGACAGGACAAGGAGGAGGAGGAGGAGGTGGTGGTGTCACGGCGACGGAGATGCCCAATGAGGCCCCGTGTGTACCGGCCCCGCTCGTCGTACCAGGACCTCACAGACCGGGCATGCAGGAGGAGACTCCAGATGAGCCGGGGAACCGTGGGACACATCTGCCACCTGGTGGGACACCTGGCACCATGTGGCACTGGGGGAGGACACCCTCTCCCCGTGTCCGTCAAGGTTACGGTGGCCCTGAACGTCTCTGCCACGGGGTCATTCCAGGCGCTGAGTGGGGACCTGTCCGGCATCTCGCAGGCATCGGTGCATCCGGGCAGTGACAGCGCCCTATATGCCATTGCGGACCGCTACATCCGGTTCCCTATGGACCGGGCCAGCCAGGATGCCCGGGCAGCAGGCTTCGCTGCCGAGGCCGGGTTTCCCATGCTCCAAGGCGCGATCGATGGGATGCACATCGCCGTGCGGCCACCTGCGGATAATAGGGCCGTGTTCACCAATAGGAGGGGGACCTATTCCATCAACATCCATGTGGTCTGCGACCACCGCATGATGATCCTGCACGTCTGTGCCCGGTACCTGGGAAGTGTACATGACTCATACGTATTGGCGCAGTCCCTTACATCCCCGCCATGTTCGAGGGACGCCAACCCCGCTGAGTGGCTGGTTGCTGGGCAACAGGGGTTATCCGTTACGGTCGTGGCTGATAATGCCTATATGGAGGTCACAGACTGACGCGGAGAACAGCTACGATGCCCATGCAGCGACCAGGGGTGTGATAGAGAGGTGTTTTGGCCTGCTAAAAATGCGTTTCAGGTGCCTGGATCGCTCTGGAGGGGCGCTCCAGTACCCGCCAGATAGGGTGGGCCGCATCGTTGTGGTCTGCTGCGTCCTGCACAACATAGCCCAGCAGAGGGGTGATGTGCCGCAGGTGGAGGAGGAGGGAGTGGAGGAGCAGCAGGAGGAGATGCAGTCCTCCCCAGATGAGGAGGATGGGGGCAATGGTCAGGGCAGACAGGCCGGACATGGGCGGGAAGCTGCCCTCCGTTACCGGCTGGGCCAATGGCCACGGGGGACAGGCTGATAGCCGCCCGGTTCACTAACTAGGGAGGCGTGAGAATCGGCAGGTATGGGCACAGGCCGCACACCACGGCAGCAGCCGACCACCCTCACCTCCCCCCACCCACCCACCACCAACACCCTCACCCCCCGCCACCCACCCACTACCAACCACCCCCACTCCACCCGCATGCACACCACCCCTCCATTGCACATCCACCTGCAGCACATTGGGCCGGGCTCACACGGTCACCGGTGGAAGCGTGTCTATTGCAGGCCATGGGGGATGATGACGACACGCTCTGCGATGAGCTCCTGGCTCTACATCGTTGGACAATGTCTGACCCATTGCCACGGTACCACCCTCCACCCGGACCATCCCTGCATGCGGCCGTGACACTGCAGCGCACGGTCCCGTCCTCTGCCCAGGGGCATGGCGAGGGCAACCCGGGGGGAGGGGGGGCACACTCACCTGGGGCCGCGTAATACCACCCCTCACACACACACTGGCGCTCACCTCATACCACACCCGCGCAGGCTTCGGACAGAGAACAAAGGCAGATTAGTATGTGTGAAAGTGATTTTAATGACAAACAGTCCACACACGTGCCCTAGCCCCTATAACTCGTCTGTGTCCTGCACCAGTGCCAACTTACTCAGTGTCTAATTGTTTGGCCTTATGGGCCCTTTGACTACGTCTAGGTGGTTCCCCAGACGGTGCAGCAAAACTGGAGGTGGACTCCTGAGATTCCTGCCCTGTGACTTGGGATCCCTTTAGCGGCCGTTTCCTGGGGCGGCCCGGCCTAGATGGGCCAGGCTGTGGCTCGGGCGACTGGGATGGCGAGCTGCCAGCCTGACCTGCCCGTTGCCCACCAGATGCACCTGGGACGGAAGGGGGGGGAGTCCGAGGTGCTGCGGTGTTCCGGGACCTCCCCTACAGGGGGACCCGGGACGGAGCCCAGCACCTCCTCCTCCCTCGGGGTGCCCGATGGCCCCTGGGTCTCTACATGGGTCGGGGGTGCGAACAGACTTGCCATCCAACGCCCCCCCCCAACATCTGGCGCTGCCAGTCCTGGAGGCCCGCCCTGGTTTCGACAAGGGTCTGCAAGTTTGCAGCCATGGAGCCCAGGGAGTTGGCCATCCCTGTCTGTCTGGGCGACGCCAGACAGCACATGGGCAATGGCGCCGATGCCCTCAGCGATGGCCTGCTGAGACTGGGCCATTGCCTGCAGAGACTGGGCCATGGCCTGCTGAGACAGGGCCACGGCATTGAGCGCCTCTGCCATCTGCCGCTGGCTCTGGCTCATGGCTTCCTGTGAGAGGGCAGCCATGCCCTGGGCCACAGATGCCGCCTGCACGGAAAGCCCCAGGCCTTGCATACTGCTCCCCATGTCTGACACCGTCGCACCCATTTCCTCCACCGCGGACGCCACCCGTGTAGTTTCGGCCTGGGTGGCACGCATGACCGGCACCACTCCCAGCTCCTGGACGCGGGTGCACTCCTCCACCTGCGCCTGCAGCCGCTACAAGCCGGCCGTCACCCCCTTCGATCGTCCCTGGTTCGGTGACTGCATCGGTCTATGGGTGGGTGTGGTAACACCAGGAACCCGGGACCCGTCTGGGCGGCAGATGTTTGCTTGGGCCAGGATGCCCTCCGACCTCCCGGCCCCTCTGCTGCTCCTACCTCCAGCTGCTGTACCGGTACGGCTGTGTTGTGCGCACCAGCGAGTGAACCAGAAGCCTCATCACTAAAATGCCCAACCGAGGTGAGTGTCTGCGATGGTGGAGGGTGTTGGAGATAGCAATGGCGTTGTGTCGTAGGCATACATCTGTACAGAGACAGTGCATGAAGTGCCTGCATTCTGGACACCAAATCTGTGCTAACTGTTGCTGATTATGCCCCGTGACTTTTGTCACTTTGTTGCACGAGAGTGTGGTGAAGGAAGAGCAACTGTCAATGCTAGCTTCAAACCTTTGTCTTAAAGTGTGGTCAATAGTTTCAGACATGGCTGTAGGACTCAGGAGTGCAATCTGAACGGAGAGGTAAGGCTTGATTTAATGCTTCCCCCAGCCTCACAAGATATTTAATATCTTTGTACTCCTGCATTACTAGTCTCTGGTGCATCTGTGACTTTAATCACTCGAACATTGGCGGGCATACCTCTCGCTGCCTCGACTCCGAGCTCAGGAATTTCCTCTCTCAACCTCTCCACATCTCTCTTCCTCTTTAATTTAAACTGCTGCTCAGAACCTCTTGTTCATTTGTCTTAATCTATAAGTATGTGGCTCAGTGTCAAATTCTGTTTGGTAATATCGCTGTACTGTGCCTTGGGATGTTTTACGACACTAAAGGTGTTATATAGATGCAAGTCATTGTTGTTGCAAGGAGTAATTTACTTGCATCAAACCCATCACCATTAAAATGAATGGATCTTTAATAACATTCCTATTGCACGGGTAATTATTATTCCTACTACACCACTATAATAAGCAATTCATAACATTTCATTAGACTACCAATATGGAATTATAATTATAACGTTGTATGACACATGCTATTAATAGTTATAATAACTGTTCTAACATATTTTATTCTGGATTATAGGGATGGAGAGTTGATTAAAAATTAGCTGCAGCTGAATGCATTAAACAGATTAAAGTCCTTTAATGTGTTATCACACTCATTAGGTTGTTCATCATGAACGTACACAGCTAAAGTTTATTTGTCTTAGTTTTAGTTGCCAATGATCTGGGTGTCAGTTTTTTTTAAAAAGGTTTGCAACATATTTCTGCATGTGCTTGGCCATTGCATTCTTTAGTCTGAAGCCTTTGATTTTCAAGGATGTAAAGGTCTTAAATAGATGACTCACTCATCCAAAATATAGAATATTTAGAATAGATAATATTTAGAATAGATGAATAGAATCACTCCTCTTATGATATACTGCTGGCTAATTTTTAATTTATTCAAGATGTGATGGATGATTTGCATTTGGTTGTATTGGAAGCTTCAGGTTTTCAAGAACTGGGCTTGAGAGCTATCTCTACAATCGCTTTGAACAACACTTTACATTATTACAGCAACATTCGCATACTTTCTCATCTACGCTGGGTATATGGATGCAGGTTACAACTCACATCATGTTTAAATGTCCCAAGGCTCTTCAAAGGACTGGAACCTGACTCGCAACAGGCCACAATAAGGAAATATTGCAAAGGCGTAGTCAATTTAAAGGAGCATTTAGAGTGTTAAAGAAGGGCAGAGCTTAGCACCAAGGCGACTGAAGGTAATAGACATAGACATAGAATTTACAGTGCAGAAGGAGGCCATTTGGCCCATCGAGTCTGCACCGGCTCCCGGAAAGAGCACCCTATCCAAGGTTAACACCTCCACCCTATCCCCATAACCCAGTAACCCCACCCAACACTAAGGGCAATTTTGGACACTAAGGGGAATTTTATCATGGCCAATCCACCTAACCTGCACATCTTTAGACTGTGGGAGGAAACCGGAGCACCCAGAGGAAACCCACGCACACACGGGGAGGATGTGCAGACTCCGCACAGACAGTGGCCCAAGCCGGAATCGAACCTGGGACCCTGGAGCTGTGAAGCGATTGTGCTATCCACAATGCTACCGTGCTGCCCCACAATAATAACAATGATGGAGCCAAGGAAATTCTGGACACCAGAATTGGAACAGCACAGAGATCTCTGAAGCTTGCAAGACCAGAGGATGTCCTGGAGCTAGGGAGGACAAAGGAGGTTGAACACCAGAGTGAGAATTTTAAATTGCTCAGGTTGTTGGACTGAGAGTGAATGTGGATCAATGTGATGCAGGAGGTAGACGAGGCCTCGGTGGAAGAACTGAAGGGTAAATGGGAAGAGGAGCTGGGTGAGGAGATTGAGGAGGGGACGTGGGCAGACGCCCTGGAGAGAGTGAATTTGTCCTCTTCCTGTGCGAGGCTTAGCCTCATACAGTTCAAGGTGCTGCATAGGGCCCACATGACTGGGACGAGGATGAGTAGGTTTTTCGGGGTCGAAGACAGGTGTGCTAGGTGCTCGGGGAGCCCAGCGAACCACGCCCATATGTTTTGGGCTTGCCCAGCGTTGGCGTTTTGGAAGGGGGTAGCAAGGACGGTGTCGAGGGTGGTGGGATCCAGGGTCAAGCCAGGCTGGGGACTCGCAATTTTTGGGGTTGCAGTGGAGCCGGGAGTGCAGGAGGCGAAAGAGGCCGGTGTTCTGGCCTTTGCGTCCCTAGTAGCCTGGCGGAGGATTTTGCTTCAGTGGAAGGCTGCGAGGCCCCCAAGCGTGGAGGCCTGGATCAATGATATGGCGGGGTTCATCAAATTGGAGAAGGTGAAATTTGCCCTGAGGGGATCAGTACAAGAGTTCTTTAGGCGGTGGCAGCCTTTCCTGGACTTCCTGGCGGAACGGTAGGGAAATAGGCCGGCAGCAGCAGCAACCCGGCGGTGGGGGGAGGGGAGGGGGGGGGTCTGGTTTGGTGGGAGGGAGAACTGTGTACATGGGTTTGTGGGATGTGGCGGGTGTTATTTCTTTCCCTTTTGTTGTGTGGGTGTTCTTTTGTTTTTTCTTTTATTTGTAGTTGTGTTTGAAGATGAGTGGGTGTTGATATTGGGGTGTTACCGCAGTTGTTTTGTTAATATAGTTGAGATGTTTATATTTTGTAAAAATTTCAATAAAAATTATTTTAAAAAAAAAAGTGAATGTGGATCAATGAGCACAGGGGTGATGGGTAAGTGGGGCGCTTAGTGTGGTTAGGACACGCTGATTAGTAAATCCATGGTCTGCGAGGAATTGATCCACCTGATTGTGGAGAGATCAGAGTGAACGCCTTTCAGCTGTGATAGGAGGATGTAGGGTTTTACAATCATCACCAATCCCAAGCTAGGAAATGGAAAGAAAGTCACTCAGGTTTACCGCTCCAGATCACCACTCACTGGGGGCAGTGTTGATGTTTCGCAATTGTGCAAGGTACTGAGGTGGCCTGGAAACATGTCAATTCTAGGATCACGGGTAAAGGTCTTTCCTCAGAGCAGAGCCTTGTAAGAAACAAAACTGGTTGCACGAATGTTCAGATCTACAAACCTCTCTGCAGCTAAGTGACATCCAATGAGGAGGTGACCTAGATATCCCAACCAGAAAAAGCTCAGCTGAGTCATGGTATAAGATGATGCAAATTCAGACCAACTATACTTTCATGTTAAGTAATGGGTTAAGAGACATTGCAATTAGTTGTCTCATTTATGTTAAGCGTTCAATGATTGTCTCATTTATGTTAAGTGTTCAATGATTGACACTGATATGTAAAGGGGCTTCAGGTGGCCTCTGGATCTGGTGATCTGTAGAGTTCTGTGCAGAGTGAGTTTGAACCATTAAAGGCGTGTTGGTGAAAAAGGAGCTGAACTCTTGCCTCTTCATACCACAGCATCTAATACATCTAACATTTCAGATCTTGTAACTGCACTCCATTAGCACACTGCTGCCTATGTTCCAGTCAAAACAAGGATACCCAAGGCTAATCACAACCTTGGCTCATAACTGCCCTTGAAATTCCTAGTTGCTGTCAATAAATTACTTGATTGTATCTTAAGCATCTCAAATGCTTCGCATGCACTGAATTTTCATGAAATACAGTCGGTGTTAACCACGTAACTTCAGTGTTACAGCCTGGGATTCCTGCCAACACCTTTGCCTCACAATGACAATTGCAAGAAGCAATCCTAAGGATTCTGATGTGAGTTGTAACCTGCATCCTTAGACCCAGAGTAGATGAGAAAGTTTGCGAAGGACTAACATCTCCCGTTTTTCAGCTACGTTGATTATGGTGGAACATTCAGTTGAGCTTCCGTTTATTGTGGCACAGTTCACCAGAAATCGGTGGAATTGTTGAAATTTCCAGGGTAAATCATGGGCAGCACAATTTGAATTTCTGCTACTTTTTGCACTAGTTTAAAAAAAACATTGTGCGAGAACGCGGCCCCAGCCATAAAACAGGGCACGGGCGGCACGGTGGCTCAGTAGTTAGCACTGCTGCCTCGTGGCGCCGTGGACCCGAGTTCGATCCCAGCCTCAGGTCACTGTCCGCGTGGAGTTTGTACATTCCCCCCTTGTCAGCGTGGGTCTCACCCCCCACAACCCAAAGATGTGCAGTCTAAGTGGATTGGCCCTTAATTGGGAAAAATAAAGAATTGGGTGCTCCAAATTTAAGAAATCAACAAAAAAATCAGGGCACGACCTGTATCAAATTAATAACTATTGAGAATTTCCACCAATATCACTTGTGTGCGGCATTTCAAGAAGATTACAAAAAATATGCGTCTATTTGAGATGCAACGGCACCAACAGGCAGATTTTTAAAACTTCTGAATATATTTTTTAAACTTACTGAGAAACTGATGATTAGACACCAACATAATTTGCAAATGTTTCTGGACAATGTTTCTTAAAAAGTCACTTTGAGTTATCCAAAATCAGGTCACTGATATTGTTCCTTGAAGCACTTGGACTCAAATGCCTATTTTTTTTTTAACGATAAACCCTTTTTCAGCTGCATTAATCAAACTGCTTCAAGTCAACTCTCTGAAAAAGGTTGGCACCCGGCCAAGAAATGCCTTGGTTTTAACACTTGCATCCTTGTTTTCAAATCCCTCCGTGACTTTGTCCCTCCCTATCTCTGTAATCTCCTCCAACTCTACAACCCTCCAAGATATCAGCACTCATCCAACGCTGACCTCTTGAGCATCCTTAATTTTAAATGCATCGTCATTGGTAACTGTGACTTCTGCTATCTGGGCCCAATGATATGGAATTCCCTCCCTGGACCTCGCCAGCTCTCCACCTCTCTTTTTGCATCCACGCCGGCGTATAAACGCTGGAATTTTACTCCAGAGATTCCTGGAAAAAAAGTACAACTAATTCAATGCCTAGCAGGGACCCGGAGTAATTCACGCAGCTCCAACTGCAGATACGGGCCCCCGCACTTCCGGTTTTCAGTCCGCGCATGCGCACAGCGGTGGTTTCCAGCGGCCACGCCGAGCTCCATGGCAGACTCGGACCGCAGAGCCACACACAAAAATTCCCCCCCCTCCCCCCCCCCCCCCCCCCCCCCCCGCCGATAGGCCGCGTGCCCGAGCATCTAACCGCGCACAGGCACTCACCACCTGCCATTAAGGCCCCCCCCCCCCCCCCCGGTGTCCGATCCCCCCCCCCAACCAGGGCGGCCACGGACTGGGTCAGCAGCCACCACGCCAGCAGCCCGACCAGCAACACCAGGAGCTGCATTCTCCGCCTCGCCACATTTCTGCCCCGACCCGCCGACGGGATTCTCCATTACACTGGGCCGGTCAATGGGGTTTCCCATTGTGGGGCATCCCCATGCCGTTGGAAAACCCCCGGGCACTGGCAAAACAGAGAACCCGCCGGCGGAGAATCCCACCCAAGATTAATTCCGTGCCGTTGGGAACTCGGCCGGTCGGGAGCGGAGGATCACTGGGCTCGCCTCTGTCAATGGGCCCCCAGCTGCGCAGTGAACTCCGCGATCACACCGAGTCTCGGGTCCCGGAGAATCGCCGGACAGGCGTGGGCCTGAATTCGGTGTGAAATGTGATTTCGGAACGGTGCTGCAGAGAGCCCAGGCCCTGGTAACTCAGTCAATATCTATAAAAAGAAACACTTCTATCAACGGAATGTAGTCAAATGGCTTGGTAATATGAATCAAGAATTAAATTATAACTATTGCTATCTCACAGTGATATAGCATCTTAAGTGAAGATTCAGTCACACCACCTGGATACCAACCTGTTTCCTCTTTAGCTACTTCCACAGTGGGGTTAATATTCTAATTTTGCTCTCCTGATGGGTATACAAATTACAAGCTCCAGTTGCCAACGACCAATTAATGGCCATGAAATCATGTACAGCACTCATCCCAATTTCTGATACTTGCTCCCAGAGTGCAAGGCTCCCTACTGTGAGTGTGAAATCTGCAAATTACCTCATGTGCATCTGGCCGACAGAGCCTTCATGACAACATGCAGCACTTCACGGAAACAGCAGGAATGCCAAATGTTACATAATCTCTTGGCTTTTGACACAGGTATTTGTATTTTTTTTTAAATAATTTTTATTGAAATTTTTACAAAATATAAACATCTCAACTCTATTAACAAAACAACCGCGGTAACACCCCAAGAACAATACCCACCCAACTTCAAAAGCAACTACAAACAAGAGAAAAAAACAAAAGACCCAAACAACAAAAGGGAAAGAGATAACACCCGCCACATCCCACAAACCCATGTACACAGGTCCCCCCCCCACCCCCCCCCCCCCCCCCCCCCCCCCGGGTTCCTGCCGACCTATTTTCCTACCGTTCCGCCAGGAAGTCCAGGAAAGGCTGCCACCGCCTAAAGAACCCTTGTACTGATCCCCTCAGGGCAAATTTCACCTTCTCCAATTTGATGAACCCCGCCATATCATTGATCCAGGCCTCCACGCTTGGGGGCCTCGCATCCTTCCATTGTAGCAAGATCCTCCGCCGGGCTACTAGGGACGCAAAGGCCAGAACACCGGCCTCTTTCGCCTCCTGCACTCCCGGCTCCACTGCAACCCCAAAAAGTGCGAGTCCCCAGCATGGTTTGACCCTGGATCCCACCACCCTCGACACCGTCCTTTCTACCCCCTTCCAAAACTCCCCCAATGCTGGGCACGCCCAAAACATATGGGCGTGGTTCGCTGGGCTCCCCGAGCACCTAGCACACCTGTCCTCGCCCCCGAAAACCTGCTCATCCTTGTCCCAGTCATGTGGGCCCTATGCAGCACCTTGAACTGTATGAGGCTAAGCCTCACACAGGAAGAGGACGAATTCACTCTCTCCAGGGCATCCGCCCACGTCCCCTCCTCAATCTCCTCACCCAGCTCCTCTTCCCATTTACCCTTCAGTTCCTCCACCGAGGCCTCGTCTACCTCCTGCATCACCCGGTATTTGTCCGAAATCCTCCCTCCTCCAACCCACACTCCCGAGAGCACCCTATCCCGCACCCCTTGTGGGGGCAGCAAGGGGAACCCCTCCACCTGCTGCCTGGCAAACGCTCTCACCTGCATGTACCTAAACATGTTCCCCGGGGGGAGCCCAAACTTCCCCTCTAACTCCCCCAAGCTCGCGAACCTCCCCTCCACAAACAGGTCCCTCAACCTCCTAACCCCTGCTTTGTGCCAGCCCAGAAATCCGCCATCAATGCTCCCTGGGACAAACCAATGGTTCCCCCGCATCGGGGCCTCTATCGAGCCCCCCACCTCTCCCCTATGCCGTCTCCATTGCCCCCAAACTTTGAGGGTAGCCGCCACCACCGGGCTCGTGGTATACCTCATTGGAGGGAGCGGCAACGGCGCCGTTACCAACGCCTCCAGGCTCGTACCCACACATGACGCCGCCTCCATCCTCTTCCATTCTGCCCCTTCCTCGTCCATTACCCACGTACGCACCATCGCTGCGTTGGTAGCCCAATAGTACCCACAGAGGTTGGGCAACGCCAGCCCCCCCCTATCCCTGCCCCGTTCCAGGAACACTCTTCTCACCCTCGGAGTCCCATGCGCCCACACAAATCCCGTGATACTCCTGTTGACCCTCCTAAAAAAAGGCCTTCGGGATAAGGATGGGGAGGCACTGGAACAGGAACAAAAACCTCGGGAGCACCGTCATCTTAACGGACTGCACCCTCCCCGCCAGTGACAGCGGTAACATATCCCACCTCTTAAACTCCTCCTCCATCTGCTCCACCAACCTTGTGAGGTTGAGCTTGTGCAGGGCCCCCCAACTCCCAGCCACCTGGACCCCTAGGTACCTGAAGCTCTTCCCTGCCTGCTTCAGTGGGAGCCTACCAATCCCCTCCTCTTGATCCCCGGATGCACCACAAACAACTCACTCTTGCCCAGGTTCAACTTATACCCAGAGAACCCCTGAATTCACTAAGAATCCTCATCACCTCCGGCATCCCCCCCCCCCCCCCCCCCCCCACCGGGTCCACCACATACAGCAACAGGTTGTCCACATAAAGCGACACACGATGCTCCTCCCCACCCCGCACCAGGCCCCTCCAGTTCCCAGACTCCCTCAACGCCATGGCCAGGGGCTCAATCGCCAACGCGAAGAGCAAGGGGGACAGGGGGCACCCCTGAGGTATTTGTATTTTAATAACAGTGACAGAAAATGGAGTTGTGTTCTTCAGTCGTGCAAGGGAATGTTGTCAAGCACTGCTGTGCACACATCCCATCGTCCAACCAGAGCAACAATGGTGAACCTGTGCACGAGTGCCCTTTGACACTTTCTGTGCCAGCAGCGACATAAACACTTGCCATATTTGTTACTATTGTCATCCATGCTTGAGATATTTACATTATTCTGCAACTGTTGTCTCTGTTTGGGGCGGCATGGTGGCACAGTGGTTAGCACTGCTGCCGCACAGCGCCAGGGACCCAGGTTTAATTTTGGCCTCGGGTGACTGTGGAGTCTGCACGTTCTCCCCCTGTCTGCGTGGGTTTCCTCCGGGTGCTCCGCGTTCCTCCCATAGTCCAAAGATGTGCAGGTTAGGTGGATTGGCCATGATAAATTGCCGCTCAGTGTCCAAAAATGTTAGGTGGAGTTACTGGGTTATGGTTGATAGGACGGGGGCTCGATGGGCCGAATGGCCTCCTTCTACACTAGTGTTGCACGATAGATTTGTGAATGTCACTTAAAGCAAGAGACTGAATTGTGGTTCTTAATTAGCCCTTGGAGATCTAATTCTCAAAAGGAAGTTTATCCTGTCACACAAGGAAAGCTATTTTTCTGCCAAACCTTATCTTCTTCTCTGTTGAGCCCAAAATAATCTCTTGTCTGTCGCGAAAATGCTCTTGCATACTCTCTCACACACTAACAATCCACCTGAGCATGTAAGTGGAAATGTGTGTTCTGAAGTCTTAATCCAATGGTGGGGGTGGAAGTGGGAGTGATTCGTAATGGTTGGCTGGGTTTTTGGCCACATGCGATGTTGCCCTGTTCAGCTCATTAAATATGCATCCACAAAGGGCAAGGAATCATTGTCATTCCCACAACCTCATAAGGTCGGAGGTCTGGGCATATATAAACTCCATCCAGACAACCTTCCAACATGCCTTGGACTATCTGGCTTCCTTTATTGGACAAGCCTTCCACATTCCCTTGCTGATCCTCATCTCCCACCCCCCCTCAACCCCACCTCTGTCCAGCCTTAGCGCCACCTTCCTCTCCGTTCCCTCTGGACATGCCTCCCATGTCCAGCCTTGCCGCAGCTTTTGCTACCGGCACTCAATATGATTGAAGTTCTGACCGGTTCCCAAGAAGGCAACAGCAGCGTCTACAGACCTCGAAGTCGTGGGAGAAGCCAGGCTCACCAGGTGCACGTTGTCATAATATGCATCTATGTATATAATGGAGTGCAGATGGGCAGTGACACACAGGATGACCAGTAAGCACACAGAAAAGAGCAGCCAATCACCAGACAGGACACGGCCACTATAAAGCCAGAGGGCACCAGTTTTCCCGCTCTCTCGGGATCCAGCCTCTGAGACAGTCAGAGTTTGTGAGCTGGCCAGTGCAAACACCATGTGGTAGCGAGTAAATCTGGTCAGGCTAGCCTCAGGTCTCCAGTCAAGTCAGCATAGTGTCAACCCACAGTTGAACATGTATAACAGTTTAGATGTTAAGTAAAATCGTGTTGCATCTCATCAAGTGTTGGAAGTCTGTCTCTCGCTACACTGCATCAAGCGCAGTCTACATCGACCCAGCCTGCCCAACACATCACATGTCACTTTTAGGCAGCCATAAAACTGAATGTTCTAACTGCTCACTGATGTTAGGGGGACATTAAGTCCAGCGAGGTCGTCTTTTAATCAGCATGTGGGAGATGCTAATGCACGCAAAAGAGCTTCCCCAGGTTGCTCGCCCGAATCATCTTTAACCCACCTCAAAAGTCCAGAAAACAAAATTCCGACAGTGCATCCCGACATCAGGAAGCTTCCTAGCCTGAAATTAAGTTTTCCTGCCTGCCACAATTTCTGTTAGGTGCAAGTTAGGTGGGTTGACCATGATCAATGCGCGGGGGTTACACGGATAGGGTGGGGGGGGGGGGGGGGGGGGGCGGGGGGGGGGGGGGGGGGGGCCTAAGTAAAGTGCTCTTTCAGAAGGTCGGTGCAGACTCGATGGCCAAATAGCCTCCTTCTGCACTGCAGGGATTCTGTGGAAATCCGAATTGCAACATATTTATTAAAATCACTCAATTAACAAACAGTGAAGATGACGGTCCTCCCGAGATTCCTATTAGTATTTCAGTGTCTCCCCATCTTTATTCCGCAGTCCTTTTTTAAGCGGGTCAACAGAGTGATCACGGGCTTCGTCTGGGTGGGCAAGACCCCGCGAGTAAGGAAGGTAATACTTGAATGGAGTCGGGGAGAGGGCGGGCTGGCGCTGCCAAATTTTAGCAACTATTACTGGGCGGCTAATATAGCCATGATCAGGAAGTGGGTGGTGGGGGGAGGGGTCAGCATGGGTGCGTATGGAGGCAGCTTCATGTAAGGGCACCAGTCTGGTGGCATTGGTACCTGCGCCTCTGCCGTTCCTGCCGGGGTGGAGGACAGGTGTGTAAAATGTGCGGGAGGACCATCGAATCATGTCCACATGTTTTGGACACGTTCAAAGCTTAGGGGATTTTGGCAGGGGTTTGCGGACGTCATATCCATGGTGTTAAAAACAAGGGTGGCGCTGAGTCCAGAGGTGGCAATTTTCAGGGTGTCAGAAGACCCGGGAATCCAGGAGGAGAAAGAGGCAGACGTTCTGGCCTTTGCTTCCCTGGTAGCCCGGAGGCGGATATTACTAGCATGGAGGGACTCCAAGCCCCCGAAGTCTGAGACCTGGCTATCGGACATGGCTAGCTTTCTCTGTTTGGAGAAAATCAAGTTCGCCTCGAGAGGGTCACTGTTAGGGTTCACCCGGAGGTGGCAACCGTTCGTCGGCTGCTTTGCGGAAAATTAATCGTCAGCAGACCGGGGTGGGGGGGGGGAGTAGTTTAGATTAGAGTAGGGAATCAATAAGGGTGGGGCCTGTACAAAAGGTAAACGGCTTTTGCATTATGTTTATGGTTTCATGTATATTGTTTATTTTGTTGTTGTTACAATACCAAAAATACCTCAATAAAATGATTATTAAAAAAAAATCACTCAATTAAATTAAATAAAACTTCTCCATGTTTTCTCCAACCTGTGAAGTTGGTATAAAAACAAAGAAAATCAGCTTTCATATCGCTGAAAACTAAAGATCATAAATAAAATGTTCTATCCTATTGAGGAAAGGAAATTTGTTCAACTGAATGAGAGGAGGGACATCATACATTGTTAAAATGTTCTTTGAACACAATAAAGAACTTGCCTTGATATTGATCCATTCACATTCTCGCACGTCCCAACGCACATCACAGCCAATGAAATACTTTGAAAGTGTAATCACTGTTGCAGTGTAGCAAATGCAGCAATCGATGTGTGCATAGCAAGCTCCCACAAACAGCAACATGATGATGACCAGATAATCCATTTGGCTGATGCTGGTGGACGGATGATTATTGGTCAGAATGCGAGAGAGGACTCCCCTGCCCTTCTTCGACTAGCGTGATGTTTTTTTTTTACATCCACTTGAGAGGGCAGTTGGGCCTCAGTTTATCAGCTCGCCCAAAAATTGGCACCTCCCACAATGCAACATTGCCTCATTGCTGCACCACAATGTCAGCCAGGACTACGTGCTCAAACCTCTGGAGTGGGTTCTAAACCCAAAACCGTCCAACTCAGTTAAAACGCTCTCATTTCTGAGTCACAGCTGATTCTTAATGAGGTAACACTTCACTTGCAAGCATGTGTGAACATATGGCGTGTTATCATTTTTGCAGAATCAAATAAAAGGAGATTTTATTTTAAAGCACCAGGTGCTCTTCAGTGCCTGTAGCATTTGGTGAATTCAGTATTTATATTTAGAGACTGGATTTTACAAACGCCCTTGCTGATTTGGCAGGTGAGAAGGGACCCATCGGCCAAGATGTCATGGGTGTAGCTCTGATGCTTACCCACCCACTATTCCCCTGCCCATTACCAGCGGCAGGGCAGATGACAGGAGGCCACCTATCCTTGGGCCAATTGAGGCCAACAAGTGGCCAATGAATGGCAAATCAAAGGCCTCCATTGGGATTTTACCCATGGTGGGGGAGGCCAGCCCTGAGTGTCCAACCCACCAGATCTCACTGGGCAAGCTGGTGGCTGGTCAAGGGAGAGAGTGCCACTTTTACAAGCCCCTTGGCCCACCGGAGGTTCCCCCCCCCCCCCCCCCCCCCAACCCCCAGGCCTTCTCACTCCCATGTTCTCCTCTCCACCACCCCTCCCCACCATGCCCACTGCAGCTCCCAACCCCCATTCCTGGTGGCCTACCAATCTGTCCCCAGCAGGACCCCAGAGTTACCTTGAAGTTTGGCTCCATCGCAGCACATTTTCTTCAGGAGAAGCTGTGATCCTAGTCGTAGCTACACAGATGTAATATGTGAGCCAGGACAGTACATGAATGTGTACACATAAGCTGACAGTGTCAGGTCCCAATACTGGATTCTTCCTGAAGCTATAGGGCATGGAAAGTGACCGAGTTGGCGAAGGGGGGCCACTTTGGGACCAGTGACAATAGCTCTTTTAATTTTAAAATAGTTATGGAAAGGGACAAAACTACAGGTGCAAGTTCCAAATTGGAGCAAGGTGAATTGTGATGGAATTAGACAGGAGCTTACAAAAGTTGATTAGAGTAGCTTGTTTGAGGGCAAAGGTTGGAGGCCTTCAAAAGTGAAATAGCTAGAGCTCAGTGTCTAAATGTTCCTGTTAGGGCAAGGCTGGCAGGAGTAGGGAACCCTGGATGATAAAACATATTTAGGTTATTGAGGAAAAATAAAGAGGTATGGCTCAGGTACAAGCAGCTGGAATCAAGGGATTCCCTGGAGGTGCACAGGGGGTACAGGAGTATACTCAAGAAGGACATAAGGAGGGTAAAAGGGGCCATGAGGTAGCTTTGGCTGAGAGCATTAAGGTGAGTCCAAATGGATTCTTTAAGTATATTCTAGGAAAATGAATAACTAGAGAGAGAGAATAGGACCCCTCATGGACCAAAGTGGACACATATGTGTGGAAGTGCAGGAGATGGGAGAAGTTCTCAATGAATATTTCTCCCCTGCGTTTGCTGTGGAGAAAGACATGAAGACTTGGGAACATGGGAAGGTTAGTGGCGATAGATTGGGGACAGTTCACATTAAAGTAGAGGAGGTGATGGACATATTAAAATGTATGAAGGTGGATAAATCTCCTGGTCCTGACCAGGCCAAGAATATTGCTTGAGCCTGGAAAAGAAATTGCAGGAGCCCTAGCTGAGATATTTGCATCGTCGTTAGCCATGGGTGAGGTACCAGAAGACTGGAGGGTAGCAAATGTTGTGCCCTTATTTAAGAAGGGCTTCAAAGACAAACTTGGGAATTATAGACCGGTAAACCTGACATCTGTGGTGGGTAAGTTATTGGAGAGGATTCTAAGGGATAAGGTATACAGGCATTTGGAAAGACAGGGTTTGATTAGGAGTAGTCAGCACAGCTTTGTGCATGGGAGATCATGCTGCACACATTTGTTAGAATTCTTTGATGAAGTGACCAGGAATGTTGTTGAGGGCAGGGTGGTAGATTAAGTCTATATGGACTTCAGAAAGGCCTTTGATAAAGTTTCACATGG
Source organism: Scyliorhinus canicula (assembly GCF_902713615.1). Taxonomy (NCBI): domain Eukaryota; kingdom Metazoa; phylum Chordata; class Chondrichthyes; order Carcharhiniformes; family Scyliorhinidae; genus Scyliorhinus; species Scyliorhinus canicula. Next base: position 22,906,618 of record NC_052150.1, on the reverse strand, counting down.
TAGGCTGCTCTGGAAGATTAGGGGGGGGGATTCTCCGACCCCCTGCCGGGACAGAGAATCGCCGGGGGGGGGGGGGGGGGGGGTGGCGTGAATCTCGCCCCGCCACTCCGACGGCAGCTGCTGAATTCTCCGGCGCCGTATTTTGGGCAGGGGTGGGGATAGCGCCTCTCCAGTCGGGGGCCGTTGGCAGCGGCCCTCCTGGCAATTCTCCGGGCCCCAATGGGCCCAGCGGCCACCCATTTTCAGCCAGTCCCACTGGCATGAAATGGGCATGGTCCCACATGGCAGGACCTTGCTGGTAGACCGTCTACTGGAGTCCTCGGGGGACGTGGGAGGATCCGGCCCCGGGGCGGGCCCCCATGGTGGCCTGGCCCACAATCGGGGCCCACCGATCTGCGGGCGGGCCTGTGCTCTGGGGGCACTCCTTCCTTCCGCACCGGCCTCTGTAAGGCTCTGCCATGGCCAGCACTGAGAAGAAACTCCCTGCGAATGCGCCAGAACACGCCGGCAGTTCTGCGCATGCGTGGGACCATGGCGTCCCTTTGGAGCCGGCTGACACGGCGCCGTTCTTGGCGCTGGCGTCGGGCCATCCCACCAATTGCGGGAGAATCCCACTCATGATCACATGGAATCCAGGGAGAGCTAGCAAGTTGGATATACAATTGGCTTGATGGTAGGAAGCAGAGGGTAATGATGGAAGGATGCTTGTCGGACTGGAGGCCTGTGACTAGTGATGTGCCTCAGGGTCAATGCTGGGCCCATTGCTGCTTTTTTTTTATCTTTATCAACAATTTGGATGAGAATGTATAAGGCATGATCAGTAAGTTTACAGATGACGCTAAAGTAGCTGGTATTGTAGACGGTGAAGAAGATTATGAAAAATTGCAGCAGGATCTTGATCAGCTGGAGAAATGGGTCAAGGAATGGCAAACGGAGTTCAAGACAGATAAGTGTGAGGTGTTGCATTTTGGAAAGTTAAATCAAGGTAGGACTTTTACAGTGAATGGTAGGATCTGAGGGAATATTGTGGAAAAGAGAAACCTTGGAGTTCAGGTGTATGGTTCTCTAAAAGTGAAGTCACAGGGAGATAGGGCAGTGAAGAAGGCTTTTGGCATGCTGGCCTTCATCAGTCAGGGCATTGAGTATAGAAGTTGGGAAGTTATGTTACAATTGTACAGGATGTTGATGAGGCCGCACCTGGAGTATTGTGTTCAGTTTTGGTCACCTTGCCATAGGAAAGCTGTTATTAAACTGGAGAGTGTACAGAAGAGATTTACAAGGATGTTGCCAGGACTCAAGAGACTGAGTAATATGGACAGATTAGACAGGCTAGGACTTTTTCCTTCGGAGTGCAGGAGACTGAGGGGTGATCTTATAAAGGTGTATAAATCATGAGAGGCATGGATAGGGTGGGTTGGGAAATCAAAAACTGGAGGGCATAGGTTTAAGTTAAGAGGGGAAAGAACTAATGGGAACATGAGGAGCAATTCTTTTACACAGAAGGTGGCAGGTATGTGGAATGAGCTGCCGGAGGAAGTGGTTGAGGAATGCCACCGACAATACTTAAAAGGCATTTGGACAGATACATGGATAGGAAAGGTCTAGAGGGATATGGGGAAAATGCAGGCAAATGGGGTGAGCTTAGATGGGCTTTTTGGTTGGCATGCACCAGTTTGGGGCGAAGGGCCTCTCTCCATGCCCTAGATCCTATGGTTCTACAGGTGGAATAGCTTTGTCTTCACTAAATAAGCTGCTGGCACTCTCCATTGCAGAGTAAGTACTAGAGCGTGATTGAAATCAATATCCCTTTCAGCAAGCAAACGGCACTCTATGGCATCGTCATTCACCCCGAAAACCAACCTATCCCACAGCATATCATTCAAGACATCCCCAAAATCGCAATACTCAGTGAACTGTTTCAGGTTCGCTACCAAGGTAGCAATAGATTTTCCTGGAGCTCGAACTCCTCTATTGAACTTGAGACTCTCGACTGATTCTAATCCACAACACCTGCTCGTACAAACAATGGCATGATCAGCAAGTCTTCTTTTTTCTACTGGTTTTTGCAGATGCTGGCTATGTTCCTTTTTTGTGTGTGTGTGGTGCCCCTTTGAGAACTGCTTCTGCAGCATGCCAGCTGTCTGTTTTGTGCTTTTTCCACCCTTTCCTGATTTAGGCAGACCTGCGAGTGATTGTGGGCCTTCTTTGCCAAACCTTTGAGGCGAGAACAATTTTTTCCTGCATGCCCGGTGCATGTTTCAATTCTGTTGGCTTCACTGGCTTTTGATCTTTCCATGGTTTGGAGTCCCGGTGGCCCTGCAGCAATACGTTCTTTCATTTAGCTTTCCAGACTGTTTCCTAACTTGAAACAAACGCTGCAACGCTTTTGTTGAATGTCAGGGCAATTCCTTGTTCTGCTTTCGTAAAGCTGCAGGTATTTGTCTTTTTCTCTCTCTTTTTTCCCCGCGCTGTCACTGGATTCATCTTCCAGCCTGCGAAACAATTACAATTTCTTTGCTGTTCTTTGAACTGCGTGGTACTCATGGTGAACCGAGCAGCATCAATCGGACCGATCGTCAACACCAGTGTGATAACCTGAAGCAGGAGCCGGTTTGCTACAAACATAGAGTTTATTGGGAACACACATTGAGATGTTTGCAGGCTTGTCACCATCTTCCTTCCCGAAGCACAACACGGGCACTGCCCATCGGTTGATTGACAGGAGGGAGAGGCGACCGCTCCCATTGCCACACCGGGACCCAGGAAAAGTAGGAACAGACACTGGTTGACAATTCAATGTTAATCCTCATGAAGAAATGAAATGAAAATCGCTTATTGTCACGAGTAGGCTTCAAATAAAGTTACTGTGAAAAGCCCCTAGTCGCCACACTCCGGCGCCTATTCGGGGAGGCTGTTATGGGAATTGAATCATGCTGCTGGCCTGCTTAGTCTGCTTTCAAAGCCAGCAATTTAGCCGTGAGCTAAACAGCATCATGAGGGCATCATGAAAGACATTAGTGGGGCATATTGCCCTTAGCCCCTTCGATGGCTGTGCCCATAACAAGATGTGCTTTGGTTTCCCTAAACAAGAAGCCAACATAAATTCTGTTATGTCTCTCATGTGTCAGGGGAGGATTGGCAGATGTGCAAGGCCAGCCCCATCAGACTCGAATCGATAATGGGAGCGCTGGCTCCAGATCAAAGGGCCAGGCTTGGATCACAGCTCCTAAAATTTTCCAGTTCTCCATTGTAGCACTAGATGGAGCAGCTGATGGCAGTGACAGAGCGTTCTGCATGGATACCAAGTCCCATTTTGCGAAGCCGTTCTGTCAAAGAATGTGTCCTATCGCTGACAGCTCACCGACATTCCCAACCGAAAGGGAACAGTGTAGGGTTGAGCGAACATACAGTAGCCAAAACTCAAGAGCAAAGGTGAAAGAATGTGAGAAAGTAGGATTTCAGTATCAGTTAGCCTTCTGCTCCAGCGTAATGGCAGCAACTGCAAAAACCACAATGTCAAAGCCGTTAAACCTAGAAGTTTCTCTATTGATAAAAGGGAGAGAAAATGAACACGATTACTGCATCTTCTGACAATGTGCAGAGGAGTTTAACTTTTGATTTTGTAGAAATTAACTCCCCTATTGTGTATACAGCATGGAGCAGTCACAAAATAGATCTCTGTCATCTCAATATATAACAAATCAAATTACATATGACTCATTTATAAGGTTATGTTACTTGTCCTTGAATTTTTTTTAATAAATTGATTTCACAAACACATTTCAGTATAAAAGAAAATGCTTTAATTCCGGAAATCTGAAATGAAAGCAGAGAGAGACTAATTTGGGCTGCAAATAATTTGCTGAAAGATGGGATTCTCTGGTCCCCCAGCCCCAAATTTCTCGGCAGCGCTGCGCTTGCTGATGGCATGATTCTCTCTTCCAGCCACTTGCCAATTGCTTTCCCATTGAAGTCACCCAACCCTGCCAGGAAACCCGTGAGGGTGTGCCGCAAGCAGGAAAAGTGAATCCCAATGGCCGGAGAATTCCGGCCTTTATTCTTCCGCCCTCTCACATACATAAGACTATAAGACATAGGAGCTGAATTAGGCCACTTGGACCCTCGGGTCTGCTCCACCATTCAATCATCGCTGCTATTTTTCTCATCCCCATTCTCCTGCCTTCTCCCCATAATGCCTGATCTCCTTATTAAACCTATCTATCTCTGTCTTAAAGGCACTCAGTGACTTGGCCTCCACAGCCTCCTGTAGCAAAAAGTTCCACAGATTCACCACCCTCTGGCTGAAGAAAGTCCTCCTCATCTCTCTTTTAAAGAATCGTCCCTTCAGTCTGAGGCTGTGCTCTCTGGTTATAGTTTTTCCTACAAGTGGAAACATGCTCTCCACATCCACTCTACCCACGCCTTGCAGTATCCTGTAAGTTTCATTAAGATCCACCCTCATTCTTCTAAACTCCAATGGGTACAGACCCAGAGTCCTCAGCCATTCCTCATACAACAAGCTCTTCATTCCAGGGATCATTCAGGAAGCATAGTGGAGAATATGCCCCTGTCTACATCAATGTGAATGAAGTAGAAAGGGTCGAGAGTTCAAGCTTTTAGGTGCCCAGATCACCAACAACCTGTCCTGTTCCCCACATGCCGACACTATAGTTAAGAAAGCCCACCAACGACTCTACTGTCTCAGAAGACGAAAGGAATTTCGGCAATTCAGCTACGACTCTCACAAACCTTTACCGATGCACCATAGAAAGTATTCTTTCTGGTTGTATCACAGCTTGCTATGGATCCTGCTCTGCCCAAGACCACAGGAAACTGTCGTGAATGTAGCCCAATCCATCATGCAAACCAGCCTCCCATCCATTGACTCTGTCTACAATTCCCACTGCCTCGGAAAGGCAGCCAGCATAATTAAGGACCTCACGCAACCCTGGACATACTCTCTTCCACCTTCTTCCATCAGGAAAAAGATACAAAAGTTTGAGGTCACGTACCAACTGACTCAGGTACAGCTTCTTCCCTACTGCCATCAGACTTTTGAATGGACCTAGGTCATATTAAGTTGACCTTTTCTCTACACCTTGCTGTGACTTAACATTATATTCTGCAGTCTCTCCTTCCTTCCCTATGTACGTTATGCATTATCTGTGTAGCATGCGAGAAACAATACTTTTCACTGTATACTAATACATGTGACAATAATAAATCAAATCAAATCAAATCATTCTTGTGAACCTCTTCTGGCCCCTTTCCAAGGCCAGTACATCCTTACTTAGATACGGGGCCCAAAACTGCTCACAATACTCCAAATGGGGCCTGATCAGAGACTTATGCAGCCTCAGGAGTACATCCCTGCACTTGTATTCTAGCCCTCTCGACATGAATGCTAACATTGCATTTGCCTTCTGAAATGCCGACATTAATCTTAAGAGAATCTGAAACAACGACTCCTAAGTCCCTTTGTGCTTCTGATTTCCTAAGCATTTTCCCATTTAGAAAATAGTCAATGCCTCGATTCTTCCTTCCAAGGTGCATAACCTCACAGTTTTCCACGTTGTATTCCATCTGCCGCTTCCTTGCCCACTCTCCTAGCCTGTCAAGTCCTTCTGCAGCCCTATTGGTTTTGTCACAGGGCTATGCTCCTTTATTTTTGAAAATATGATTTAAAGTTTCAATGGACTCGAAATATTGCAATTTGAAATGAACAGAACAAATGACTTAAAAATGCAATGACCTTCAAGGTAGAGGCGAAAATCTACAGGTCACTCTCGTTTGAGAGATTTCGCCTAAAGCTTAGAGACCCATCAAAACTGGTCACTGTCTCAGGAAGAGACATTGAAATGCAAAGTCCTAGGTACTGAAATAACGGCTGCCACAGGCAGACCCACCCAAAACCCCTTGGAAATACACAATGGGTTAAGTATAACAAGCCAAGCTAGCAGCAGAGGAAACTGGCTGAAAACTAATCTTTCTCTTTCTCTCTCTAGCTCCACCTCTCTCTTTTAGAATCCGGTTCAGAAGTCAAAGTTATGAGAAATCTACCAGCAAATCGAGATCTAGTAACAATTGTAACACCTTCTACATCTGACCACATCCATGAAACCCGTTAATCCAAGACTACTGCAATGTTTAAAGATCTACTTCTCCAGGAAATTAAAGGACATTTAACCTTGTATTCCTTTAACTGTTTTTATAAACTTCTTTTATTTTTAATACACATATGTGTGTGTGTGTGTGTGTGAGACATTTTTATTTTTTTCTCGTACTTAATGGTGAATAAATTTGCTCTTTCTTTAACTCAAGAAAACTTTGATTGATCGACTCTTTATTGCTCACAGTTTAAATTGTTAAATACATTTGGATTCAGAAAAGCAGTCTCCAAGTGAAAAAGAAATATAAACTTTTGTTGTGACCAACCAAGGAGGCTGTGTAGAAGGGAGCCAGTTCGTCCCTTCTCAACTGATCACATTTCTTAAACCCCAAGTTTGGTGTCACTGTTCCTCAATCTTGCATTGATTTTGTGGGTTCCAACTCTGTGATTGTTCTGTGCTGTGACCAAGGCTGTGGACCCAGGGTTTTCAGTAAAGAAAGGCACTGATTGACCGAATGTGTGTCTCCTGTATTTTCTGCTTTTATCACAGAGCTTGTATTGATTTTTAAAGGTTACACCGTGTGCCCTTCATATCTCAGATAGATGTGGTAATAAACCATAAAACATACAATAACACTATTTGTGCTATTCCATCACAAAGCTGAAATAACATCAGGATGAACACTGTCATTAACCCGACATTTTTCACAATTTTGTCTGTGTGTTTGTGTGCATGTGTGCCCAAGACTGTGTGCATGTTTGTGTGTGCATGTACGTGCGTGTGTCTGTGTGTGTGGAGGTGTGTTTGGTCGATTTTCATAGAAATCATAGGAATCATAGAATTTACAAAGCAGAAGGAGGCCATTCGGCCCATCGAGTCTACACCGGCCCTTGGAAAGAGCACCCTTCCCAAGCCCGCACCTCCACCCTATCCCCGTAATCCAACCCTATCTAACATTTTATGACTCTAAGGGCAATTTAGCATGGCCAACCCACTTAACCTGCACATCTTTGGACTGTGGGAGTAAACCGGAGCACCCGGAGGAAATCCACACAGACACGGGGGAGAACGTGCAGATTCCGCACGTGACAGAGACTCAAGACGGGAATCAAACCTGAGACCCCGGAGCTGTGAATCAACTGTGCTAACCACTGTGCTACCTTGCTGCTCATCTTGTCTGGATTAGTGGTGCTTCCAAACTGGTTTGTCCAATAATCCCATCAGGATGGACCACTACAAGACAATTTACAAACTGGACAGAAACAAGCTGGAGGGCCTTAAATCAATCAGAATTCCCTCTCCCCAATATAACATGCACAAAAAGACCTGAAGCCATAGAACTCCAGATACCCATCACAGAGTAAACGTAGGCTGCAGGTGGCACTAGAAAGCTGGTAATGTTAGCCTACGTGTGGCAGCATCTGGGCAAACCTGTTGGAAAATAAATCAGCAAGGGTTAGATTTAAATTGCCGTTCCCTTATCGCTTGCGTGGCAGTGAAAGTCTGTCAAGGTTACCAATCCAATTAACAGGAATAACTTTTAAAAAGAACATTGTTCTTCTGCTAACTATCAAAATGCAGCAAATTACAAAGTAGAAGCAGGCCACCTGAGCAACCAGTCCATGTTGGTGTTCATTCTCCATATGAGCGGAATACCCATCCCATGAGCCTGCTCTGTTCTCACAGCAGTTTATATTTCATTATTACTGTTGTATAAAGGATTAACAGGATGGATGTGCAAATTGACAATGTGGCAGATGATGTCGCATTGACATCAGGCTTGGCTCTTTGTGCAGCAGACAGGCAACTCAGAGAGGAAATGTGCCCTCTCTGTAACTCACTCTGTACCTAATGCAAATAGTGTAGATACACTTGTTTTATAATAATAATCTTTAATAGTGTCACAAGTAGGCTGACATTAACCCTGCAATGAAGTTACTGTGGAAAGCCCCGAGTCGCCACATTCGGCGCCTGTTCGGGGACATGGAGGGAGAATTTAGAATTGCCAATTCACCTAACAAGCACGTCTTGCGGGACTTGTGGGAAGAAACCAGAGCTCCCGGAGGAACCCCATACAGAAACAGGGAGAATGTGCAGACTCCGAACAGACAGTGACCAAGCCGGGAATTGAACCTGGGTCCCCAGCGATGTGAAGCGTACAAACAGTAAAATCTAGGAAATAAGAACACAAGTCCGAGCTGTTTCTTTCCTCTTTGCAACAGTTCAGATCTCGAACATTCCACAGCAATTACACGAGTGGCAACCATACTTTCAATTGCCCAGATCCTAAGCTTTGGGATTCCCTTCATAAACCCCTTCACTTCTCTCTCTCCTTCTGAAGACATTATTTTAAGGTCTTCCATACAAATTATTTTTTTGAGTAAGATTTCGATCACCAGGCCTAATTTTTCAGAAAGTATCTTAAAGATATTCTCCAGCTCTAACCTAAACATTTTGCATTTAATCTTCATATCAATGTCCCTTTGTTCAAATCAAAGAATGGTAACAGCACAGAATTGGTGTCTTCTGGTTCCCCACCCTTCTGTCGATGGAAACAGTTTCTCTCTGTCTGGACCCCTGTGGCAATAAGGCCCTGTTCATGCAAAATTACTGATTTAAGGCATGCTGGGAAACTTGGTCAACTTGAAATGACATATCAAGGGACCTTTGCAATGACATATTTACGAAAAGTTTGCAAAGTGCAAACAGGTACTTGTAACTGCACAAACCGATATCTAGAAACCACAAACGTCATTGAGGCTTGTCCAAAGGCTGTTGACTGAGATGGAAACTGACACCTTAACCACAAGACTCCATCAAGGCTCACCCAGAACCAGACAGAACGCAACACCTTAACCACAGGACTTTGTCAAAATTTGTGTTGGCCCAGGGCAGAACCAGACATCTGGACACCACCAAGTTTAAAAATGGACGACAATGGCCATGACCTTTTCTGTCTAGAACCAACCTAGAACATTCCACAGCAGTTACCCCAGTGTCAGCCATACCCATGCAGATGAGTATAAATTAGAGCTCTGAGGTCATTTCTGGAGTGGCGACCCATGGGTACAACCCCGCACATTGGGGACCCTGAGAGAAGGCACAGCCAACAGAACAGAGACCTCCAAGTAGCACTTGGCTAGTTTTAATTGGGTAATATCTACTTTTGTCAAACTTTGTAAATTTGAGACAATTGTGATTATTTATAAAGCATAAGGATTGCATGCATCGTGTATTTGATTGAAGTTTAGTTAATAAAATCGTGTTGAATCATGAATTACAGTGTAAAGTATTTATTTGATACTTAACTGCTTGACCTATTGTAAGAGAAATGGACAAAGAGGCTCCGCAACCCAATTAATTTGAAATCTTCAGCAATGCCCTTTTGGATATCTCTTTTAAGGCGAACAATCCCAATTTCTCCCACAAGCTGTACAATAATTATGTGTAAGAGCCCTCCTGCTTCTTCCTGTCTATTCCCTTATATTTCCCTTTTGCAATTTCCATTTACAGTTTTAATTCATGGATGATTTATGGACCTGTGACTTTAAGGAAAAGCAGCTTGTAGGTGGCCTGTAACTTTAAGTCAGGCAGAGAATTGTAGCAACAGGAGAGATCAGTAATTACTCGCTTTAACGTATTTGGCTGGCAGCCAATGAATGGCTTGAAATGCTGTGCTTTGCCCGGTAACCAGTGATGATTGGTGAGATTTTTTTTCAGAGACATGGTTCCGTTTCTAGTTTCACTTTTGGTTCCGAAGCAGATCTAAGACTCTCTCTCTGAACAGATGTATTCTCTCTAAAACTCCAATGTAAGAGATCATCTCTCTTCCCAGTAAGACGAGACGTCTTTCTCTCGGGACTGCAGAGGATTGAAGGCAACCCATGGGCTGGAAACCAGGTTTGATGTGGGACAACGGGTCTCAGGGAAGAAACAGGATGGAAGGCGAGCCTTCGAATTGATGGCCCAGTTTAACGAAAGCTAAAGTGTCTCCCCGGAAGTAAGCCTGCTGCTTGTGAGTACTGAACAAATGACTCTGCAAGAAAACCATCACCAACTGTAATCCAGAGGCTTTGATTAACCAGCGATTTTGGAGGAAAGCCTGCAGCAAAGAACTTATCACCTGAAGCAAGGACTCTTTCTTTTGCCCTTAACCCTTATTATTTTACCCCTTTCCACCCCTCTGCGTTTGTCTGTACTGTGTGTGTGGGTCGAGGGCTTCTCTAATGGCCTTTTTGTGGTAAAAGCGATTAATGCTGTTTCGTTAGGATTTCAATGGATATTTTACCAAAGTTACAATGGAGTAAAATTAAAGGGGGGGGGGGGGGTAGTAGGTTAGCTTGCTTGTTAGCCGGCTGAAATTAGTGCATGTTTCATCTTTATTTCTGTTATAAGTAAACAATATGTGTTTCAATTTACAAACCTGATGGCTGGAATTATTGGGCAGCTAAGGGCCAAAGATTTGGGGAATTATCAGACAGATTATTGGTTAATTCACTTGTGTTGGGACTGCGGGGCATGTGGGGCTGGAATTGACCGCGCGCTAGCCCAGGGTGTCATAACACATGTCATCAACAAAAGTCATTTCATTTGATTATAAAGGTTATGAAAGATCGGTCACAAAGACAACTGCAAATCAAATCATTACAGATCCAGGGAGAGGGATAATGTAATCTGTAATGATCTGTAATGATTTGATTACCTGCAAATGCTCGCGTTCCAAGCATTGTCCAGCATCTCTGACTTTGTCTATATAAATGTTTCTGGAACATACCTCTCCATTCACCTGAGGAAGGAGCTGCGCTCCGAAAGCTCATGTTTGAAACAAACCTGTTGGACTTTAACCTGGTGTTGTAAGACTTCTTACTGTGCTCACCCCAGTCCAACGCCGGCATCTCCACATCTAGAATAAGAGGACATTGTTTCCAAAAAAAAACTTTTACTTGAAGTGTTTCATTCTGGAACCATTCTTATCAATCTTCTGTGCCCTAAGGTAGACACATTTCTGATGACATGATCTGTTGATGCACCAGATGCTCGGGAATCTTGGGCGTCAGCAAAATAAATGTAAGAAATTAAAAACAAGAGTCATGCAAAACAAGATGTTGACTCACTGTCGTCGTATTAATCTGGCAAAAGCTGGAAATGAAATCCCGATCTGCCACATAGAGATTGCTTAAATGAACGGTTTTACAAATCTAATTTCCATACTAAGTTCACCCAATGCTGTATCCTGCCCCAAATGGGATGATACAAATTTTATTAATTCCCTGCTGGCCTCTCTCCCCAATCTCCACTCATATCAGCTTATTTTCGATGGGGACCTGAGCTATGTTTTGATCCTAGATTGGATAATTCCAAACTTAAATCTCCTGTTCCATCTGGGATGGCCAGGGTTTTGTCTTCTTTTATGACTGCGATGGGGAGGTGGGTGGATCCTTGGTGCTTTTTTGCACTCAGATAATAAAGAATTCTAATTTTTTTCACACATCCACCCTGCATATTCCCGTATTCATTTTTTTGTTTTGGATAGGGATCTCCTTCCTTTAGCGATGGCGGCTGAATACTCAGCAATTGTTATTTTGGACCATGCCACACACTTTATTCCTCAGGAAACTAAGGAAATTTGGCATGTCCACATGAACCCTTACTAACTTTTACAGATGCACCAGAGAAAGCATCCTAATTGCCTGCATCACAGCCTGGTATGGCAACTGCTCGGCCCAGGACCGCAAGGAACTTCAGAGAGTCGTGAACGCAGCCCAGACCATCACACAAACCTGACTCCCATCCATTGACTCCATCTACACCTCCCGCTGCCTGGGGAAAGCAGGCAGCATAATTAAAGACCACCCCTACCTGGCTTATTCATTCTTCCAACTTCTTCCATCGGGCAGGAGATACAAAATTCTGAGAACACGCACAAACAGCTTCAAAAATAGTTTCTCCCCCGCTGTTACCAGACTCCTAAATGACCCTCTTATGGACTGACCTGATTAATACTACACCCCTGTATGCTTCACCAATGCCAGTGTCTATGTATTTACAATGTGTACCTTGTGGTGCCCTATTATGTATTTTCTTTTTCTTTTATTTTCATGTACTTAAAGATCTGTTTGTGCTGCTCGGTACATGTGACAATAAACAAATCCAAATTTGTTGTTAGAGTCTGGCCCCACCAAATGTCCACCCTGAAGATTAGATATTACATTATTAGCTGATAAAAACATTTTGTGAGTGTGTGTCCAACTCCACAGATGACTGTAAATTCTAACAGATCTGATTCATCTCACCTTCCATGCTATGGAAAGTTCTTAAGGCAGTCCTCATTGGGGAAGCTATCTCTTACAGAGCATATATGTTAACGATATCGAGGTTGGAGCAGCAGAGGTTAGTGGATTCCATTCTCGAGCTGGATCACCAGTTTTCGCTTGATTCTACTCCGGAGCTATTGGTAAGTAGGAAAAAAATTACAGACCCAGCTCGAGCTATTGCCTATGAACAGGACGGTAAGTCAGTTCCAACACTCCAGGGGTACTTTTTATTATTTAATTTTATTTTTTTTAAATTCATTTATGGGACGTGGGCATCACTGATTAGGCCAGCAGTTATTGCCCATCCCTAGTTGCCTTTCAGAAGGTGGTGGCATCTTGAACCGCTGCAGTCCCTGAGGTGTAAGTACACACACTGTGCTGGTAGGGAGGGAGTTCCAGGATGTTGCCCCAGTGACAGTGAAGAAACGGTGATATATGGGGCAGCACGGTAGCATGGTGGTTAGCACAATTGCTTCACAGCTCCAGGATCCCAGGTTCGATTCCCGGCTTGGTTCACTGTGCGGAGTTTGCACATTCTCCCCGTGTGTGCGTGGGTTTCCTCCGGGTGCTCCGGATTTCTCCCACAGTCCAACGATGTGCAGGTTAGGTGGATTGGTCATGTTAAATTGCCCTCAGTATCCAAAATTGCCCTTAGTGTTGGGTCGGGTTACTGGGTTATGGGGATAGGGTGGAGGTGTGGCTTTGGGTAGGGTGCTCTTTCAAAGAGCCGGTGCAGACTCGATGGGCCAAATGGCCTCCTTCTGCACTGTAAATTCTATGATCTATGATCTATTTCCAAGTCAGGGTGGTGTAGCTCCAGATGGTGGGATTCCAAGGTATCTGCTGCTCTTGTCCTGCCAGATGGTTAGGGTCCCAAGTATGGAAGGTGCTGTCGATGGAACCTTGGTGAGTTGCTGCAGTGAATCTTTTAGGTGATACACACGGCTACCACTGTACGTCGGTGGGGAATGTTTGTGGAAGGGGGAGCAATCAAGGCTAACAAATTGATGTTCTCTTTATTGGGGGCGGTAAGAATCCCAGAATCCGTAGCATTCTGCTCCAGCGGGACAGACAGTCAGGAAGCTTGACCCTTCCCAATTTATTGGGCCCGATTGTCCCACTGTGAAGCCCACAGGCGGGGCTGTGCTGCCAGTGGGAAAAGTGAATTGCAACAACCGGATAATTTCGACCTACTTTTTTCATTTCATTTCCCCATTTCTCTCACACCTCAAACAACAATTAGATTTTTAAAATACTATTTGCACTTTTAATTAGAATAAATGCATTGCAGCATCATAGGGGACCTGTGATAGGCTATAAATTCATAGCGTGCATCAGAATTTGAATGACACATTCTGGGGGGGGGGGGAAGGGGTAACAAGGTTCGTATTGGGATTCCTCGGTGCCACATGCTTTGATATCAAGGGCAGTTTCTCCACCTCTGCTATGCAATTCACATTTTGTTCATGTTTAGACCAAGGCTGCAATTAGGTCTGGATCCACAAGTCTCTGATAGAATGAAAACTAAGTTTCAGTGTTCAGGTTAAGTGATGTTTAATTGCACTGCTGACAACTCCTTCCATCCCTTTTATTGATGATAGAATTAATTGTGCAGGTTTAATTTGTCCTGCTCTTGTTGGACAGGACATAGATTATCATAGAATTTACAGTGCAGAAGGAGACCAGTCGGCCCATCTGGTCTGCACCAGCTCCTGGAAAGAGCACCCTACCCAAGGTCAACACCTCTACCCTATCCCCATAACCCAGTAACCCCACCCAACACTAAGGGCAATTTTTGGACACTAAGGGCAATTTATCATGGCCAACCCACCTAACCTGAACATCTTTGGACTGTGGGAGGAAACTGGAGCACCCGGAGGAAACCCACACATACACAGGGAGGATGTGCAGACGGACACAGACAGTGACCCAAGCCGGAATCGAACCTGAGACCCTGGAGCTGTGAAGCAATTGTGCTATCCGCAATGCTACCGTGCTGCCCACGTGGGCAGTTGTTGAGTAGATGCCAATGTTAAGCTGTGCTGGAATGGCGTAGTTAGGGGGGCAGTTAGTTATGAAGCAGTACAGCTGGGACGTTAGTTTGACCTCTAATCTTTGGTGTTTCCAGTGCATTCAGCCATTGCACTCTGTCATGTGGATTCATGTGAATCGAATTGGCTGAAGACTGACATCTATGATAGTTGGGAACCACAGAGGTTTGGAAAGATGAATCCTTTGGCTGCTCAGAGGTTTGGAAACAGCATTAATAGCAGAAAGATCTATGGCGGGATTCTCCGTTAGCCGATGCCGAAATTGGGAAAGGCGATTGGGCAGAGAATCAGTTCCAACACCAAAGTCGTGGCAGGCGCCGATTTGATGCCAAATCGCAAATGATCCAGCACCTCGTCAGCGGCGTCAATGGAGTCCAGAATGCATGTACAGTAGACATCGTTGGCATATCATTAGCGGGCTCAACCCAGTATTCTCTGCGATTCTCTGTCCCCGATGGGCTGAGTTCCCGACAGCGCGGTTCACTTGTGCTTTCAAAGATTGTGAAACTGGTGTGGCGGCTGCTGAGGGAGAGGGAGGGAGTACGGAAGGTGTCCAACATTGCCACAGCTTGCTGACAGCTGTACCGCTGGCCGGAGGGCTTCTGCCAGGGCCGGTGGGAGTAATGGGGGTGGCCAGGAGGTGGGTTGTGGGGTCGGGGTGAACAAGCATGGAACACCATTGCCGCGGCCAGCAAAGCAGCCATGCAGCTGCACACACCGCCAACAGCCCACTTTAAACCCAGTACCACGGGTTATATAGGTGTCCCCCCAGGGCACCCCCCTGGATGCCCTCTGGTCCCAGCCGACCCATTAGCTGTATGGGCGCGCTCCAACACAACCAGTGCCTTCTTATTGGTCGGGATAATATTTGTGGCGGGTGTAATGTGTATATGCGGCTGCAGCTTGTCAGCCTCCCGAATGTCAATTACGGACTCGGCGAATCCGGCACCATTTTCATTGGAATCGATTGTGTTCCATGCAGCACCGGTGCTCGCCCCTCAACAGTAGCAGAATTGGTCCAGATACGGCACTGATTTTTCTGTCGTAAAAGTCCACGGATTCTGCGTTGGCATCAACGCTCAGTCTCAGAACCGGAGAATCCAGCCCACAATTTCTAGAATTATTTGCTCTTCAATATCACAAAACATAAGGTGATGTAGCGATAACGTCGCTTGACTAGTAATCCAGAGACCAGGCCAAGGCGCGGGTGACATAGGTTTATGTGGCAGCTGGTGGATTTTGGACTCAGTTGATAAATCAAGAAGATATAGCTGGTCTCAGTCATGATGACCATGAAACAATCGATCGTCATAAGTAATGCCCTTTTGGGACGGAAACCTGCCATTCCTGCCTGGTCTGGCTTACACGTGACTCCTTACTCACAATAATGTGATTGACTCTTAACTTCCTTGTGCAATGGCTAAGCCAGCCACTCAGTTCAAGGGCAATTAGGGCTGGGAAATAAATGCTACCACAGCCGGTGATGCCACATCCCAGGGAAAAATTTAAAAAACACTATTGTGACATTTTCAGAATTCAAAAATAGAAACTTGTAACAGCCTAGTGATTCCAGGGACATACTTTACAAATAGAAACACCTCAAGTTATTTTCCAACGCCCAGTCATTTATTTAAATTAATTCTAAATTGGAAATTACTTTTGCCTCAGCTTCATCTCAGTTAAGGATTATTCAGTCATGCATAACTCGCATTGAACTGACATTGCCCCAGTCCCATTAGTGACAAAGCTGCTGGGTATCTGTGCATAAATTAGTGGTCGCCAACCTTTTTCATAAGTACTTTTAGAATCTAAATGCAGCACAGCATCTACTCTGAAAAATATGATGTTACTAGAAACCCCCAAAATGTACGCTAATAATAATCTTAATAATAAACTTTATTGTTACAAGTGGGCTTACATTAACACTGCAATGAAGTTACTGTAAAAAGCGCCGAGTCGCCACATTCCAGCGCCTGTTCGGGTACACACAGGGAGAATTCAGAATGCCCAAATTACCTCACAGCACGTCTTTCGGGACTTATGGGAGGGAACCCACGCGGACACGGGAGAATGTGCAGACTCTGCTCAGACAGTGACCCAAGCCGGGAATCAAACCTGGGACCCTGGAGCTGTGAAGCAACAGTGCTACCCACTGTGCTACAGTGCTGCCCTGTGCATAATACTCACCTATTCTTAGTGTGACACTATCTGTGAGTGCTGTGAATTGTGGATTGTAGTATCAGAGGGCCAGTCTCAATCAGATATTGAGTGATATTGATGGATGAGTTCAATACTTGGACTTGAAGCTTGTCACCTGGGAAAAAGCCATCTTCTAGAGGCATGTGCAATCAAAGTATGCATTTACCTTGAGTACGCAGGATGTCAGAAGAGGGTACTTCTCTCTGTCTACAAGTCCGCAAAAGACTTTGCCCCTTGACCTAGCTCTCAGCTCCATCTCATTTTGCATGGTGATGATTTCCATGTCATGTCCACTGCTTTGTTCAAACACCTGCTGAGATGTTGCTGCCAGATCTCCAATGTCCACTTAAAGAAAATGATTTGAGACTAACAGAGTGCTTTGTTCCATCTTTTCAACCTCCTGAAATTGTCTGTTGAGTTCCTTTTCCAATTTGCTCAGGGGGGGGGGTCACAGCATTTGTTTGACCTGTTGTTAGATTTTCTCCAGATTTGGGAAGTGCTCAGTCAATTTGTTCTTTAACTGAGAAGACCACAAGGCCGGTTTCAACTTGAACACATTCACAGCACTGATCACGTGTGACAAACCTCTGGGCTAGATTCTCATTCTCACAAAGCCACAGACATGAACCGCAATCGGGTGGAGAATCAGGCGCCCGGCCAAAATTGAGGTCCACCACCGTGGCCTGGCCTGTGATCTGGTCCGACCAATCGGCGGGCCGGCTTCTCCACGTCGGTTCATCTTTTACTCCGCGGCGGGCCCCTCTAGATCTATGCCATGTTGCATAGGGGCCAGCGTGGAGAAGGCAACTAGCGTGCATGTGTGAGTTCGTGCCGGCCACAGCGCGCATGCGCAGACCCGTGGCGCCCGTTTGACGCCGCTATCGGCAGCTGGAGCTGCTCCTGGGGGCCTCTTGACGCCGTCGTAAAACGCGACGGCGTTTACGACGGCGTCAACACTTAGCCTCAGGAAAAGAGAATCCCGCCCCATGCTCCAGTCACTCCCCATTGGCGATAACGTGCTGGTGGGAGCCTGCAAAACCGGCATGCGCATGCACTTAAATTTAGTTAGCCATTTGACCCACTATGCTTCAGGCCTCAGCGATGCTCTGTCCCACTCAGGGAGAAGCCACACGGGTAAGGTTGACACCAGGTATTTACAAATGGGGACTGGGCACCATGGCTGCCAAGGAGGGGACAGAAGGGAAGTAAAGTTTGAAAAAAATGTTAAAAATTGTACCGCTGTCTTGGTAGTGGTTGTCAGGGCCGGGTTGGGGGGGGGGGGGGCAAAGAGCGGGCATTGACTTGCTGACAGCTCCGCGGGTCCATCGGAGTGGCCTGGCTCAGGCTGCCATTGCTGCAGTATTTATTTTAAATGCACCCATTTGGTACAAGTTACAGGCTCCTGGCTGCTCATCCTGCTGACTGCTCGCTGTGTCCTCTCAATGTTCACAGAACCTCTGGTTATTTGGAAGTCCACTCAGGCCGCCCCTCTGGAAAGCCTGAGACCCACAGCTGACCCATCAACGGCGTGGGTGGTCCAAGCTCAATCAGTGGCTCAGCAGGTGCTGCGACTCCTCGTGCCTTCCTCAGAAGCTCAGCCCCACTGCCGGGGAAGTAGGGAATAGCAGAGCTCAACCCAAACAAAGGACACAAGCACCGTGGACTACCATCTGTCTCCAAGCCCTGCCTGCCCACTAAGCCCCTGCTCCCATCCACCTTGCCCCCATAGAGGTTGTTGCAACCAGGACCCACATCACACTGCAGCTAAGCTCCCAGCAGATACACCTTTCCCTGCCTCGCTCCCATCTGTAGGACCCGCCCACACACATGTCTCTAAACGTGGAGGAGATTGGTGGCACACCATGACCCTCTCGACCACACAACCAAGTGCCACCCTGCTGGTGGGATAACACGGGGCCCACCCAGTGAGGACATCCACACTTCCGGCATTGGACTCGGGTGAGCACAGTAAGAAGTCTTACAACACCAGGTTAAAGTCCAACATGTTTGTTTGGAGTCACTAGCTTCCGGAGCCCAGGTCACCTGAAGGAAGGAGCTGTTCTCCGAATGCTAGTGACTCCAAACAAACCTGTTGGATTTTAACCTGGTACTGCAAGATTTCTTACTGTGCTCACCATAGGTGACATCAATCTCATCGAGTAACGAATCGGACAAGTGATGTTGCAGAGCTCTGGCACAAATTGAATTGACGATCTTGACAACAACCGTTAAGACATGAGAAAATGTCAATAGCCTTGCTGGCCAGCACTTGTTGGTGGATAACACAGTGGTATTTGACAAAGGAGGGGAATTCAGGATCATTTTTGCAAAGTGCAACAAATGCTGCATTGACACCCAGCATTGACGGTCCACCACCAGTTGTGATTGAAATCTGTTTCTTGATTGGAATGTTTTTCTCAGTGACATAACTTTTGAATTTGTTGGAGATAGCCTCTCCTCTTGTCCTCTCTTTGAGCGGCAGAGGAGTGAGAAAGTCCTCTTTTGTTGTTGAGTCTTTGAATGCCATGTGAACGAAAACAATCAGCTGGATCGTATCCGTCATGTCTACTGATTCATCAAACTGCAGTGAGAAACATTCGCAGCCTGATAAATCTTGGTGTATTTACTGAGGCATGTCCTCGGTCAAAAATTCCACCCGTCTGGCTACTGTTAAAGCGACGAGTGGCATGTTCTTAATGGCTGTCATCATTTCATCGTTGTTTTCAAAGTCCCTTGAACAAAGTGTCGTCAGCCACTGTCAGCCTCCTTGATAACGTTGCTGTTGGTGAAAGATTTCTCATGTTCTGGTTTAGCACAGCGTTAAGGAGCTGGCTTTTAAAGCAGACCAAGGCAGGCCAGCAGCAGGGTTGAATCTGCCAAAACCTTTTTTTAAATCTTTTTTAAAAATACGAGCATTTGTTCCTAGTGCAATGTAGAAGCCTGGGATATTGGAGATTTTTGAAAATTAAAGCTGACCTGTTGAAAGATAAAATTGAAAGTGCTGCCAAATAAGAAGTTTGCACATCTTCCTAATTATCAAAGGAAACTGTTCCATCAAGGCTGAAGAATTTTGTAATGATACACAGATGACCAGGGGCTGGTTTAGCTAAGAGCTGGCTTTTAAAGCAGACCAAGGCAGGCCAGCAGCACGGTTCAATTCCTGTACCAGCCTCCCCAAACAGGCGCCGGAATGTGGCGACTGGGGGCTTTTCACAGTAACTTCATTTGAAGCCTACTTGTGACAATATGCGATTTTAATTTCATTTCATGTTAAAAGATGCATCTTTGCTCGCCGTGCCATTAGCCACAAGTTTTGAAGAGTGACTGTTGAGCTTTCAAAATTTCCCTTAACTCCCCAACTTTCTTCACCCAAATCGTGATTTTAATGGGAATTTTTTTTGAAATTTTGTATGCATCGTCATGTGAGGCCGTTCCAAATGACCTCTTTTACTCAAGGCTGCAAATGGTGACAAATGAGATAAATGGTCTGGTCTATGACATTCGTAAAAATAAATTCTCTTTCCCAGTCTTGGTGGAAATGGTAGGATTTTGCCCTCCTGGTGACCCCTGGCCCCCCGTTCGTCATTTTGTCCTCACCCAGTTTATTCCAAGTTTTGGCGCCTGCAAGAATCTCGTTGCCCGAGTCTCGCGCATTTTTGGCGCAGTTCGACAGACAACGACGATTGACGTTTCGAGCCTCTGGGGAACGCGATCGATTATTTAGAAACAACAAACATGAGTTAAATATAATTTAATTAAAAGAGAATTTTCTCAAGCTCTCAGTTAACTACCTCGAACAATTACCATTCAGCAAACTATTCATGTTTGCAACTGAGGCTGCTGTGCAACTTCAGATTAGATGTGCTTTTACATTTCGCTGCACATAAAAATCTAAAGTTCCCACACTGGTAACGTTTTTTAAAAATGCAATGAATCAATGAGAAAAGATGTTTACTTCCACGTACCAGTTCTCTCTGTTTGAGGAAGGAGAACATTTGAATGAAGAACTATTTAAATGTTTCTCTTTTGCTTGGACATCGGGTTTCCTCATTGATGTTTCATCCGACAGCTGCACATAAACTTCAAGTTGGCAGAGTGATGTGGGGTTTGGTTGTTGAAGTGTTTTGTGAGCCTGTCTGCTCTTTGTAGTCCTTTAGTTCTGTGTCCTGGATTGCATTTTCAGCACCGTATAAATTATATGTCATGAACATGACGTTTCAGATCACATTTTGCACATGTTCATTATTTTTATAATGCCTCACTCATGTGGGGGGGAGGGGGGGATTTTCTGCTGGTTTTTGCCCACAGGCGCCAATGGCAACTTTGGTGGAAAATCTCACAAGACCGGTTAAACGTGAATCTCAGTGGCGAGATCGCGTTCTGTGATTTTCCTATTTAATAAATTTAGATGTATTTAAAGGACTTCCACACTATTTGCCCCCCCTCCCCCCACATAAATGAATTCCCCCCTCGCCAATGTAAATCTCATCAGCAAGGTTTACAACAGGTTGATGCACGATCAATTGTACAAAGACTCAGATTGGGTACAACTGTGGCTTTATTGCAGTAAGATGCGTGGCCTCCTGCTGCAGCTGGCGAAATGGAGGACACGCATATTTATACTTCTCTTCCTGGGCGGAGCCAGCAGGCAGGGGCTCCCGGCGAACCTGTAGTACAGGCCCTACCTTACATCACCTAATACAGGTGTAACAGTTGTTTACCAGACAGGTATTTAAAAATATGAAGCAGTCAAGGGGAAACTGACAGCGGTGCAAGGGTAAGTATAGCCTCCTTGGAGAGAGAAGAACATGCCTGGGAAGTGCCCTGGCACGGCACCTAACACCTCCAGGGGTGGGTCCTCTGGGAATATCCATAGGGGCGGTTCTCTTATGTGTGGAGGGGCTTGCCTTGAGGGGGGGGGGTGTGGTTGCCTCGGTGCTAGTGGGGGGATTTCCACTTATCAATGGCAGACCAGGGGAGGGGGGGGGTGGAGTAGGGGTTGCCCCGCTGCTTGGGGGTTGGGGGGGGGCGGGTGTTTCCCTTATGTTTGGAGTGGGGGTTGCCCCAGTGCTTGTGGCAAGGGGGTGGCATTCCCTGTGTCCATGGGGGGAGGGGGAATTTAGTATTAACGCAGATCGGGGCGTCCTTTTTAAAGGGCGCCCCAATCTATGTGGAACTGACATTGCCATCTCTACCAGGCCCCGCCAACGTGACAGTGAAAGCCACGCCCCCAGATTGTCTGTGCACAGAGTGCCAGAGAACCTGGAGAGAAAACTCAGCTGCGTGGCTGGAGAGCTGCACTCCCATATTCTCACCGCAGCCAGCAGTCTGTGTACAGAGTGCAACAATACACCCATACGCTTTATAGATTTACAATATTACAGAATCAGATAGTCCCGAATGAGGCATTCGACCCACTATCTCCTTGAAAGACATTACAAATAGTCCCACTTGTTACAATCCCCATGGAGGAACCGTAAACCAAAATAACTGAATTTAACAAATGACTCCGAAACGAATAAATTACCAACAGGATTTAGTTTTTGTTACTTTTACTTTGATACTAATCTGAATAATTGCAAATTAAACGTGAATTACCTCAAATAAAAAGGTAAATTTCACTTCAAATAGTTGAACAACAAAGATTTATTTTTTTTCTTTAAATTTTAGATTACCCAATTATTTTTTCCAATTAAGGGGCAATTTAGCATGGCCAATCCACCTACTCTGCACATTTTTGGGTTGTGGGGGCGAAACCCACGCAGACACGGGGAGAATGTGCAAACTCCACACAGACAGTGACCCAGAGCCGGGATCGAACCTGGGACCTCAGCGCCATGAGGCGGTTGTGCTAACCACTAGGCCACCGTGCTGCCCTCTGAACAACAAAGATATGTCCACAAGATCCTACATCACTCCCTACAGACATGTTGAACCATGTGCAGCTCCAAAGTTCTCAAACTTGGCATCGACTATCTCGTACTCTCCCATTCGATTTCTTCAGCCTTCGCATTGCATTCATCAGCCCCCGTATTCCATTCAAAATCCACGGAGATGGTTGCCAGCCAAACCCCAAACTCCTGCAGAATCTCCTCAGCTAGATTAATGACAGTTTTCTTTTTAAATTTTAGAGTACCCAATTCGCTGTTGGCTGCACCAGATGTTCCGGCCAGCGGGAACAACTGGAAAATTACGGCCTTTATATCTGATATTATTATGTTCTGCTTTCAGTCTGTCAGCCAATTTCACATCCACACTGTCATTGTTCCTTTAATCCCAAGGGCTTTGGTTTTCCTAACAAGTGGTACTTTGTCAAATACCATTTGGAAGATCAAAGAGATGAAAAGTATTACCTTTGTCAACCATCTCTACTACTTTCACAGATTTCATAGAATTTCCAGTGCAGAAGGAGGCCATTCGGCCCATCGCGTCTACACCGGTCCCTGAAAGGGCACCCTACCTAAGCCCACACCTCCACACCATCCCCATAACCCAGCAACCTCACCCAACTTTTTGGACACTACAGAGCAATTTAGCCTGACCAATCCACCTAACCCACACATCTTTGGACTGTGGGAGGAAACAGGAGCACCCGGAGGAAACCCGCGCAGACATCGGGAGAACGTGCAGACTCCACACAGACAGTGACCCAAGCAGGGAATTGAACCCGGGTCCCTGGCACTGTGAAGCACCAGTGCCAACCACTGTGCTACCATGCCACCCTTTATTGCAGCACTCAACCAGGTTCACCAGACATGATTTGCCTTTAATAAATTTATGTTGGCTTCAAATTGTAACCCATGTTATTCCAAGTGACAAATAATGTCGACCCCTCCCTTCCAACCACCACCATCCCCCCCAAGATTATTATTATTATTCCCAACCCGTAATGGTGCACAATTAAAATGCAGGAGTTTAAAGTGGGTGGCACACAGTGACAAAATGCAGATTTAAAATTTAGTTATGCCCTGCGATGAGTTGTCTACTTCCATTGTGAAATTAAGGATAAACACCGAATGATGACCAATTGCTTCACAACATAGAATGGGATGATGAAAATTAACAGGGGAGTTAAACACCTCACCCAACATCATGTAATTATTACCAGTTAGAACCAAAACCAAATTGCCAGACTCTCCTGAATCCTGATGCAAGAAGAGATAAGACATTAAAGGACATTTAATTAAGAGGTTGAAATTGCTCTCTTGAGGGAAAAGATGGGCCTGAGTTCAAAGTAGAATTCCTCCTTTGACGTGCCAATATTTTCAGTAAAGACAGCAAACGGAGGAATTTCATCACCAGTGTGCTGTGATCATAATGTGTACAATCGACAGGATGCACATTGACAATGCATCAAGTTTTGAGAGGTGCAGGTTAGGTAGATTGTTCACGATCAATGTGTGGGGTCACGGGAAAAGGATGGGGAGAGGTCCTCAGTCGAGTGCCCTCATTTGGAGGGCCAATGCTGATTCAATGGGCCGAATAGCCTCCTTCTGCACTGTAGACATTCTATGGATTTCAGAACCACCTCCATCCCATGTGACCATAACCGGCTAGAAGGACAAGTGAAGCAATGTTATGGAAACATCATCACCTCCAGTTTTCCCTCCAATTTTCACTCCCAATTGCACATTATCTTCAACTGGACATGTATCGCTGTTATTCCTTCATACTTCTAACAGCCTTGTAAGGGTGTCATTATCACATCAATTTAAAAACCTCAACATCGGTTCTCAAGGGAAACTACGGATGATCAATAAATATGGCATTATCAGCTACTTCCATATCCTTAGAACAAGAAAGAAAATGTAATTCCCAAGATAACTTTCATTAATGAAACAAAATCAGTTACAAACACAGTTAACTGCCAAAATTTAAGTTCTCTCTCCCTCGGAACCTAATCTTATGAACTAACGAGTGAAGTTTTTATTATTAATATACCTAGTACATTCATTGTGAAGGTAATGTAGGTCAGTAGCTCAGCTCACTTCAGTTGCATCTGAACATTCCCAAAATCCTTTTCTCCATAAAGTAGGTACCACCTAAAAACAGAACCTCTCTTTCACCCGAAAAAAGGTCCCATTTTGCATTCACCCTTTCTGGAATTTTATAAATCATAGAATCCCGACAGTGCAGAATGTGGCTAATCGGCCCATCGAGTCTGCACCTACCCTTTGAAAGAACACCCCATCTAGGGCCATTCCTCCAACCTATCCTCGTTACCTGACCTAACCTTTACATCCCTGGACACTATGGCACCATTTTATTTTAGCTTGGCCAATCCACCTTACCTGCACATCTTTGGAATGAGGGAAGAAACCGGGAGCACCCGGAGGAAACCCACGCAGACAAGGGAAGAACGGGCAGACTCCGCACAGACAGTTACCCAAAGTCGGAATTGAACCCGGGTATCTGGCACTGTGAGGCAGCAGTGCTAACCACTCTGCCACCATACCGTAATGAATGTAAGGCTTTATTTTGTGAAAAGTTTTCAATAGGTGAGCTGTGGTTTGACCTGTTTAATTCAGAACAACAGTGTTTTCTGAAGCCGATCAAATGCCCTTGTTTATTGCACATGAACAGGAGTACAGCCAACACTTTTTAATTACAGTGTGGCTAATTGAAATCTGTTCGTATGAAACAACATTACCAGAACCAGTTTAATTGCTTCATTTAATTTGCTCTCTTTAATTAAAGTTGTCGGGTCCAGTAAATTAAATATGCTCAGGGCAAAGATGCACATTTCATTCACATTCGGCAGGTCTATAATACCTGAAAACACAAATCCTGTTAACGTATGGTGGATATAGGAGTTCCATGCTAGCTACAGGATGCTTTCCTTTCTCTGTTAATACTTGTAGACGATGGAGAGTGGGTAATGTACTTAATTCCAATGTTCTTTCACTCTTCAGATCCAGCGTCAGATGGAATTTGAACAAATGGGATTAAAGTCTTGTCTATTTGCTGGTTCATTGGAAGGTTCTCTTTGCTGACAGGTTGAGTAAATTATAAATATATTTAATACAGACATGTTCACAATTTTATCATGACATGTGGACAGAGGAAATCATCTCCCAAAATGAATCTGGATAACTTTGGTCCTTTTATGGGGAGGGTTGTAGATGCATACAATGCTTTACCACAGAAAGTGGCTGAGGCTTGAGACCACTACATATTTGGAATGGGATTGCTCTGGATTAATATTGTGGTGAATGTAACTCCTTAATTCACACTGTATTGTATATACATGAGACCATGCATTTGTAAGCGCAGTTGCGTTGCCCGACTACTAGGGGGAGTAGCACTGGGAATGCTTAGGAGTTTGTGCAGGGCTCCACCCTTGGCTCCACCCACGACTCCTCCCCCTGGACTGCTGTATAAATACCAATGCTCAGAGCCAGTTGTTCAGTTCATCGAGAGTTCAACGCGGAACAGGCTGGCTCTGTTGTAAGTAGATTAAAACCACTGTTCATATCTTAAAGCACGTGTCTAGTGAATTGATGGTTCCATCAGATATGTAGGGCTATGGAGAGAGAATGGAGCAGTGGAATGCTGCTGGATCAATACAAAATCATGGCTGGGGTGGAGGACAGTGGAATTTACCTTGGATTGATACAAGGTTATATGGGGAGGGAGCCAGGCAGTGGGGTGAATTTTGGACGGTTCTAGAGACAGTACAGACAGGATGGACATAGAACCCTCCAGTTTTCATAGAATCCTGACAGTGCAGAAAGAGTCCATTTGACCCATCCAGTCTGCACTGACCCTCTGAAAGAACAGCCTACCTATGCCCCCGCCCTATCCCCGTAACCCCACCTGACCTTTAGGACACTAAGTGTCACTTTTAACATGGCCATCTGTGGACTGTGTGAAGAAACCAGAGCACCCGGAGGAAACCCATGCAGTCACAGAGAGAACGTACAAACTCCGCACAGACTGTCGCCCAGAGTTGGAATTAAACACGCATCCCTGGAGCTGTGAGGCAGCGGTTCTAGCCACTGTGCCATCGTGCCGCCCAACTAAATGCCCCCCTGCTGTAAATGTCTGTGGCTATATGGCAGTATATGCCAGAGATGAGAAAAAATTCCTTTCTGCAACTTCTAACACCTGTTGGCTTGGTAAGAAAAATGATGGGAAGAAAATATTGAGTGTGACTCGAGTAGTCACACTACAGCAGGAAGAGGAAGGTTACAATTTCAGATTATTATCAATCCAACTCCTTTTTAAGAGACAGTTAAACAGCAGTTTCTGCAAAAGAGTCTGATCTCCTATAATATAGAAAGTATTTATTTTTGCTGTAATGCTGTTTCAGAAGGGCGTGATCTATAGAATTAGTAATCACCCATTCTGCTGTAATCTGCATACAGCATGAAATTATGTTACAATTTAATTCAGTAAATTGCTGAAATGCCAAACAGACAGGGCATTTCCAGATTAATGCAACAATAAAAGTTATTTTAAATCACATGGAAATTTGAAGCAAAGACAAAATTGTCACACACCCATGAACTATGTGACACGGAAGCAAAAATCTAATAAAGTCTATAAAGTATTTACAAATACTTGACTTCTGGTGGCCTAATGGAGGGGGGAAGACATGCAGGAGATTGCTCCCGCTGGGGTACTGTACATTTTGCCCCTTTCCTTATTCCCACAGATTGTTTACTCTGAGAAACCCACATTATTGTAATAAAGGTCTTGTTTGATTAAAAGGCCTAAAAGAATCAGGGAAAAGAGGGCTGGAAACAGAAATTTGTCAACGGACTCTGAGGCCTCTCGGAGCTTCTCAGTAAGTAAAATGGCGGAGTCAGTCTCTGGTGTCCGACCACTCCACTAACGGTCAAAGTGCTTTCTAGTACGTCCATGGAGGAATTTGAAAATCACTGACGTATTGTGCCGCAAGACTTCAAGAAATCAATTGAAGAGGCTCTGGCCCCAGTTGAGCAGCTCTGGGGAAAATAAATCAGACCTTTGAAGTCCAGGATGCCACGATCAAAGATATGCAGATAGCCTTGTTAGGCCACAGTGATCGGATTGCCTCACTGGAATCAAAATTGTCTTTGGTGATCGAAACAAATAGATCATTGGGAGCCAAGGTGAATGCATAGAAAATGGTCCAGGAGGCAAAATATTTGGATTTGGGGTTTCCAGAGGGGATGGAGTGCCCAATGCCTATAAAGTACTTCTCGGGCATGTTCGGCAAGATGATGGGTGGGGATGGATTCACATCCCCGCCTGAATTGGACTGAGCCCATTGTACACTTCGTCTAAGGCCTCATCCTGAAGATCAATCTTGTGTGGTGATAGTGAAGTACAGTAGCTTTAAAGAAAAGGAGAGGGATTTGCAATGGGCAAAATAACACCGTGACTTTAACTGGGAAGGCCACTCTGTCAGATTCTATCAGGACATGGGTGCGGAGCTAGCAAAGAAGAGGGCTGTGTTCAGTGGAGTCAAGGATGCCCTGTATAAGAGTTGTGTCTGGTTTGGTACATCTACCCAGCTCAGAGGTACTTTCAAGGGAAAAGACTATTTCTTCGATGCGCCGGGAGAGAAGGACTCTTCTGTTATGTTTCAACACGTCGTAATTGGGTTTTCAGTTCTGTTGACAGGCATGTTGAATTGTTATATTGTTGGAGTTTCATGTTTCTTCTGTTTTTTCTTGTTCATGTTGGAGTTGAGTTCTTATAGTTCTTGTTTAGATTTGGGGTTTTACACTATGTGGAGTTCTGTTGGTTCTAAAACATTGTTTCCTTTTGGTGTGCAAGGTAAATGGGGATTTGGTATTTTGTTGCTATATATATATATTTCTTTTTCTCCATTCGTTGGCCTCCCTGCTAACTAAAGAGTTTGTTTACAGGAGCGGTTTTGAAGGGCTCAGAGTTTTTATTTTGTTTGGGTTCATTAGAGGTTGGCATTAGTAGCTTTTGTTTGCCTCGCTTGTATTTGTATTTGTACTTGGGTATGATTGCATTCAAGGACGATGGTGTTGGGGGAGGAGGTAGGGTAATTGGCTGGTGGCATCTGTAGATTTTTCTTTGTCCAGTATTTTGACTTGGTTTGGTAGCCATCTTGGGTGGCTTTGCTTACTGTACCTTTTAAGTATCCCTTGGGTAATCTCTATATAGAGGCTGGTTTAGCACACTGGGCTAAATCGCTGGCTTTGAAAGCAGACCCAGGCAGGCCAGCAGCATGGTTCAATTTCCGTACCAGCCTCTCCGAACAGGTGCCGGAATGTGGCAACTAGGGGCTTTTCATAGTAACTTCATTTGAAGCCTACTTGTGACAATAAGTGATTTTCATTTCATTTTCATTTCTTGGTGGAAATGGCTGACTCCGGATTGAGGGGGATCAATTCCTTTGCTCATCTAGAATGTTAGGGGTTTGAATGGCCCAGGGAAAAGATGAAGGGCATTTGATCACATTAAGAGTTCGAACTCCGGCGTGGTATTTTTGCAAGAGACCCATTTGCGGGTCAGAGACCAAACTAGGCTGTGTAATGGGTGGGTAGGGCACGCCTTTCATTCTGGTTTCAATGGTAGGGCCAGGGATGCGGCAATTTTAATTAACAAAAGGGCTCAGTTTTTGTTCTCCTAGATTATAGCCAACCTAAACAGTTAATACGTTATTGTCTTTGGCCCCTTTGTCATGGTCTACATTTAACGCTTCCAACTGGGACAAGATACATTTTATTAATACTCTGCTGGCTTCCCTCCCCAATTTAGACTCACATCAGCTTATTTTACTTGGGGACCTGAAATGTGTCTTGGACCCTAGATTGGATTTTTCCAAGCTTAAATCTCTTGCTCCATCGGGGGTGGCCAGGGCTTTATCGTCTTTTGTTTTTTGGGGGTTGGGGGGGGGGGGCAGGATGTGGACCCTTGGCACTTCTTGCACCCAAGCACTAAGGATTTTTTGGGTTTTTGTGCATGTCAATGATGAAGCATTTTTTTGTCCCAGATAGGCCTCCCCTCTGATGGAATAATAATCAGAACAACCCGAAACAATCAAACAGAAAAGTACAGTGGAAGCAAAGATTTAAAAAAAGGAAAGAGTCACACCTTTTCAACAGGTTCTGCCCCATTGAGTGGTGTGAGGGTGAAGGGAGAGGATGAATTAGGGTCCCATTCTCAATGGTGCGGTGTGGAGTGAGGCCCTTCATAGGGTCAACTTCACGTCTTCATGTACTGGCTGAGTCTGATTCAGTTTAAGGTTTTGCACAGGATGCACCTGACCAGAGCTCGGATGAATGGGCTCTTCCCTGGGGTTGAGGACAGGTCTGAGCACAGTTCTCATAGACTGGCTAACAATATGTTAGCCCGTACCAGCCTCCCCGGACAGGTGCCAGAATGTGGCGACTAGGGGCTTTTCACAGTAACTTCATTGAAGCCTACTTGTGACAATTAAGCGATTTTCATTTCATTTTTCATATGCGTATGTTCTGGTCCTATCCCAAGTTGATAGGCTTCTTTCTTTAACGCAATGTCGGAGATTCTCCAAGTAGATTTGGATCCGTGTCTGCCGGTGGCCATATTTGGGTTGTCAGATTCACCAGTGACGCAGTCTGGGATGAAGGCGGATATCTTTGCCTTTGCCTCATTGTTAGCCCAGAAACGTTTGCTTGTGATGACGTCTCCCGTTCTGTCCAGTGCCTCGGCTTGGCTGGGTGACCTAATGTCGTTTCTGCATTTGGAGAAGGTCAAGCTCGTCATCAGGGGGTCAGTGGAGAGGTTCTACCTAAGACGTCAACCATTTATTTCCCTTTTTAAGGAGTTGGTCACTGTCACCTGGAAGAGGTTTTAGGTTAGCTTTTGTACTGAAGTTAATTAGGTGTTGTGTGTGATTTTTCCTTTTTTAAATTTTCTCTTCATTGTATTTTGCTATTTTGTTGTTTCAGGTTGTCCTGATTATTATGCAAAATTTCTCAATAAACATTTTTTAAAAAAAAGTATTTTCTCATACTTTACGAATCGATAAAACCCTTAATAACACAATGCAATAGTGAATGTTCTCTATCACTGAGAACATCTCCAACTTTCGGAACCTGTTTCTTTTGTTTGGAGAATCCTGCTTGAATCTCTTGAAGTTGAATAATCGGATACCATGTGATGATATTTGAATAAACATTTGTCAATGGCTTGCAGAAGCACACAAAGCAAACCTGTCTGTGGAGGTTCCAAGCTGACTCAACCATCTCCCACTGAATGATGATGGAAGCAGCTTGCTTTGAACTTCAGAACAAAAGGGCTTTTTGATCCGTTGAGTGGAAACTGTCTTCTGAAATGTTAAAGGAACACAGCAAAAAAGCAAATCCATATTTGCAATAGAGAACGTGGGAGCTTTGAGACACTGAACATAGACACTGGAAACAGCTGAACAGCAAGGAATATGGAGAAAATATTGCATCAGTGCAGCTGATTAAAGCAAAGCAACATTTTGAAAATATTTAACAAGGAATATAAAGAAATTACCCATCCAGTCATTAGTACTGCTGCCTCACAGCACCAGGAATCTGGGTTCAATTCCGGCCTTGGGTGACTGTGTGGAATTTGCATGCTCTCCCCATGTCTGCTTGAGTTTCTTTCAGGTGCTCCGGTTTCCTCCCACAGTTCAAACATGTGCAGGTTAGGGGGATTGGCCATGATCAATGCGTGGGGGTTATAGGGATAGGGCAGGGGAGGGGGCTGAGGCAGAGTGCTCTTTTGGGTGGTCTTTAATAATCTTTTTGTCACAAGTAGGCTTACATTAGCACTAGAATGAAGTTGCTGTGAAAAGTTCCTAGTCGCCACACTTTGGCGCCTGTTTGGATACAGAGGGAGAATTCAGAATGTCCAATTCACCTAACAGCATGTCTTTGGGGACTTGTGGGTGGAAACCGAAGCACTCGGAGGAAGCCCACGCAGACAAGGGGAGAACGTGCAGACTCCACACAGACAGTGACCCAAACCGGGAATCAAGCCTGGGACGTTGGCGCTGTGAAGCAACCGAGCTAACCACTGTTAACCACCTTCTGCACTGTCGAGATTTTATTGATTCTAACATAGAGATGTGAACTGAGGGAGGCTTGAAGGAAACCAGAGAATAAGCAAGATGGCTCTACCAATGGACAAATGAACAAATGCACTGAAGTGTCAAATAGCTGTCATATGATTTGTTTCCAAAATGTTTCGACCTAGGAGTTAACAGTGATACTAGTGATCACAGCTGACACTTAACTCTAATTTTACCTTAACCTATATGGCCGAGAGTGGCGAGCGAACTAAGATTGGGGTAAAACGAGTCAGGGACACAGATCTTATTCTGTTCCTGCTTGAATTTAAGCAGCCAAAAAACAATGAATCAAGGCACGTGGGATAAAAGTGTTGCTCACTAGAAACAAAGAACTTATGTGTGCCAAGGATAGCAATTGCTGGAGTGGCTATGGATCAAACAAATTAAATCAGGAGTGTGAAGGAGTGCATAGCCTAAGCCTATGAAACAAATTGCTATTCACAGAACATCAAAGAAGGAGACTGCACGTGGGTCAAAAAGCTACATCGTTTATTAAGGTGAAACTGAATGTGACAAATACATTTTAGCATGATCGGAAAAGACATGACGTTGAGAAAATGAACATATCGCATATCATGAGAAAACTTAGGAACTCTGCAGGACTGGGACTGAGCAAAATCTGAGCAAAACCATGGGACTGAAACATAATAGGAGGTAAACCAGTAAGTCTGTGAAATCTGAATTGGAATGGTCAGAAGGAAATTGAAGCTCTCGTTGGAGGGTTAACCATAGGTTAAGCAATAAAATGAGGGAAACCAAACTCCAATAGACCCTCACACAGGGAAGTGCTATTTGGCTATATACTAAAAATGAGTCCCATGGGAATTACAGATAAAAAATAATAAATAGTATAAAACAGCACACATGACTTTAGGTACCACAGACAAAATATTGGAGAAGACTCTGGGGAGATTGATTAATTGAACAATTTATCATATGAAAAACAAGTTACTTGAAATCTTCCATTAAAGAATTAACTTTATTTGGTTTGTCTGATTTAATGCCTTTCAATTACAATTTCACATTGAGGAGCAGGGATGTTTTAGAAAATTCAAATGAGGTAATTGGTCTGAGCAACAGTCATTAGTTCTTTAGTGAATAAGCCTGTGTACAGCTAGGCTGGATTTGGATTTGGCTGGGGGGTACTTAAGAATAGAGATGATTTGGGCTATGTGCTAAATTAAGTAAATGTTAAAATCAATTGGAATTGTTTTTAAATGGGTGCTTGGTGCTATTTGGTCTTTAAGTTAAGAGCACAAGTATATGTTAACTGGTGAGCTCATTCTTGCTAGTAACCTCCGACCTGGTGACTGTAGATCATTCTGAAAGGTAATGATTTGTGATCAGCCTTATTGAATGTCTTGTCTTGTGTAAAGGCTAACAAGGGTAAACTTCTTGAAAAAAATGAATACAGGTGCTTTGGTTTCCTCCCACAGTCTAAAGATGTGCAAGTTAGGTGGGGTTATGGAGAAGTGGACCTAAGTAGGGTACTTTTTTTGGATGATTGGTGTAGACTCAATGGACCAAACGGCCTCCTTCTGCACTGTACGGACTTCTATGGATATGTGACTCCTAACTACATTGTTAACAGTCTACTGTGTTATAGAAGAAGTTCATCTAGAAAGGGAGCAATACAAGGAGGATGATATGGTTGTATATTCTAACTGAATATTGTTTGTAAGTTGTACAGATTTCAGAATTTTGTGGAAAGTTGTTTGTGCCTCAGTTCAATATACTGTGGTGTGATGAGCAAATGGGTAGTTTGGGGGATAGCGAGAAGAATTGATGAGGAAAGTCCTTTAAAATAAAAAGATGATATTGGAACTAGTTAAGAAACCTCTGTGGAGTGAGAACCAAATTTTGCATCAGTGTTTTGCAGGAAAGTCCTACATTCTGTTTCTGCGTTAGCTGATTTTTCAGCTGGACTGTTGTTGAGCTATGATCTTTGCTCTATTGCACTTGGGTAATGGAATCTTCTAATTCTTGGATCTTATTATCCAGTGATTGTGGCTGACGACCAGGATAGAATAGGCTCTGGGTCCACTTGTTGAGAGTAAATAGAAAAATCTAGAATAGGTTCTGATGGTCTGATGTAATAGCAACTCTGATCAGTCCCACTGATGATGTCTACTCATGCATGATGTTTCCCCTCCCAAGTCTAACATCCCAACTTGGAAATATGGTAGGACAGTGGTTGGCACTGTTGCTTCACAGCACCAGGTTCAATTCCTGGCTTGGGTCACTGTCTGTGCGGAGTCTGCACAATCTCCCCCTGTCTGTGGGTTTGCTCCAGTTTCCTCGAGTCCTGAAAGACGTGCTGTTAGGTCATTTGCGCATTCTGAATTCGCTCTCCAGTGTACCCACACAGGTGCTGGAATGTGGTGACTAGGGATTTTTCACAGTAACTTCATTGCTGTGTTAATGTAAGCCTACTTGTGACAAAATTATTTTAAATAAATAAATGTAATGCTATTCTGTCACAATCATTCGATCTTGGAACTCTGATCTGTGTGCAGCTTTGTGACTCCAGCCATTCACCACCTTCTCAAAGGCAATTGGGGGAGGCAATAAATAATTGTGTTGCCAGCAATTCCCATATCCAGTGAATGAATAACTTTAGTGTGGTAGTGATTAAGGGTACCAGAAGATTCAGGAGTGTGTGCCTTTTTTAAGAGGCAAGCAAAGAGCAGAAATTAATGTCCCACCAGCCCCAAGAAAAATTCCCTCCAGAAACTGGCTGAAAAGCAGCAAAGGAAACAGAAATAATCGGGAGTTAATTAACGGTTTTTAAACTGAGGGGTTTTGATTGGAGTTAACGAAGAAAGATTATTCTCTCTGGTTGTGAAGTCCATGATAAGGGAACATCAAATTAATTATCCCAGAGTTAGGAGAAATATCGTTTTGCAGGGAACAGAGGGTGATTTGAGGCATTGCATCTTAATGGAAAATAGGAAAGATATTTGCAGCAGAAGAAGCTGTGAGCAGCGAATGGGACAGTGGGGTTAATTTTAGAATCTTCCAATCTTCCAGCAAGAGCTACCATCTCTCCCCCCCCCCCCCCCCGGTGCTCTAAGCCAGTAATTTTCAACCTCGCGGGAGGGCCGAGGGGGCTATTGGTTGCAGCGTTCCCCATCGCGGGAAGAAGTGCCCAATGGCCACGACCGGCTTTTAAAAATGCCGGTAGAAGCAATTAACCACCCCATGAGGCCGGCTATGTTTGGAACCGACGCCTCGGACCCGGCTGGGATCTGGAGAGTATTGTACATACCATAACTTTGTAATAAAACTAGTTTCTCTTATCCGCTCCGTCTGTGGTCATTAAAGAATGTTGTTAAAAACCTTGGTAAAAGCAGACTATATTATTTGCACTACCCTCCTTGTTACCTCAGGTTTGTCAGGCTTCACCTGAGGAAGGAGCAGTGCTCCGAAAGCTCGCGTTTGAAACAAACCTGTTGGAATTTAACCCGGTGTTGTAAGACTTCTTAATGTTGTCAGGCTTGACATTCCTTTTTTTAAAAAAAAAGTCCATGCTGACTGTCCTTGATTGATCCATGGTATAGTCTTCCAGAATTTCTTCCAATAATTTGCCCACTACTGAGAATAGGTTGACTGACTTGGAATTATTCAGTTATTCACCCCTTTTTCAAAAAAAAAAAGCAGTACAATGCACAAAATATTACCGGTAAAACAGATGAACTGAGAGCCTGGATTACTGCATGGAACTATGATGTAATTGCAATTACAGAGACATGGTTAAAGCCAGGACAGGACTGCCAGTTTAACATTCTGGAATATTGTTGTTTTAGATCGGACCGAGGGGGAAACGGAAAAGAGACGGGGGGAATTGAATTGCTGATTAGCGAGCAGATCACAGCTGTGTTGAGAGAGGACACAGTGCATCTTGCAGTGAGGCATTATGGGTTGAGCTCAGGAATAAGAAGGGTGAAATTACAATGTTGGGAGTGTACTATAAACCTCACAAATGCCCGCAGGAGACAGGTGCTACTGTGTCGTCAGATACTGAAAAAGTGTGAAACTAGCAGGGTCGTTGTGATGGGTAACTAACTTCCCCCATATTGACTGGGAATCCCTTACAGCCAGGGGCTCGGATGGAGAGCAATTTGTTAGATATATTGATAATCCAACCATACTTGACTTAATATTGGGGAATGAGCCAGGCCAGGTGATTGTTGTTTCAGCAATGTGGAGCTGCCGACGTTGGACTGGGGTAGGCACAGTAAGAAGTCTTACAACACCAGGTTAAAGTCCAACAGGTTTGTTTGGAATCACTAGTTGGACTTAACCTGGTGTTGTGAGACTTCTTACTGATATTTCAGTAGAGGAACGTTTTGGGCTTAGTGACCATAATTCCATAAGATTTTGAGTATTCATGGATAAGGACGAGTGGCCTGCGGGTGAGTGTGTTTAATTGGGCAATTCCACCCAAATTAGACAAAAACTGGGGAATGTAGATTGGGAGCAGCTATTTGAGGGCAAATTCACATCTGCCATTTGGGATGCTTTTAAAGGCTAGTTGATTTTGCAGGGACATGCCTGTCCTGTACAAAGGAAGGGTAGAAATGGCAGGATTCAGGAACCATTGCTGACAAGGGAAATTGTAAGTTTAGTAAAAGGAAGTGTATGATGGGTCTAGCCATCTACAAACTGACAAAGGACCTTGAGGAATACAATGAAAATAGGAAGGAACTTAAATGTGGAATTAGGAGGGCTTAAAGGGGCCATGAAATGTCTTTAGCAAACATGGTCAAGGAGAATCCCAAGGCTCTTTATGTATATACTAGGAGCAAGAGGGTCACAAGAAAAAGAGTAGGCCTACTCAAGAACAATGGAGGGAGGTTATGAGTGGAACTACAGGAAGTGGGTGAAATCCTTTAATGAGTACTTTTTGTATCGGTATTCACCAGGGAAAAGGACATGAAGGATGTTGCAGTCGGGGATAGGTGTGAGAACGTCAATATATCAAAGAAGGAAGTGTTGAGTATCCTAAATTGCATTACGGTAGACAAATCCCTGGGTCTGGATGGGATCTATTCCAGCTTGCTGCGGGAGGTAAGGAGAGAAATAGCTGCGGCCTTAACAGACATCTTCACATCCTCTTTGACCACAGGCAAGGTTCCAGAGGACTAGAGAAGAATAGCCAATGTTATTCCCTTGTTTAAAAAAGGAAGCTGGGGTAATCCAGCAAATGATCAGTGGTGGGGAAGCTTTTGGAAAAGATACTGGGGGACAGGACATGTGCACTTTTGAAGGAAAATGGACGAGTTAGTGAATGGCAGCATGGTTTTGTATGGGGAAGGTAATGTCTCAACAACTTGATTGAATATTTTGAAGAGGTGACAAAGAAAATTGATGAGGGAAGGGCTGTGGATGTAGTTTATATGGACTGTAGTAAGGCGTTTCACAAGGTCCCACATGGCAGATTGGTACAAAATCTAAAACCACATTGGATCTGGGGTGGGCTGGCGAGATGGGATACAGAACTGGCGTGGTTATAAAAGACAGTAGTGCTGGAAGGGTATTTTTTAAAATGGAGATCTGTAGCTAGTGGTGTTCCCCAGGCATCAGTGCTGGGACCTCTGTTGTTTGTAGTACATATAATAGATCTGGAGAAAAATGTTGGTAGTCTGATCAGTAAGTTTGGGGATAATACAAAGATTGGTAGAGTTGCTGATAGTGCTGAGGATTGCCAGAGGATACAGATAGATTGGAGATGGGCACAGAAATGACAGACTAAGTTTAATCCGGACAAATGTGAGGTGATGCATTTTGGAGGATCAAATCTAGGTAGGAATTTTACTGTAAATGGCAGAACCCTCAGGAATATTAACATACAGAGGGATCTGGGTATGCAGGTCCACAGTTTCCTAAAAGTGGCAACAGAGGTGGCCAAAGTAATTAAGAAGGCATATGGCTTGCGTGCCTTCATCAGCTGGGGCACATGAGTACAGGAGTTGGGAAATCGTGTTGCAGCTGTATAACTTGGATAGGCCGCATTTGGAGTATTATGTGCAGTTCTGGTCACCACATTATCAGAAGGATGTAGAAGCTTTGGAGAGCGGGCAAAGAAGGTTCACCAAGATGTTGCCTGGTCTCAAGGGTGTTGGCAATGAGGAGAGGTTGAATTAACTGGAAAGACAGACTGAGGGGAGACCTGATTAGAGGTATACAAAATTGAGCGGCATAGACAGGGTGGATAGTCTAGGCTTTTTCCAATGGTGGAAGTGTCAATTACAAGGGCGCACGGGTTCAAGGTGTGAGGGGGAAAATTTATGGGAGATGTGCGGGCTAAATTTTCCATGCAGAGTGGTGGGTGTGTGGAATATATTGCCAGAGGATGTGGTGGAAGTAGGCACATAGCAACAAGGTATCTGGTTGGATCCATGAATAGGGACGAAACAGAAAGATATGGACCAAAGGTTTTTTTAAAGTTCTGGCATCATGATTGGCACAGGCTTGGAGGGCAAAGAGCCTGTTCCTATGCTGTACTTTTCTTCATTTTCTTTGTTCGTTCTCTGGCACTGCACCAAAGAGAATTGAAAGATTGTGGTCAGAGCTTCTGTTATTTCTCCCCTTAATAACCTTCAACAGCCTGGGACATGTTGCATTTGAGCTGCTGATTGGTCCACTGTCAAGATGCTAAACACCTTAAGAGCTCCACATGTGCACACGCATGAGATAGGTTGGCCAAGTTGAAATAGTTGAAATCTGCAAATAGTGACTTGGATGGCTTCAGGTTGAGTTTGATGGTCTCAACAAATTTAACTTAAAAGGTGTAGATGACTTGTTGGATGTTCTTTGGGAGACGATAGTGGTCAGCTGTCTTTTTAAAGAAGTTTACGACCGAAGCAGGGCATTCCTGGATGCTCATGATCAGTAAACTGGGTTTATCAGATGGGTTAAGTTGGTAGGATGGATTCCCCTTGATGATTTTCCCTAAGCTGCTGCTTCTGTATTCTGATGAGCGGACATGTGCTAAAAACATATATGAAGGGTTGATTTGTCATAGAATCTACAGTACAGAAGGAGGCCACCTGGCCGATCGAGCCTGCTCTGGCCCTTGGAAAGAGCACCCCACCCAGGCCCACATCTTCACCCCATTCCACAACCCCACCCAACACTAAGGGCAATTTTGGACACCAAAGGGCAATTTAGCATGGCCAATCCACCTAACCTGCACATCTTTAGACTGTGGGAGGAAACCGGAGCACCCGGAGGAAACCCACGCACACACTAGGAGAACGTGCAGACTCTGCACAGACTGTGACCCAAGCTGGGAATCGAACCTGTGACCCTGGAGCTGTGAAGCAATTGTGCTAACCACTATGCTACCGTGCTGCGCCACCTTCTTTCTACCTCCCTTCTTAAGCTGCCAGGAAGATTTAAAAAATAATGTTCTGTGCAATCCCAAAGTTGACTTGATTAGCTCATAACTGGAAGCTATCTTAACCAAGGTCCCATTATCGAAGTGGTTAGTCTTCGGGTGCTCCGGTTTCCTCCCACAGTCCAAAGATGTGCGGGTTAGGTAGATTGGCCATGCTAAATTGCCCGTAGTGTCCTAAAAAGTAAGGTTTAAGGGGGGGGTTGTTGGGTTACCGGTATAGGGTGGATACGTGGGTTTGAGTAGGGTGATCATGGCTCGGCACAACATCGAGGGCCGAAGGGCCTGTTCTGTGCTGTACTGTTCTATGTTCATCCCAATGGCCCATCTCCAATGGTTGAATACCTCTGATCTTGCTATGGAAATATTAGTGACTTATTCATGGACCCGGGAAGTCATTGTCTTTGGGTTTTGCAGACAGACTTTAATTGTGTGATTGTTTTTCTCTTCCCCACACACCCACCTTGATTTTGTTTCTCAGTTACTTGGCCCCATTTGACACTCCAAGCACACCATCCTCCTTCACAGCTGATTTGTCTCTTTAACCAATATTGTGACCCTTTCTCCACACACCATCCAGTCAACCTGTCTCCCAAATTTAAATCCATCTGGATGCCTGAGTATCACGTCAAGAATAAGGCAAAAAAGTCAGATGCCAAAATCTCAATGCTACAGAAAGTCTAAGAGAAGAACGAGAATTACTTGTTTAAAAAATTGACAAAGCAAAACCTTTAGCCAAGTTTCAGTAATATCTGTGATATCCTGGGCGGGATTCTCTAATCCCGCGGCAGAGTGTCCACACTGTCATAAACACCGGTGTGTTTTACGACGGTGTGAACGGGCCGCTGCCAGGACTAATTATGGCCCCACTCCAGCTGCTGATCCTGGCTCGAACTGTGCGCCTCGGGATTCGCGCATGCTCAGCGGCGCCAGCGCCAACGCGCGCATGCACAGTGGCCTCCTTCTCCACGCCGGCCCCGACTCAACATGGTGCGGGCTACAGGGGCAGGCGCGTAGGAAAGGAGGCCCCCAGCCAGAGAGGCCAGCCCACCAATTGGTGGGCCCCGATCGCGGGCCAGGCCACATCGGGGGCCCCACCGGGGCCGGACCAATATATTGGTGCCAGCCTCACTGAGGTGCAGCATTTGTGTCTTCCACAGGTCCCAGCTCCCTGAAACCAGCCTGATTGCACCAGGAATCTACATTCCTCACCTGACTTCCTGTGTCATCTCTCCATGCATGTATTAGGCTAAATTATTCCCTTATTTCTGTACTCACTAGTGCACAGCACTGGGAGTAATCAAAATTGAAGAGGTCCTTAGTTTATTTTCTAGCTCCTTTGAAATTACCTGCAGATTTCTACCAACGTCATTGCCAATATATATCTCAATCATGGGCTCTTTCATCCTACTGCCTCAATATTAGGCAGCTACTCTGAATGTGAAGCTAGCACCAGGGAGGCAACTTGCCATCCTGGAGTCACACCTGCAGTTGCAGGCTTGCCTGTCTGTTCCTGCACTATTCTGTATTGCTTTCCTGATTGTCTCCTTCTTCCCCTACCCCAGACAGCTGTCCAACCTATGGTATGGTGGGCCTCACACTGTCTGCATTCTGCAGAGGAGCCATTGTCATAGAATCATTGAATTTACAGTGCAGAAGGAGGCCATTCAGCCCATCGAGTCTGCACCAGCCCTTGGAAATAGCACCCCATTTAAGCCCAAACTTCCAACGTATCTCTGTAACCCCACCTAACCTTTTTGAACACTTAAGGGCAATTTAGAATGGCCAATTCACCTAACCTGCACCTCCTTTGGACTGTGGGACGAAACCGGAGCACCCGGAGGAAACCCAATGCAGACACGGAGAGCACAGACAGTGACCCAAGCCGGGAATCAAACCTGGGACCCTGGCGCTGTGAAGCATCTGTGCTGCCAACTGCTACTGCGCTGCCCTCACTGTTTGGAAATGAATACTGGGTGGAAAGTATGATGCACTCGAGGGACAGTCTGGTCACCCATTTCCCCCCCCCCCCCCCCCCCCCCCCCCCCATCCCCCCTGTCTGTCCACCCTTGTGCAGTGCTGTGACCACATCCAGAAATCTACTTTCCCATAGTACGCAGCCTCGTGGGTGCACTTTAGTGATGCCTGCTGCTTCTCTGCTCCAACCCAGACCCAGAGTTTCTCTGGCTGACAAATCCTATAAGCAAGGTTGTCAAGGACACAACCAAAATTGTATTACCACAAGAATCAGGATTTGCATTCCACAAAATTGGTGCCCCCTGCCCAGCCTCTATTTAGTAGTAACTTGACACAAAACGAAACACTTGCATCATCCTTTGTGCTGGTGTTGCAAAACCTGTCGCAGGTTTTTAAAAATGCTTTTATTGGATAATGCAGCAAAGCAAAATGTCACTAATGCAGGATACAGTCAACAAGAATAAAGATGGATCATGCCCATCATTACAAAAGAAAATTAATATGAACGCAGGTACTAAGGGGCATTGCATTTCCTATCCCAACCAATCCAACCCCCATCCAGGCCCAGGACAGAACAGACATCAATCATACTGATGGAACCATCAATTCAGCGAACACGTGTAGTTGGATCTGAATAGAGGCTTTAATACACTTACAATAGAGCCAGCCTATTCGTCGTCTAACTTCAGGTGATTTTTATACATCGGTCCCAGGGGGAGGAGTCCTGGGCGGAGCCAAGGGAGGAGCCCAGTACAAACTCTTGCATACTCCCAAAGCGACTCCCCTGGTGGTTGGATAGTGCAACTGCACTTACAATGGGTAGATTTACGAACATATATACATGGAGTGATATTGGCAACTATATTTAGTGTGAATCACATTCACCACACATACGACTACAAAATTATTGAGGACCAGCAGCAATGGGTCCAAGTTATTCTTAAACCTAGGGGCAACCAACCCAGAATCCCAAGGTCTCTAGCAACCACCTGGTGCATGCCAAGAGGAGACCCAATTATCCAAACAGCAAAAGGACATCACCCTTACCCCAGGGCAGGGGACATGAGAAAGATATTTACCAGGCATAGTGTTAGCCCATCCCAAAATCTTCTGCCTCCTGAGCACCCCCACCCCCCCTGCCGACCACCACCCCCAGCCACAGGGACAACAGGATACCAACCACAGTGCCAAGCCTGGCCTAGCCCTCGCCGTCCCAAAGAAAGTTCGGGAGAATATAGAGAATGTGACCCGAGGATCTTCCCCACAATCTCAACAGCTATACCCTGCCAAGCCTACACCCACCCAGTCCCTGCCAAGCCTACACCCACCCAGTCCCATCCAGGCAGAGAGGATCAACACTGACTTCAGGGCAGCACGGTGGCGCAGTGGGTTAGCCCTGCTGCCTCATGGTGCCGAGGTCCCGGGTTCGATCCCGGCTCTGGGTCACTGCCCGTGTAGAGTTTGCACATTCTCCCCGTGTTTGCGTGGGTTTCGCCCCCACAACTCAAAGATCTGCAGGCTAGGTGGATTGGCCATGCTAAATTGCCCCTTAATTGGAAAAATTGAATTGGGTACACTAAATTCATTTAAAAATAAAACACTGGCCGGGATTCTCCCATTCGGCGGCAGTGTGTCCACTCCATCGGAAACGCCATCGCGTTTCATGACGACGTGAATGGGCCACTGGGAGTATCGATTCTGGCCCCTACAGGGGGCCAGCACGGTGCTGGAGTGGTTCACGGCACTCCAGCATCCCATCCCGCCATGAACTGTGTGCCATGGGATCTGCGCATACGCAGTGGCACCGGCGCCCACCTGCCCATGCACTTTGGCCTCCCTCAACATGCTGGCCCCAACGTAACATGGTGCAGGAGTTCAGGGGCCCGTACGGAAGAAAATAGGCCCAGGGAGCGAGAGGCCTGCCCGCTGATTGGTGGGCCCCGATCACGGGGCAGGCCCCATCATGTGAAACCCCCCCCATCATGTGAAACCCCCCCACCATGCCAGATTTTTAAACCTTCTCCCTAACACTCTCCCTCCGGCTATTTTTTAAAAAAAAAAGTATGTTTATTAATGTTTTGTGTTCTCAGCAAAAACACAAGAATGCAAATATTACAGACCAAGTAACTAACTTGAGAACTATACCTAAAACTCCTAACAGCTGAAGGTGTCTAGATTTTTGAAAAAGAAAATAAACAGTAGCCATAAAACATACAGTGCACAAGGAGACCATTCGGCCCATCGAGTCTGCACTGACCCACTTAAGCCCTCACTTCCACCCTATCCCCATAACCCAATAACCCCTCCTAACCTTTTGGACACTAAGGTTAATTTAGCATGGCCAATCCACCTAACCTGCATGTCTTTGGACTGTGGGAGGAAACCGGAGCACCCGGAGGAAATCCGTGAAGACTCCACGCAGACAGTGACCCAGCGGGGGATCTAACCTGGGACCTGATAGCACTGCAGTGCTTTCCACTTGTGCTGCCCACCTTGGGTAGAATCTACACCGCTGATGGTGAATTTAAATGCAAGAAGGACAGTTTAAGTTTCCCCCAACCCGGCAGAGAGCAGGGGTACTCCAACCAAGCAGTATCTGCCTCCAGGCTATCAGTGCTAAACCCCCAAATCCTTTCCCCAAGGCTCACTGATGCCTTTCTGCTTAAAAACGTAGATAACAGCTTCTCCTCT
Source organism: Scyliorhinus canicula (assembly GCF_902713615.1). Lineage (NCBI taxonomy): Eukaryota > Metazoa > Chordata > Chondrichthyes > Carcharhiniformes > Scyliorhinidae > Scyliorhinus > Scyliorhinus canicula. Next base: position 22,862,828 of record NC_052150.1, on the reverse strand, counting down.
GGTCAAGCTGTTCCACTGGCAGAGGGGAAAATGAATGTGTCCCATAGTTCATACTTCATCGTTGGATCAGTGACCAATCCATGCAGCAACCTGTCCAAGATTGATGCGTCGAATCTGGGCGCTGGAGCGCTGCCACTATATCTGAGGAAGGGAATAACGTTAACCTTTTGCTCCTGGTGATTTTGGAATAATTGGTTTGTGTTGCATGTGGGAGACTGGTGCCTTGTGACCTCTAGTGATGTTTTGTGGTAATCACACTAAGCACGGCAGCACTTTGAATGCTCCTGGGATCAGGATAACAGTAATTGTAGGATCAGATACACTAGTGTTGGGATTTGGTAACTCAATCGGGCCAGAAGTTGTTTCTTTAGTTTTCCTCGACCGGTACTAATATAAGTGACTGCTGCAATGGTCTGACTGACTGGTAAAAGAATAAAGAAAAAGCCATTAATTTCACAGTGAGCAGTGTTGAGTTATTTTTGTTTCCAAGTGTTTAAATGTTTCAAGAGATACATGCGCAAGTTTTAGATGCAGATCGTGTGGCACAATGCATAGCATCCCAGCTTCTGGACCATAGGTTCCAGGTCCAAGCTTCGTCCCAGGACTTGATGACCAAGGAAGGTCATAATGCGGCCGAACAAGTTTTTATGAGTATCAACCTGAAAAATCCCTCCAAATCGTGGCAGAGTGGGAGAGACTCCTGGTCAGCCATGCTTGGTGTGGCTTGGTGCCTTCTCAAGCGATAAGCTTCTAGCAACAGACCAGGACCTGTTCTAGGATAAACCACACTGTGGGAACAGAAGAAAGTTGGCCTTTTGCCAAAGAAAAACACAAACCAGTGCCAGTTAGCGCTGAAGTAAATATCAGCCACCACGAGGGTACAGTAATGTAGTAGCTACTCTACCAATAATTCAGTAGGAGTTTAATTATCACCAGCTTATAATAAATGAACCTGGAAGTTAGTGACCATGGAAATAGTGCTGCAAAAATCCATTTGTTCTCCTGCCAGGAAGACAATCGGCCATCTTATCTGGTCTGGCCTGTAGTGAGCTCTGTATGTAGTAATACATGATGTAATGTTAAGCAAGTACAGGCAAATGAAAACTAGATGGCCACACTACCAAGACCTATAAAAAGGTTTTCCCGCTCTTTCCAGAAGAGTGTGTGTTAGGAGTGTGGAGAGTACAGAAGGGAAACAGCTAGAGTTTCTCAAGAAGACACACCAGCTTCGAGGACAGCCTGGCAATTAATATTTATCACTGAAGCCCATAGTTCAAATGAGTGGGATTTTTTTGTAAAAGAAATTGCGTTGACCACTTGCTCAATTGTGGTGAGGGGAAGGGAATATTCAAGATGCGCTGAGGAGTCTTCCAGCCTGCAGCAGAACATGTGTTACATCTCTCGGGTTGGCATGAAATGGTACAGTGCAAAAGGAATGTGGTGACTTCGGAGTGGACTAGGATATCATGAAGGAACAGTCCCCTTTGGAATGCTGGAGAAGAGTGGAAGATGGGTTTGCTGGTGGCAGGAAAGGTGTAAAGTGACCCATAGTTACAAGGAGGTGCCACTGAAGTATTTGGCCTCCTGGAATACCTCAGGAAGCAGGTTGCTAGTTCTGTGCAAGGTTTATGTACATTGCAAGCTCACCAATGTGTCTCTCTGGAACGGTGATGAGAGAACTGAAGTAGCAGCTGTTGATTCAGCCTTTGGTATTGGTTGAGGCTCCTCCAGCTTGTTTTGATGTACTCTAGGCAGAAGGTTTTTTTTTTTAGGATTTGGCAAAGGGACAACACTTCACTTGTTACTGCTCTCTTTCAAACTCCCAACAGCTGTTGGATTTCTGGTTTCGGGGATAGATTTAATTTTAGTTTGCTTTTATTCGAGCAGCGTCTAATTTTGTTCCAGAACACTTGAAGCAACTTGGGACATTTTTATTATTATGTCAAAAGCACTATATAAATCCAGAGGGTTTTTTTTGTCCTTTCTTTTTCTTGTTTGCATTACATGTGGTGATATTGAGATTGGCGTGTTTATGTGCAAGGCCGTGGCATGCACAAGGGTCGGAGATCTCGTGGCGTCACAGGAGGTAGCAATATAACAGAATGCTCCCATCAGGTTTGGGTTGGCATTGGTTCCAGCCATTCTACTGATGTGAAGTTCATGTTGGTCTGCCCTAGACATCTTTTATGGCTTTTGATGTTTGCTGGCAATAAAGTTAGTGCAGGGACTTTGGTTCAGCATTTAGTTGAAAGTTGGTTGAAAGTTTTTGATTTAATGATCAGAGGATCACCTTTAATTTGTCTTCAATGGGCTGATTTAATGATCGGCAATAATTGTTGAATAATCTTTGAAAATTGGGTGAGATTTCTGAGATTCATGTGGGAGTGCTTCTCTAGATCTGGCACTGGTGATCTGTCTTGCATAATGCAGTAATCTACAACCATGTAGTATTTCTGACCTCCTATTAAACGAAAGGAACGTGGGTGGAATTTCTCCTTTTTTTTTTGTTAATGCAAAAAGCACGCTGAAGCCAACAGTGGCCTTCCCTGCCATGTTGCCAAGGGGATTGAAGGGAAAGAAAATGCCAAAGGTTGGGTTTCCACAACATCACACTGGATCTGATTGCAGCCTCCCCACCACCAATTTATTTAAAGATTGGAGTGCAATTTTAAAGGCCGATCTGTTACACAAAAGTAAGGATGGAATCCCCCGTACCCCCACCACACCTGCCGGGAGGGGAGGAGACAATCAGAGATAGCAGCCTGATAATTAGATTCAAATTTATTATGATAGAGTTCCCAACATCAGCATTCCCTATATGTCACTGGTGGGGGATGGAGACAATCGCACCGAGACTGCACGCAGGCATCAAACGTGACTTGGGCCTCTCGCAAGATTCTCTTCTGCCCCCGTCATCATTCATGCCTGAGCAGAATGGGAGTGGAAAATCCTGGCCCTTGTATTTATACAGTGCCTTCCACAACTCTGGGGCATCCCAAAGCCCTTCAGTCAAGTAATTTTGAAATCTCGTTACTGTTTGCTGACACAGCTAGTTCCCACAAAAAGCAATGCAGCAAATGCTCTGTTAATGGTTGAGGGATAATTAATGGCCTGGACACCAAACTCATCTGCCCTTTACATAATGCCCTAGGGTCTTTAACCACCTCCTTATAGGCAGGGCCTTCCATTATTCAATCTTTCAGACAAGGCAAAATACTCTGGCAGTGTATCCTCAGCACTGCACTGGAATGTTGGCCTAGATTTACACAAGTCGAACCCACAACAATATTCGCCGGGGGTGGGGTGGGGGCAGATTGGCTTAACGCACTTTTTACACTTTCTCCTGCGCTAAAGCAAATTCCTTTTACTGTTTTTAATTTTTTTTCCCTCTAGTAAACTTCAATCGTTGGTTTTAATTAGTTCTGTAATCAAGCCTCATTATTATGTAAAGGTAGAGGAAATCTCGACGGGAACACTTGATTTGTGCTGGCTGAAGTACAGTAAAATAGGAGGCCACCAATCAGAAGTAGAAAACTTTAATTAAGGCATTCTCAATCTGAACAGTTTTTTTTTGTAAACTAGCAAAGCATCTTCCTGTCCCACCTATGTAGCTGAAAGTGTGACAGTGCATTTCTATTTATGATCCTACTTTGTAAAGTCTTGCACAGCAATTGGTCAGATTGTGCTGTAGCATAGGGTCCGTTATGAGCATAGCGAGTCTTAACGAACAACCAAGCTACTGAACGTACAAGTTGAGAAATGGAGCAGTGAGGAAAACGGGCACCTCTGGCCTTGATTAAGATTGAGAAATAAATGAAGAAAAGGCCTGAAGGAGGGTGAATTAAATGGGTGCAATCTACCAGCTGCGCCCCATGTTCGGGTGAATGGGGGCTTGGCCAGTAAATGCCGGGAGATCCCTCTTCTGGGATCTACCTGACTAGCCATGCCTCACGAGATCGAACAGGCTATTGCGAGATGTCGAATCCTGCCCATTATGGGTGGGATCAGTATTTGGCAAATTTGCATGTTAGAGCGCCACAGCTAGTCTCACTCTAATATGCACTCTTCTGCTCTACCATGGCCCTGAGATCTAGCCCCTCTGCCTTGGACACCTCAGGAATCCGCTGTTTACTGCTGGTCCTCCCAATTGGGGACCAGACGGAACGCCACTGGGGGTGAGAAAATCCCACAGGGCATTGGAGACCCTCAGGGCAGTGTGGCACCCTGGCACTGGTGCCACCTGGGCAATCTCACACCCAGGTAGTGATGGCAAGGGAACTACCAGGGTGTTGGGCTGGCATTTTTCCCATACCTGGATTAGGCCTGGGGATTCTCTGCCTGTAATATTCTTGTTGGTTGGCTTGATTTCATCCAAGAACACTTGTCGCTAAAGTTATAAAAGATTTATTTACTTTCACTGTGGGCAAACTATATATAAGACGAAAGACCAGATGAAAAACGGTAAAATCATGCGAAGCAATCTCTCCAACTTCCTCCAGCCAGTCTGAGGTCAGCTGACTTCAAAATTCACTTGTATACTAGTGAGACCCCTAGTGGTCAGCCAGTGAATTACAACACAACCATGATATCAGTACACTGTTCCCGAGGGCCCTCTTATTGGTGATTTGAGGGGGGGGGGTGTTGAGATCAGAATGCCTTTTAAAAATGAAAATGGGCTAAGTGCGGCCTTGACAGGGCGTTCCCTGCTGAGGCCCCGGATTGCAACAATGTCCTGTTGGATAGCATGTTATTCTCGGTGCTACGAGCGCTGGGAAACACCCAGCTAGAAGCACTTGACATGGGGCTCTTTTGCAATTTGGTTAGATCGCGCCCAAAGACGGGGGTTGGGGAAACTCAACGTTTTTGGAAGTAATCGAAACATTCAAAACCTGAGAATGCAACACCAGTGGAGTAGTTAATTTAAGAGCCAGTGAGGTTGAGTTGATAATCATTAACAATGATCATGTTGCGTGTACTTATTCAATTAGTTACTAGTCCTAAATATCTGCAGTGGGTTAAGTTTTTGTATAGACGTTCCTACCTGTGTAAGTACAGCCGCTTTGCGTGGCTTTTAATTCATGCCAGTTGGCACAAAGCCTCTTTCACTAAACTAACAACAGCAACTTTTGGATATTCCCCTATTTTTTATTTTGAAGACTAATATGGAAAGACTGTAGACTATTAATGGCACGATGAGATCACTAAATTCCATCCCACCATCAGAATCACCATGGACTATTCTCCAAATTCTGTTGCATTCTTGGACATACTCATCTCCATCAAGGACGGTCACCTTAGCACCGCTTTACCGCAAGCCCACAGACTTGTGGCTCCACTTCTCCAGCTTTCATCCGAAACACATTAAAGAAGCCATCCCCTATGGACAAGCCCTCCGCATACACAGGATCTGCTCAGACGAGGAGGAGCGTAACAGACACCTACAGATGCTGAAAGATGCTCTCGTACGAACGGGATATGGCTTTCGACTCATCGATTGACAGTTCCAATGCGCCACAGCAAAAACCGCACTGACTTCCTCCGAAGACAAACACGGGACACCACTGACAGAGTACCCTTCGTCGTCCAGTACTTTCCTGGGGCGGAGAAACTACGACATCATCTTCGCAGCCTTCAACACATCATCAATGAAGATGAACATCTTGCCAAGGTCATCCCCACACCCCCACTACTGGCCTTCAAACAACCGCGCAACCTCAAACAAACCATTGTTTGCAGCAAATTACCCAGCCTTCAGAACCACGACACCACGCAACCCTGCCAGGGCAATCGCTGCAAGACATGCCAGATCATTGACTTGGATACCACCATTACACGTGGTAACACCACCCACCAGGTACGCGGCACATACTAGTGCGACACGACCAATGTAGTCTACCTCATACGCTGCAGGAAAGGATGTCCCGAAGCGTGGTACATTGGCGAGACCATGCAGACACTACGACAACGAATGAACGGGCATCGTGCGACAATCACCAGGCAGGAATGTTCCCTTCCAGTCGAGGAACACTTCAGCAGTCAAGGGCATTCAGCCTCTGATCTCCGGGTAAGCGTTCTCCAAGGCGGTCTTCAGAACACGCGACAACGCAGAATTGCCGAGCAAAAACTTATAGCTAAGTTCCGCATGCATGAGTGCGGCCTCAACAGGGATCTTGGATTCATGTCGCATTACATCCACCCCCCACCATCTGGCCTGGACTTGCAAAATCCTACCAACTGTTCTGGCTTGAGACAATTCACACCTCTTTAACCTGTGATTATCCCTCTCCCTGGATCTGTAATGATTTGATTACCTGCAAATGCTCGCATTCCAAGCATTGTCCAGCATCTCTGACTTTGTCTATATAAATGTTTCTGGAACATACCTCTCCATTCACCTGAGGAAGGAGCAGTGCTCCGAAAGCTCGTGTTTGAAACAAACCTGTTGGACTTTAACCTGGTGTTGTAAGACTTCTTACTGTGCTCACCCCAGTCCAACGCCGGCATCTCCCCATCATTGTCCCACATTGCAACTTTATTGGCCAGGAACCCTAGTTTCTCATCCTGATGACCTGTAAACACACTATCTTTAAATTTTATTGTTGGCTTTCATCACCTTTTGACTGGTCGATTTATTTCCGATCAACGAAAACATTTCTTCTCCACTCCGATATTTTTCCAATGATTTTGAATCCATGACTTTGGAATATTTTTAACTATCCACTCTGTCAACCCCCCTCAATTTTTTTACAAGCCTTGGGTCACCTCATTAATCTAGTGTTCCAAATACAGTCCTAACCTTTTTCAAACTTTTGAAAATTGAAGTCCCTTATCCCTGTTGACATTTCAGTGAACGTATTTGTTTTTTTTCTTTCCTGAAATGTGGTGCCAAGAGGTAACGGTTTGTTAAGAGTCAGAACAATCATAGATTCATAGAATCCCTATAGTGCAGAAGGAGGCCATTCGGACCATCAAGAGCACCTGGCCTGGGCCCACTCACCTGCAGCTCCACCGAACCTACACATCTTTGGACACTTGAGGACAATTTAGCATGGCCGATCCACCTAACTCTTTACTGCGTGGGTTTCTTCTGGGTGCTTCGGTTTCCTCCCCAAGTTCAAAGACATGCAGTTTAGGTGGATTGGCCATGATAAATTGCCCTGAGTGACCAAAAAAGGTTAGGAAGGGTTATTAGGTTACAGGGGTAGGGTGGCAGTGAGGGCTTAAGTGGGTCGGTGCAGACTCGATGGGCCAAATGACCTCCTTCTGCGCTGTATGTTCTACATTCTTTTGGGCTACGAGAGGAAACCGGAGCATCTGGAGGCAACCTGCAGACATGGGTGGGGGTGGGGGGGGGGGGGGGGGGGGGTTGGAGGCAGAGAGGGAGGAGAGAAAGAAAGGCATACAAACTCCACACAATTATCTAAGGCTGGAACTGAACCGGGGTCCTTGGTGTTGTGAGGCAGCAATGCTAACCATTGTGCATGTTGAGTCATATTGCCGCCTTCTTTGGCTCTTCCGTTTCTATGGTCTGTTCTTGACCTGAAGTTGCTGTACCATTCACCCTTGACGGCAAATTCTCGTCAAAGTTTCCCAGTCTATTATACATTTACTGAACAGTTGTGGGTCACTTCTTTGTGGTTATTCCTGTCACTAGGACATTGAACCAGAATTGTGTTTCAGTTGTTTAAACCTCATTTGAGTGAAGCACTTGGTACCTTGGCACGGGGCACCACCACATGAAAATGTTGTATAGCTGTAATTTGTCAAATTGGACAGTAGGTGGCATACTTTGTAGACTTGCTGCTCTGTTCAGACCGATCCTGATACTTGTCGCAAGGTACTTTCTGTCCTCTTAATTTAATCTGTTTAGATGGGTGCAGTAAACATATTGCTATCATTTGTCTCCACTTTAAATATTTCCTTTTTTGTGAGGTTTGGAGTACCTGTAAACTGCTATATCCATTTGGATAAGGGAACTGCAGTCCCAATAGACTGATGTGGCTGTACATTTGGATAAATGTATGAACAAGCTGTCGGGGTCGCATCAGGCATCTTTTTGTATTTATCCTCCATGTGAGCAATCCCTCTGTCCCCCTACAAATATCCATTTAACATTCTTTTAATGCAGTTACCATGTCAACATTATCACAAAATCTAATGGTGCATTCCACACTAACTCTCAATCTTTACTTTTAAAGTTTTCTTTTTGTCCAAAGTGCATTTTAATATTAAACGTCCCTTTTGTTCTCTATGTTGATCACTGCAAATGGTCTGTTTTTGTCTATCAGGCCCCATCATTTTAAACACCTCTCTCCATTAAGCCATGTTCTCTCCCTTCCTGACAAAAAAAGGCCCTCCATTTTTGTTTATTGTTCCAAGTCTGCCTTCACATTCATCTTATTTCACACCAGTCTACATCCCAGTGCCTGTCACTCGACGGCCTCTCTCACTCCAGAAGTGTCTGACACTCCATCTCAGTTAATCCTGGCAATAACTAAAACTAAAATCAGCAACCTGAACGTGCCTGTATTTTATCATTCTCTACCTCGTGTGTTAGATTAAACTGCACTACTTTTTGTTTGAATCAGCAACATTTTTTTTCTCACTCCGCTGTCACACTGGAGGAAATTGCATGGCACTTTTTAAAAAAAATAAAATAAATGTGAACATTTCAACAACAAATATATGGTGCTTTTTCAGGCAATGTCATAAGGCGCTTCACTGGAATTGTTTTTGTCTGATGACCCCTGACGAGGATGATTTAAACGGTATGGTTCAAGCAGGGCCTTTTGGAGGAGTTAGAGGTGTGAGGCCAGTGGTGGGCAACCTGGAGCCCACATGCGGCCCATCTGGGTTCTGAGTGCGGCCCATGAGACATTTTGTTGACTGTTGCCACATTCCACTGGTTTCCATCTGCGTAGCTTCTTTCTTACCGGTGTGTCTGAAGTGATACACACGTAGCACTGAATGTATGCTCCCTCTCCCTCAATCAAATGTAAATATTTATTTTGCTTTTACCACCAAAGTTGATGGTTCTATTAACATGAATAATTTTCTTTAAGCTGTTATGAAATATTCAGCATGTATTCCATCTTATTCAAGGGCCATGGTTAGTGAACATTCCTAATTTCAATCATGCGGCCCACTTGAGATGGGGAAGGGCCACTCTTGCAGCCCTCTCACTAGCCTACATTGCTGATCATTGTGTGAGTGGCTTGAGCAAAAATATCCAAATTTTGGTGTCGAGATAACTGAAGGCTCCATTGCCATCTGGGATTAGAGGCCAGGGTTGGAATGCAGAAGTCTGGAGAGGACTGGTGGTTACAAATGTGAGGCCATGGGGTGAATTTCAACACCGGGGGGAGAATTTCTAAATTGGGAGGCTTTGCTGGATTGGAAACCAGCAGTAGGTTAATGTCCGTCCGTGATGGGTGAATGCACCTTGGAGCACGGACACTAGTTTTGGAGCTGAATCTTGTGAAAGAATGTGAGGCTGGTCAGGAGAACATTTCGAATAGTTTAGTCTGGTGGTAAGAGAAACCTGCATGAGGGTTTCAACAGCAGATGCAGAGATACACTATGTGGGAGCGGGTAGTCTTCATGGTTTAAGATCTATGGAGCCAAAAGCTTGGATTTGGGTCCATTAGGATGCTAAGGTTTCAAACAGTCTCTCTGCCTGGAATAGTGTCAGGGAGCGGGAAAGAAGCTGCAGTGAAGAAACTGTTTTGAGGCTGGTTCCGAAAGTTGACTTCGGTAAGGGCTGGTTTAGCTCAGTGGGCTAGACAGCTGGTTTGAGATGCAGAACAAGGCCAGCAGCGCAGGTTCAATTCCCATACCAGCTGACCCGAACAGGTGCCGGAATGTGGCAACGAGGGGCCTTTCACAGTAATTCACACTTGTGACAATAAAAGGTTGCTGTTGTTATTATTACAATTGGGATTGGTCCAGGATTGGATGTCTTGAGGAGGAGAAGCCTGGCCAATCGAAGGAGAGGGGGAGATGCAACTGGATTTCACCAGTGTGCATGTGGACTCTGAGGTGCGTCTTCAGTTGATGTCACCAAGGGCCAACATGTAGGTCAGAAATTGGGGGGGGAGAGAGCAAAGATGGATCTTTGAACTCTAAAACTGAGCAGGAAACAAAACCATTGCGGGAATAGTCTGGCTATGTTGGGATAGGTGCGAGTGGAACTAGGTGAGGCAGTTGGAAGATGGTCACAGTCTCAAAAGATGTTGTTTTTGACTTTGATTTCTTTCAGCCTGTAGGCATTGTATATGTGTCGTATTCCACCAGCAAACATGAGAAAATAAATGCCACACATGAAGCATTCTTTTGCTAAGTATTTAGTCCTCTAAAGTAGGACTATATAATCTTACTAATGCATCCACTGAGAGTGACTAACTGAGTAAATTAAACACCAGGTTAAAGACTAAATTTCTCCAACATTTCTGAAATTTTGATTTGTCGCAAGGGACCAAACCCTCCTAGGACATGAACTATGAGCAGGAGTAGCCAATTTAGCCCTCGAGCCTGCTCCGCCATTTAGTACAGTCCTGACCTCCTTTCAGCCTCAACTCCACTTACTAGTTTCAATTTCATAGAATTTACAGTGCAGAAGGAGGCCATTCCGCCCATTGAGTCTCCACCACCCCCTGGAAAGAGTACCCCAGTTAAGCTCACACTTCCAACCTATCCACTTAACCCAGCAATCCCACCTAACGTTTTTGGACACCAAGGGCAATTTAGCATAGCCAATCCACTAACCTGCACATCTTTGGACTGTGGGAGGAAACCGGAGGAAACGTGTAGACTCCACACAGACAGTGACCGAAGCCGGGAATCGAACCTGGGACCCTGGAGCTGTGAAGCAACTGTGCTAACCACTGTGCTACCATGTTGACCCTCTTAATCACCGCTCTTGTGATCCTATTGTTCCATGCTCCCATGTACTAAGGCTTCTACAGAGAAAAGCAACTGTGCTAACCACTGTGCTACCATGTTGACCCTCTTAATCACCGCTCTTGTGATCCTATTGTTCCATGCTCCCATGTACTGAGGCTTCTACAGAGAAAAAACAATGTTCAATTTGAACAACTTCACCTGATTTTTTTTTTTAAATTTTGCTTAAGCATAGTCTGGTGCAACACACTTTGAGCACCTTGCGCAGTTGCTGAAACTGGCTGCTTATTTCACGTTCTCGATCAATAGTGTGATCTCGTGAGCCACCTCTTGCCATGAACACTTTTATATCTCTTGCATGGTTTATTCAAGGCAGTTGGTTTATAACAATGCAATATTTTTTTGCTGATGGCAAGATTTAAAACTAAAATTCCATACTGTTAGTTTATATAACGAGTTAATCGCTATTTTAAAAAGTTAATTGACAAAATGAATAAAACTATAATTAACAACAAGGTGCTTTTAATTGCAGTATTAAAAATCCGCAAATCGGGATGTTTTAAATTGGAAACTCCTTTGGTGTGATTCTTTTTGATCTTCCAACTAATTGCACAACTTTTAAGGTTGAACAAAAATTTGTTTTGGTTCTCTACAGTGAAGTTACGTTCCCTAGAGACTCGGGTTCTAATCTTCATTAGGAAACAATCATACATCCAATAAATGCCTTCACAAATAAACTAGATGCAAAAGATTTTCTGCTCCTTGCTTGAAAAGAATGAGCGATCTTGAGGTACCTGAAGGTTGTGGAGGGATGGAAACTAGGGTGAAGAGATTGAATTGGGGATAGACCAGTTGTAGGATGCAGGACAGGAAGCTTGGAGACTCTATTTTACAGGCTGTGCTGTAGCAGCAGGATTATCCAAATTTCTGAATAAAGCAGAATCTTTGGGTGAATCTGGGATGGGATCAAGGAGAGACAGGGAAGATCAGTCCAGTTCCTTTTTTTTTTAAAGGAGGCTTGTGATAACTTGGAGTGAAAGCCTCGTCCAGTTGTAACTTGCTCAGAATTGTCTTTTTTTTCCTCAAATTTGTGAAGCTGCCTAAAATGTCAACCCAGGACTGATGGAGGTGTGGATTATGGCTATGATGTGGAGATGCCGGCACTGGACTGGGGTGGGCACAGAAAGAAGTCTCAGCACCAGGTTAAAGTCCAACATGTTTATTTGAAATCACAAGCTTTCGGAGCGCAGCTCTATCATCCAGTGGTGGAGGCAGGTTCACAAACACAGCATATATAGGAGAGACAATTGCAAGATAATTACAGATTGAAATGTGAAGAATGGTTGAAAGGCGAGTCGTTACTGGTGCAAACACTGTATAATTGAGGTGTGATTTGTCTCGAGCCAAGGCAGTTATGTGATGGTAGTATCCATCGACATGGATACTACCATCACACGTGAGAACACCACCGACCAGTTACACGGTACATACTCGTGCGACTTGGCCAAGATTGTCCACCTCGTGCGCTGCAGGAAAGGATGTCCCGAGGCGTGGTATGTCAGCGAGACCATGTAGATGCTGCAACAATAGATGAATGGACACCATGCATCAATAGCCAGGCAGGAGTATTCCCCTCCAGTCAGGGAACACTTCAGTAGTCAAGGACATTCAGCCTCCAAGCTCCAGATAAACATCCTTCAAGACAGAATCGCCGAGCAGAAACTGGTAGCCAAGTTCCTCATGCATGAGTACGGCCTCAACTGGGATCTCTGGTTCATGTCACATTATATGTAACCCCCACCATACTGCCCGGGTTTGCAGAATCCTACTAATTGTCCTGGCATGAGATAATTCACACATCGAGTACTGTGATTATCCCTTACTCCACTCTTCCTATTACTACCTGTAAAGACTTGCTCAACTGTAAAGACTCTCATTCCAACCATTCTTCACATTTCAATCTGTAATTATCTTGCAATTGTGTCTCTCCTATATATGCTGTTTGTGAACCTGCCTCCACTTCACCGGATGAAGGAGCAGCGCTCCGAAAGCTTGTGATTTCAAATATACTTTGTTGCTCGTTCTGGGTGAGTGTGCTTAAGACTCAATTTGGCTCTGTTTCTTTACTTAGCTCTGGAGTCGCCAGGTATCGTTGAGATACCGCCACAAGTTTCAAGGTGAAGTTCAAAGCAATAAAACCATACACCAATAAGTAAGTTCAAACAACTGAGTTTATTATAATACAATTCTAAAACTACCCATGCACACGCTAAGAGGATTAAACTATTCCTACCACTAAATAAACAAATACTTATCTCGAAGGAACTGCCGGATCAGGGAACAAGGCCTCTTGCTCTGCTCTGGGTTCAGACTTCAGGTTGGTATAGGTTAAAAAGGGGTCAGGAGTGTCTATCTCTGGTAGCGATCGTTGTGAGACACTTGCTGGCGGCTGCTGTCCCAAACCTCTCCTCTCTCTCTCGTTCAAGGTCTTCTTGGCAAAAGCTGGTCGAGGTGCTGGTCCACAGAGGAGGGCTGGTCAAGGAGAGAGGAGGGCTGGACAAGAAGAATGAACTAAGTGTGGGACCTGCATTTTATAGGTCTTTGGGCGGACCCTTTTACCTGCTCGGAATCGATTTGGGTCCATTCCCAATCGAAATGTTTGAATCTCCCCCCCCCCCCCCCCCAATACTGAGGCTGTTCCTTGGCTACTGGGCGGGCTTTCAGGTTCTTTGTTTTCGGACCCCGCTGGTGCCGGGGTGTCTGGTATCCTATACAATGTTGCAGTTACTTCCCCATTTGTGTCCATTATCTCTAGGATCGTTCCATTACTATGCTAACTATCCCGGAGATTGTCTCATTAGTATGCGGAATGTTCGTTTCGGTGCTGTCTGCTCTCTTAGCAGACCGAATCCACATTTGCTAGGTGCAGCCTGCTGGTGCTGCAAACATTGTCCATTTTAACCTGCAAGCTTTGCGTTCCTCCATTTTGTATTTAGGGAATGGCCAACCTCGGTGGCTACAACTTGTTGGGCTTTAATCTGGAATTGTGAGACTTTTTCATGGCGTCAGCAAATTCCAAAACCGATTCTTGTTTAGGAAGAGTGTTTCTGAGCCAAAGAGGCCATTTAGAGGCCCACGAAGATCTGTCATGCTGACTTTGGAGATGATGACTGCAATCAGTCCCATTGGGAATAATCATCTGCCCTTGTGCCGTAGCCTGTTATAAAAATACATATAAAATTCGCCATTAGACAATGTCTCTTGTGTGACACTGTCTCTTGTGTCTGCTCCTAGGTGCCTTGCTTATCCCTGGGGGTACACATACCATAGTGTGTGAATCTCTTTTTTTTTAAAATGAAAACAGCCCAATTTTTGAGTCCTTTCTCCTTTGTATTGCCACATCTGGTGCCAAGCATCCCAGTGAGTCTGTACTGTATCGTCTCTACCACCTTAACATGTTTCTTATAATGTGCCGCTAAATTGAATAAGGTCTTCTTGGACAGAGCCTCACTTGAGGTTTGATATAAACTTAACATCCCGCCTCAAATTTATATCGATGCCAAAGAAGTCTAGCTTTACAACAGCTTTTCATGGTCTTAAACATTTTGAGGGGCTGCATTTCTTTATTTTTGTTTAGAATCTGAAGCCCCAAACCTTTTGATCTTTATGCCTACCTCTGCCAAGTGTATTTTTTAAAAACCGCAACATACTACCTTAGGATGATTCTTTCATCCTTCATGATTTACTGTGATTTATTCAGTAACCTAATCAAAATGTTACATCCGATGCCCATATTGCCGTCTAACATCTGTAGCGTTTCAATTATGTGATATTTTGTTTCAGTAAATTAGTGCGGGAATGCAAAGTGGCTTACGATTAATGTACTTGTGTTTGCATGCAAACTGCTAGTGTACCCAAGGCCCTCAAATTTGTAGGCATGCAGTTTACATGGAAAAAGCCGACACATTTTCAGCATCGCTTATCCTTCAGCTGTTGATGGATTATTTCTTTTTTAAATCCTTCTGATTTGAAAATGAAAAGAATGATATTTTGATAACTTGCATTAAAGACTAAGAAGGATTCGGAGTGAACCAAAAGCCTAATCGAATGGGTAGAAGTAGAATTTAAAGGAGAAAGAGGTGAGGAGATTTTGAGGAATTTATTCCAGAGCTTCGGGCCCAGTTGGCTGAAAGCATGGCCACCAATGGCGAAACCAAGGAAGTGGGGAATGCCACAAGAGGCCAGAGTTGGAAGTAGACCCGTGTTCTCTTGGCTCCGTAGGGTGGAGTTGGGGAGGGGCAAGGCTGTGGAGGAATTCCAACATTAGGACTCAATTGTAAAGTCGAGACAATGGTGGCTTGGGAACCGTTTGTAGGTCATTGCACACGGGATTGAAATCCAGAAGTGAGTCTACAACACTGTCTCTTCCAAGATTAAAACTGTCCCTTTTAAACCAATCCTTTTGCTGTGAGGTGTTGGTCTCAACAATGCACAAATGCTCGCTGAAAACCGCATCACTATGAAACATTACTACTGGCCACTTTTTTTTTCTTTAAAAAAATAAATAAATTTAGAGTACCCAATTATTTTTCCAATTAAGGGGCAATTTAGCATGGCCAGTCCACCTATCCTGCACATCTTTGGGTTGTGGGGGTGAAACCCATGCAGACACGGAGAATGTGCAAACTCCACACGGACAGTGGTCCAGGACCGGGATTCGAACCCGAATCCTCAGTGCCGTAGGCAACAATGCTAACCACTGTGCTGCCCCAACTGGCCACTTTTTAACATGCAACGTTCAGTAACCATTAGCAAGGAAGAGAATTGAGCTTTAAATTTTCCAAATTATTGGTTAAACTGCACACCGCCTCTTCACTGTGGTAGCAAGCTCTGCAACTATACACTTCCAGTCCCACATTGGCTGAACTCCCTCGTGGAGGCTGATCAAGTCCCTTTATTCAGGTAATGCCCTCCTCAATCAATCTAGCAGTTTCCTTTTCCATCTCCTTTTTCTGGAGGTCAGTGTGAATTTTATTATCTATCCTTATTTATTGACCATCCCAGTCATTGCCATATAAATGTGGAATCAGTAATGTCTTAAAGTTCGAAAAATTACTTGTACAATAAAATCTTTTATTATCAGGCAGTAAAATCTTTATTATCCAGTGTGGGCAGGGAATGGGTGGTGCCAGTTAATCAAAAATGTATAAAATAACATACTAGTTCCGGATACCTTTATTGCTTCCAGTTGGTAAAGTGCTTCACATTAAGGGGACGTCAGAAATTCGGGTTAGCCAAGAATGACTGCTGAATTATACACCGTTAACAATATTATTAATAGATGCACCAGAATGTGCTGCTTTATTGCTGCTGATATTTTCTCTTTGGGGCAGGATGCCTCTATACGACGACATCTTTGTGCCTCTGTAATAAAACTGGTTGCTGCAATGAGATGGATAATTATTTGCTTGGGAGGGTAAAGGGAAATTAAGAATGGATACAGAAGGAAACCTGGCTCTTTGAAAAGAGCTGGCCCATTTACCAGCATCTCCACTCTTTTCCCTATCCTTCTGTCTACTATTTGAACCCTCCCCACACTTTGTTTTTTCAATGACCGAGTTAAATCTCCCCTTGACCTTCTGCTCCAGCTTCTCTCCTCACATGAAATCTGTTATCCTTGATACTTTTCTATCAAATCCTCTCTTTAAGTATTCCTGGGAGGATCCTGGCACCTCTGACTGTTGCACTGTCATGGATTTTTTTGTTTTTGTTTTAAATACTGGAGGTAGAAAAAATAGTTTTTTGTTTAAATTTGTGCATCACACCTGCAAGGTGAACTATGTTTCTGGATGAGAACTCTCAACAGGTCTGGGCACTTCAAACCGGAGTATAAAACAGTGAATACTGTACAGAGGGGAGAAAAGGTAATGTGTTCACTTTTAAAATTACAGGTTACCTTGACAAGCTGGTGAATTTTGATCTTGGCATCACCGAATATTCTGCAATCCTGCCCTTTTTATTAATTCAATCTTTGTGTCTCCAGCTGTTGCAATAAACTGTGAAGTGAAGAAAATGCCTGATTCATCATGAAGCAACAATAATTGGGAGCTATTGATGGTATTTTAAAGCATCCACAAACAGTAAGCGGCATTATGTACAAAATCCTTCCTATTGGCTGGAATAGAACTGAAATGGAAATTTGCACAGATCCTGATCTCTGATCCTGGTGTGACTTGAGGATGGTCTGATTTTCAGCAGCGGTAGTGCAATCGGGATAGACAGAACAGCATTATAAACCATTTTGAGTTGATCTTGTGAAGGAATTGTTCTAATCTGCAAATATGTGCCACTGTTCATTTCAAGAAGCCTGCATTTAAAAAAACATTTATTGAAGAGGGTAGATGTGGTTGTTACCCAAAATGATATGTGCTCCTCCCCCACCTAGAATCTCAGTATTGTTATACCACAGGAGGACGACATTTGGCCCATTCAGTCTGCACTGACCCTCTGAAAGAGCACCCTACGTAGACCCACTTCCCCACCCTATCTCTGTAACCCCACCTAACCTGCACATCTTTGGACTGTGGGTGGAAATCAGAACACCCAAAGGAAATGGGGAGAGAGTGCAAACTCCACACAGTCACCCAAGGCTGCTCGAATGTGGGTCCCTGGCGCTGAGGGATAGCAGTGCTAACCACTGTGCCACCCTGCTGCCCTAAATGTGCATTCTAACTTGGTGCCATTCTCCTGCCTTTTCTATTCAAATAATTCTCTAATGCGCTTTTGAATGCCTCAATTGAACCTGACTCCACCATACTTCCAGACAGCGCATTCCAGATTTGAACCAGTTACTGCATGGAAAAACTATTTTTCTCCCATCGCATTTGTGCCCCCTTACTTTTGATCCTTTCATAAGAGGCAGTAGTTTCTCCCTACTAATCATCCAGCCCCCTCGTGATTTTGAGCATCTCTACCAAATCTCCTCTGACCTGCCTTCTCAGCAGGAGAACAATTCCAACCTCTCCAATCTATCCTCATAGCTGAAGTTTCCCATCTGCACATCTTTCCTATAGTGTGTTGCCCAGAGCCACCATATTCCACCTGAGGTCTAACCAGTGTCTTTTATAAGTTCAGCATGACCTCGTTGCTCTTGTACTCTATGCCCCTCGTAATAAAGTCCAGGCTACTAATGCTTTACTGGCTATTTCCTGTCACCTTCAATGATTGATGCCCACATACACCCAAAGTCCCTCTACTTATTCTCTCCTCATGAGCCAATCCTCTCAACTTTGGAATCAACCTCGTGAATTTCCCCTGCACCCCCTCCAGTGCCAGTACGTCCTTTCTCAAATAAGGAGACCAAAACTGAACACAGTACTCCAGGTGTAGCCTCACCAGCACCCTATACAGCTGTAATATAACATCCCTGTTTTTAAGATCCATCCCTCCAGCGACGAAGGACAAAATTCCATTTGCCTTAATTATCTGCAAACCAACGTTTTGCGATTAATGTACAAGGACACACGGGTCCCTCTGCACAGCAACATGCTGAAATTTTTTACCTTTGTGATTATGTAGCACAATTGCTGTATGGAAGCAAAAATACTTGCACCTTACTCAGAGGGTGGGATAATAAATTCTCTTCATGCTCTAACAGCAGTCTTGGATGCACACTGTTGGATAAAACACTAAAAAGGGAAGTAACTTCATCCAAATACGTGGGCATTGTGGAAATAGTGAGTAGGTCCTGTAGCTTTGTATTGGAGGAAATATTAAACCAAGTGCCACACTCTTCCAGGAGAGATGAATAATCGACAAAGTTCCCAAGCTGTCGTTTTGAGTGAACAGGTTAATCAATTCCCTTCTCCAGGCCAGTTGTCCATGTGCATTATGAATGTATTGATTTTGGGAAGTATTTCATAGAATTTTACAGTGCAGAAGGAGGCCATTCGACCCATCGAGTCTGCACTGGCTCTTGGAAAGAGCACCCTACCCAACCGCACGCCTTCACCCTATTCCCATAGCCCAGTAACCCCACACAAAACTAAGGTAATTTTGGACACCAAGGGCAATTTATCATGGCCAATCCACCGAACCTGCACATCTTTGGACTGTGGGAGGAAACCAGAGCTCCCGGAGGAAACCCACGCACACACTGGGAGAACGTGCAGGCAGTGACCCAAGCTGGGACCCTCGAGCTGTGAAGCAATTATGCTAATCACTATGCTACCATTCTGCTGTGACTATAATTACTCTTCTTTCCCCATCACTGGGGACTGATGACCTGCATATTCCTTTATAGCAGATGTGGGCATCGCTTTTGAGGCTTTGAATGTTCAGTAACACTTTTGAGTGAGTCATCTTGCTACTTTATCAATGTGTCCAAAGAGCATGTGCACAGAAGTCCAATGTATGCCCTCATTACATCGGAGGAGATGCAACACCAGACAATGCAGATGAGCTCACTGAATATTTCTTTAAGGCAGATGCAGAGATAATATTGTTAGGCCAGGGAATAGAAACACAGAAAATAGAAGCAGCAGGAGGCCATTCGGCCCAATGAGCCACCATTCATTATGATTATGGCTGATCATCAAGTTCAATACCCTGATCTCCCCCTCCCCTGCCATATCCCTTGATGCCTTTAGCCCCAAGAGCTATATATAATTCTTTCTTGAAATTACACAACGTTTTGGCCTCAATTACTTTCTGTGGTAGCGAATTCCACAGATTCACCACTCTCTGGGTGAAGAAATTTCTCCTCGCCTCAGTCCCAACAGGTTTACCCCTTATCCTCAAACTATGACTCCTAGTTCTGGATTTCCCCCACCATCGGGAACATTCTTTCTGAATCTGCCCTGTGTAATCCTGTTAGAATTTTGTAAGTTTCTATGAGATCCCCTCTCAATTTTCTATTCTTCTAAACTCAAATGAATATACTCCTAACCGAGTTTAGTCTCTCATGACAATCCCACCATCCCAGGAATCATCCTGGTAAACATTTGCTGTACTCCCTCCATAGTAAGAATATCCTTCCTCAGATAAGGACACTAAAACTGCACACACTACTCCCAGAAGTGGCTTCACCAATGCCCTATACAATTTTCTTTTCTTATTTGTTTACGGGGTTTATTGCCCATCCCTAGTTGCCCTTCAGATGATGGCCTTCTTGAACTGTTTCAGTCCTCCAGGTGTAGATACACCAATTGTGCTGTTAAGAAGTTCCAGGATTGTGTCCAAGGAACAGTGATATATTTCCAAGGAGGTGAACCTCCAGGTGGTAAGGTTCCCAGATATTTGTTGCTCTTGTCCTTCTAGATGGTAGTGGTTGTGGGTTTGGAAGGTGCTGTCTAAGGAACCTTGGTGAGTTACTGCAGTGAATCTTGTAGATGGTACATAAGGCTGCCACTGTTCGTAGGTGGTGGAGGATTTGAATGTTTGTGGAAGGAGGAACAATCAAGCGGGCTGCTTTGTCCTGGATGATGTTGAGCTTCTTGAGTGTTGGCATTGCACTCATCCAGGCAAGTGGAAAGTATTCCGTTACACATCTGACAAGTGACGTGGAGAGTGGACAGGCTTTGGGGGATTAGGAGGTGAGTTACTCACCATAGGATTCCTAGTCTTTGACCTGCCCTGGTAAACATCTGCAGTAAAACATTTCTATTCCTATACTCCAATCCCGTTGCTATGAAGGCCAACATAGGATTTGCCTTCTTTACTGCCTGCTGTACCTGCGCACTTATTTTCAGCACTCTTTCAAATAATCGCCTGCCTTCCTATTTTTGCTACTGAAGCAGATAACCTCACATTCTTCCACATTATACTGCATGTGCCCACTCACTCAGCCTGTCCAAATCCCACTGAAGCATCTCTGCACCCTCTTCACAGCTCGCCCTCCCACCCAACTTTGTATCATCTGCAAATGTGGAGATGATACATTTTAGTTAGGAATCAAAAGTGACCTGGGACAGATGGGAATGTGGAATTGACCATGACCCGAACAGGTTTGAGGTGCCAAATGGCCTATTTGTGCTTTTGTTTTGTATGTTCATAGTGGGGATCTGGAGATCCAATACTACAATGGGAATTTTGGATCAGCTTTTCTATCCGGGGTTGTTGACGGTGTGAAACTCGCTACTACTTCAAGAGTAAGTTTGATAAATGTGTAGGGAAACCAATGGAAGTCTGTTAATTGGGTTCGTTGAAGGAGAGTTTTGTGGCGCGTCAACACCAGTGTTGGGCCAAACGGTCTGTTTTGCACCAGAAGTGGATGGCACATGGCGAGATAAAATGCAGAAGCGTGTCTGTGTTTTTTTTTGAGGGGGAGAATGAACATTGAATGTCATAATATCCACTCGTGTGTGTATATAATGAGAAGCAGACAGGGGCAGTGATTGACACATAGGATGACCGGTAAGTATACAACACAGTACAGCCAATCAGCAGACAGGACACTACCGCTATAAAGCCAGAGGGTATTAGGTTTCCTGCTCTCTCGGGACCCAGCTACTGAGACAATCCGAGCCCACGAGCTAGCAAGTGCAAACACCATGCGGTAGCTAGTAAGTCTGGTCAGGCTACTACAAGGTCACCAGTCAGATCAGTACAGTGTCGACTCACAGCTGAATATGTATAGCAGTTCTATAGTTGAATAAAACAGTGTTGGATCTTCTCCAGTGTTAGATGTCTGTTTCTAACTTCCCATCATGGAGTGCAGTCCACATCGAACCAACCTGCCGAACACATCAGAATTTAGGCAGTCATGTAGCATCGAGGGCAGGGGGCATTAAGGATGGGTAAGAAAATCTGGATAAAATCAGGGTACAGTCAGCAAAAAGATTGTTCTAAAGGGTACTGTTGTATTTTACTCTGCAAAGGTGGACGAAATAGCCTGGTTCATTTCCAATGGCACTTACGCACACTGCCACTAGATGGTGCAAACAGTGTGGGTGACTGGTCATTTTGAATCTTGGGATTATTGGTAACTGTTGACCCATCACTAACTGGATAATGGCAGACACGAGGGCTATTTCTTGATGGTGCAATGACCGTACTTATTCCCCTTCCCGCTCTAGCACAGTGTCCTGCAGCCTGGCACTCGGTGGTGGTGAATGCCTAAACACAAGACCACCAGTCGCTGCCTCCACAAACACATACCCCCCCCCCCCCCAAAAAAAAAGTTTATAAATCAACATTCAATCCAAATCGATCTCAAATGTTCCAAGTTATCTGGAATGGTAAATGCTTAAATTTGATGTAAGTGCAACAATAGTGGAGTGTGTTCAATTCCCTCAGTCTGATATCCCAGCCTGAACACCTGCCAGTCAATCCAACACTTTACTTTGCATTTCAAACCCCCCCCCCCACCAAATAAAAAAAACTGATCTTGGACATTTTTCTCCCATTTTAAAAATAAATACAATTCGGCGGAATAAACACATGAGACTTCTTCCCAAATGATGAATTAGAATCTAGTGCAGAATTGATCTTTTGTGTAATGTTTTGGGGGGGGGGGGGGGGGGGGGGGTGAGCGAATGAAGATCCTTTCAGGGATCAGGACGGGTCCCATTGACCGCGGAAGGTAGCAATGCGAACTCAGAGCCGGTTTTAGTTCATTCACTTTGATCAATGTGGCGGAGGCTGGGAGACTCTCTCCCGAGTCTCTCCGAGTTTAACAGCTGGGGGCGCTGGACAGTCGGTACCAGTGTCTGGGCAGACGGTGCCGGAGCCGCTTCTGTGCTCTCCTGCAGAGAGAGGGAGTGGGGGGGTGATGGATGGATGGAGGGGGAGCTCTTCACCCGTCTCTCTCTCTCTCTCTCTCTGGACCTAAGAAACAGCAGCTGAAGCGAGAGCTGAAGAATCTGCAGCTTGCCCAGGAGCGGAGGGAATCGTCCTGCAGACTGCAGTAAGGGCTGGCGGCAGCGTCTGTGTAACTGGCTCCTCTCTCTCTCCCTCTCTCTGTTTATGGACAGGCCATGGCCACCTTGGTCTGCAGGGTCCAGTTCCTCGACGACACCGATCCGTTCAACAGCACCAACTTCCCGGAGCCCACCCGGCCCCCGCTCTACACTTTCCGAGAGGACATCTCGCTCATCAATCAGATCGCGGGACTGCACCGACTGCTCCAGGCTCCGCACAAGGTAAGGACACCGGGGCCACACACCCAACCGGTCAGCCGGGGAGAAAGGCTCCGCTTGTCGGAGGAGGTGGGAGTTATTGATCAGTCCTGTTTGTGTGGAACATGGGGCAGGGGTGGCGGGGTAATAATTGATTAGCGGGTGGGGCTGTAATGATTAGTTGGGGGGGGGGTGTAATATTTATTTAGTCGGGGGTATAACATGGGGAGGGGGCTGGGGGTATAACATGGGGAGGGGGCTGTAACTTGGGGAGGGGGGCTGTAATGATTAGTTGGGGGGTGTAACATTGATTTAGTTGGGGGTATAACATGGGGAGGGGGTTGGCTGTAATTTATTAGTTGGCGGGTGTAACTTGGGGAGGGGGGCTGTGACTGATTATTTGGGGTGTAACATGGGGAGGGGGCTGTGACTGATTAATTGGGGGGTGTAACATGGGGAGGGGGCTGTGACTGATTAGTTGGGGGGTGTAACATGGGGAGGGGGCTGTAACTGATTAGTTGGGGGGGGGATGTAACATGGGGAGGGGGGTGTGACCGATTAGTTGGGGGGGGATGTAACATGGGGAGGGGGCTGTGACTGATTAGTTGGGGGATGTATCATGGGGAGGGGGATGTAACATGGGGAGGGGGCTGTAACTGATTAGTTGGGGGGGTGTAACATGGGGAGGGGGCTGTGACTGATTAGTTGGGGGGGGATGTAACATGGGGAGGGGGCTGTAACTGATTAGTTGGGGGGGGATGTAATATGGGGAGGGGGCTGTAACTGATTAGTTGGGGGGGATGTAACATGGAGGGGGGTGTGACCGATTAGTTGGGGGGATGTAACATGGGGAGGGGGCTGTGACTGATTAGTTGGGGGATGTATCATGGGGAGGGGGCTGTAACTGATTAGTTGGGGGGGGATGTAACATGGGGAGGGGGCTGTAACTGATTAGTTGGGGGGGTGTAACATGGGGAGGGGGCTGTAACTGATTAGTTGGGGGATGTAACATGGGGAGGGGGCTGTAACTGATTAGTTGGGGGGGGGATGTAACATGGGGAGGGGGCTGTAACTGATTAGTTGGGGGGATGTAACATGGGGAGGGGGCTGTAACTGATTAGTTGGGGGTATAACATGGGGAGGGGGCTGTAACTGATTAGGTGTGAGGGGTGTAATTGATCCGTGAAGGGGCGGTTAACTGTAATCGGTTAGTTGCGTTGGGTGGGTGGGGGTGCTGTCTCTGAGACTGGAGTGCTTGTTTTGGCTGGCGGAGGGGGTGGGGTGATACCTGCCGAGTCTGGTGTCACCTGTAGACTGGGAAGCTGGTATTGGTCCGTATGTTGGTGTGGAATTCCAAGCTGCGGGGGTACCGCAGTGCGGGTGCCGGCCCCTTGGGTGGGATGGGGGGGAGGGGGAATCTCAATCGGCAGCAGTTCCTGTAGCAGCTCGGGCTGTGTGTGTTTGGGGGGTACATTGCATAGGTACCGGGCTGCTTCCTAGAGGACTACCTTGGGGGGTGTAACATGGGGAACTGTGCATGAATGGGGAGGGAAGGAACTCATCCTTCTCATGTTTTTGTGAAGTGACCCCCCCCCCCCCCGTTGTAGCTGCTCCACTGTTTTAATTAAGTCTCCACATCTTAATTAAGTCTGATCGCGGTCTCTTCTAATCCCGATCACGTTTCCCTGAGTTAGTCCTGCCCACTATGATTCCGACTTTCTCACCAATGTCCCGAATTGACAACCAACCACGTGGTCGTTCCGAGTGACTGACTTTGGTTTCATCTGAGGAATGACTATTTTTAGCTTGCACGCTGGTTGGCACCTCATACTTGTACAACCACACGTTCCCAACCTCCAATGGGTGCAGGTAACTAGGAAAACATCCCTTTGATATTTTTTTTCATTCTCGAAACACGGTCACTGAATCTGCCAGACTGTTGTTTCAATATGTGTGGTGACCCTTGAGGTGGCAATCATGGCATGCATTGTTCCAGTATCCATTTAAACAGTCGCTTAACGCCCTCTGAGGCTGCACGCCCAGAGTTGGGGCATACATTGTGTGCTGTCAGCATTGTTTCACACCTCGCCAACGCAAATACATCTTTTAAAAGGCCTTTAATTCTTTTCCCATTTGCAACGTTATGTGAATGCTCCAGGTTATCTGCTCAGGATTCTTTTAAGTGAAGGGATATTACTCTTGATGCAAACTTGCTTCAATTAAGTTGTGAAGGCTTGTCACCTCGGCCGTATGGAAGTGTGCTTTTTTTACCAGGAGAAAATAACTACTACATATTTGGTCATGAGGGCATTATTTTGGTCTTGGATTGTGTGCCAGGCACTTGCCCTCATTGTTGAGGGTCCGGTGTGGTTGCGGGTCTTAAGCATGTCTGCGTTTGGTCACGAGTGATCCAGAAAGGCATTATTTGTTCTTGAGGGTTTTGGCCAAGGGTGGTATCACGACCAGTACAGGCTTGGAGGGCTGAAGGGACTGTTCCTGTGCTTTTCCTTCTATGATGCAGTTACAAGCATGTTTAACTTTTATGCCTTTGTACCCTGTTCTACAAACATTGTTCCTCTGACTGCATCCCTTTGTATATTTTCCCGCCTCATCCCACCATTGCAAGTCTCCTCCTCCTTTTAAGACACTACCTTAAAACCAGCCTCTTTTGGTTGCCCATCTAGTTTCCTCCATTTTAATGTATTTTATTTCATCTGCCCCTGACTGAAATGACTTGGAACTTGTTTTTAATTTTGCCAATTAATGGGAAATTATAATTTAGTGTCACAAGTAGGCTTACATTAACACTGCAATGAAGTTACTGTGAAAATCCCCTGGTCGGCACACTCCTGCACCAGTTCGAGTACACTGAGGAAGAATTCAGAATATTCAATTCGCCGAATAGCACGTCTTTCGGGCCTTTGTGGGAGGAACCTGGAGCATGGCAGGAAACCTATGCTGACACTGGGAGAATGTGCAAACTCCACACAGACAGTGACCCAAGCCGGGAATCAAACCCAGGTCCTTGGCACTATGAACATAGAACGTACGGTGCAGAAGGGGGCCATTCGGCCCATCAAGTCTGCACCGACCCACTTAAGCCCCCACGTGCACCCTATTCCTGTAACCCAAAAACCCCTCCTAACCTTTTTTGGTCACTAAGGGCAATTTATCAAGGCCAATCCACCTCTGACCTGCACATCTTTGGACTGTGGGAGGAAACCCACGCATACACTGGGAGAACGTGCAGGCTCTGCACAGACAGTGACCCAGCAGGGGATTGAACCTGGGACCCTGGCGCTGTGAAGCAACAATGCTAACCGCTGTGATACCGGCACTCCCAAATTTAGCATGGCGACTCCACCTGCACCACACATCTTTTGGTTGAGGAGGTGAGACCCACGCAGACACTGAGATAGAACATAGAACAGCACAGAACAGGCCCTTCGGCCCTCGATGTTGTGCCGAGCAATGATCACCCTACTCAAACCCACGTATCCACCCCATACCCGTAACCCAACAACCCCACCCCCTTAACCTTACTTTTTTTTAGGACACTACGGGCAATTTAGCATGGCCAATCCACCTAACCCGCACATCTTTGGACTGTGGGAGGAAACCGGAGCACCCGGAGGAAACCCACGCACACACTGGGAGGACGTGCAGACTCCGCACAGACAGTGACCCAGCCGGGAACCGAACCTGGGACCCTGGAGCTGTGAAGCATTTATGCTAACCACCATGCTACTGTGCTGCCCCTAATGTGCGATAATGTGCAAACTTTCACATGGGCAGTTACCCAGGGCTGGGATCGTACTCGGGTCCTTGGTGCCTTGAGGCAGCAGTGCTAACCACTGCACCACAACTTGGGACTTGTTTAGCATACTATGTAAATTAAAAACCATAGGTATGAGATATTCGATTACATGCTCCCCACTCACATTAAGTATCTCCACACATCATCTATTGTTGAAAATGAGCTGAGGGGAGTCTGCCTAAAATATAATCACATGCGACCATTTGGAGATGTTTTGGGGAGCTCACAGTGCTCCCCAGGAGGGGTATTGGCTGTGATGTAGAAATTTGCTACCCAACACTGACATGGAACCCCATGGATGGTCCATACAAGATTGGAACAGTTCAAGAGTTTGGGGCAGCAGGGTAGCATGGTGGTTAGCATAAATGCTTCACAGCTCCAGGGTCCTAGGTTCGATTCCCGGCTGGGTCACTGTCTGTGTGGAGTCTGCACGTCCTCCCCCTGTGTGCGTGGGTTTCCTCCGGGTGCTCCGGTTTCCTCCCACAGTCCAAAAGATGTGCGGGTTAGGTGGATTGGCCATGCTAAATTGCCCGTAGTGTCCTAATAAAAGTAAGGTTAAGGGGGGGTTGTTGGGTTACGGGTATAGGGTGGATACGTGGGTTTGAGTGGGGTGATCATGGCTTGGCACAACATTGAGGGCCGAAGGGCCTGTTCTGTGCTGTACTGTTCTATGTTCTATGTTCTAAGACAAAGGCACTGCCTTGGGACATCCAGGGATAGTCTATAAATGCAGCTATGCTGGTGATATGCACATCTAAGAATTTTGTTCTTTTGGAGGACTTTTTTTTAAGCTCAAATAGACCTGTATTGCCATCAAGAGTTTGAAATGGTCTTCGCAATTCAAATAGTTAAAAATTGCATTTCAAAGCAGGAGATCATTGTTCATAGTTTGTTCTTCATCAAAGTAGAGCTGTTTTTAAGATGTGGATGTCTCTGTCCATTGCTTTTGTACTTGTTGTAAAGTGAGAAAACAAGAATTCTTATGGCGGTTTGGCTATCCCAGCATCCATAGCTGTACCGAAAGCCCTTTATTAAAACTATCGGCTTGACTTTTCTCATTGAAGTTTCTGAAGTTCATCTTTCAGAAATTTGTTGTAGTTTCACTCGGTTATGCAGTACCTTGCTGAAATGGCCATTTATTGATTGACCCTATAGAGTAAATATTGTCTGGAGAAGATATTGAAATCTCTCATCAATTTGTGCGTGCACCGTTCAAAAGTTACTGCAGGGTTACTGAGTAAAGGATCTTCTCCCATCCTAACTTGAGGTGCTAAGGCTAATTGTGGCTCTCCCACCTTCGCTGAGATTCCAACGCTACACAAAAGAGGAATCGAACCTGGGTTCTTTTGCTTGGCTCAGCTATTGTTGACAAATTGATGTCAACATCATTGGTGTGCAATTTTCTTTTTTACTTTTGAGGCATTTTGATAGCATTGCTTTCAATGAGGTTGTGACTTACAGATGGGAAGGAGGTACAAGATCACAAATGTGAGATTGTGGGCACCAGTGGTCCGCCATTCTCATGGGAGAATTGGTGGTGGGCCCTCGACTAAGAAAGGAAAGGATTCGATCTCACAGAATCATAGAGTTTACAGTGCAGAAGGAGGCCATTCAGCCTATCAAGACTGCACCGGCCCTTGGAAAGAGCACCCCACCCAAACCCACACCTCCACACCCCATCCCTGCAACCCAGTAACCCCACCCAACCTTTTTGGAAAGGAGCAATTTAGCATAGCAAATCCAACTAACCTGCACGTCTTTGGACTGTGGTAGGAAACCAGAGCACCTGGGAGGAAACCCACGCAGACACGGGGAGAACGTTCAGACTCCACACAGACAGTGACCCAAGTCGGGAACCGAACCTGGGACCCTGGCGCTGCGAAGAAACAGTGCTAACCACTGTGCTGTCATGCTGCCCCGATATGCCTTTGTAACCATCTTTTATTGACCTGTCCTGCAACCTTTTGGGGATCTGTGGGTATTCACTCACTTCCTCTACACCTTGGTAGTCTCTCATTAAGTAATTGTTAATTCCTTTGTCTTGTTTCGCCAAATGTGTCGGCTCATTCATCTCTTTCTCGTGATGTTTTAGTGCGACGGGTGGGGAAGACACTGGTCCAACGCAGCTGACATTGGGGATAGCCACTGCTTTCTTCGAGGTGGATTTTTAGTGAGTCTTAAGAGCATCAAGGCAGGAGAATTTTTAGGGAGATTTCAGACTTGGCCTTGGGGGTTTCTGAAGCATAGATGACATTTGGGGGTAAAGGGAAGGTTTGGGAGAGTGCAAGAAGTTAGGGACACAAAGCTACGATGGAGGGTGTGGGAAGAGGTTAGCCTGAATTAAATACGCAGAAACTTAAGTGAGAGATTTGAGACCAGGATGCTGGATGAGCCGCACTTAGCGCTGGATAGGATACAGGCTGTAGAAGTCTGCAACAGCTGGAAGAGTAGAGTCGGGTAAAATGGATGGTATTGGGTCAGCAACCTGCTTTACGTTTGTTTAATTTTATAGAAGTCATTCAAATGACAAATGGTGACTTGGTGAAGAAAGATCCAGTGTTGTGAAGTACTATTAAGCAAAAAACAAATCCAATTTAATGGCTGTATGGTGCTGAATTGGCTTGTCATTTGACTGCATGGAGAATGGAATATCATCTGGGGGGGGGGGGGGGGGGGGGTTTAACCTCAAGTGACCAATGAGCCTCCTTTTGCCAAGAGCATGTCGATTTAGGGCAGTATTGCAATAATGTGTGATGCATTTTGTACATGACTCTTACGAACACTCTGGGCACACTTGCACATAATGAACTAAGACTGGTGCCAGAGAGGTGCTGGGAGCTGTAAAATTACACATAATTCAGGCCCTTGAACAGAACATGGGAGACAGTTGGGGGAGGACTCATTACGCTGCGGAATTGTACGGATCAGAAATAACTGGGGAGAATGTAACGGAGATCAGGATTTTTGATTTACTTGATGTTTCCTTCATTGAAATTACATTTCACTTGAAAATTTAGAATACCCCAAAGTTTTTCCAATTAAGGGGCAATTTAGCGTGGCCAATCCACCTACCCTGCACATCTTTGGGTTGTGGGGGGTGAAACCCACGCAGACACTGGGAGAATGTGCAAACTGCGCGCACAGTGGGCCGGGATTGAACCTGTGTCTCTGGCACTGAGACAGCAGTGCTAACTACTGCGCCACCGTGCCGCACCGCAGTAGCACTACCCTGTACAAAATAATCATCTCATCAGGGATGTTGATGGGCAGAAAGCTTTGGATAGGCACATTATTCATGTTGAGGGAGGTGGGCCAGCAATAGTGGAAGGAGCTGGGGCTGTTGCTACAGAAGCTGCTGCAAATGGGATTGTTTTTGCAGAGAGGAGGAGAGCTCATTAAAGGTATTTGTGTTAACTCTTGTCACTGGCTTTAATATTGGACAGCACTTCTTAAAACAATTGGGTCAGCGATCACCGATGCCTGAAGCAGATAATATATGTTGAGAGATGAGGTTGTTTGGACAAGGAAATCTGGAGGAGGGCAGCAGATAGTTTAGCGGTGAAAGAGCTCCTATATGTTTTCACTACGTGCGTGTGTGTGTAATTTTATAATTGTGATAGGACGGAGGAAAATGTCAGTCTGCATTCCACATGTCCTCCCTACATTGAAATGGGCTACTACAATATAACACCCACCATCTAAACGTCCAGCCTTACACTGATTAATGCCACATCAAGTAACTGGAGCACATTCAGTCATTGTGGTTCTAATCTGCCACCACCCAAAGTGTTGACTCCTTGTGGGCTTTTCCTCGCCTTCTTCCCGCACATTATTCATCCTTTGCTTATGTAGCCATTTTTCTTTTTGAGAACACTGATGTTGAATGATAGCAGGCTAATTTTCAATGTGGGGGGGGGGGGGGGCTGCTCTCACTGGACCATTAATCTTACTCTCATGACTTTCCTTGTACTCACAGTAAAAACATGGCGGGGGGGGGGGGGGGGAGGGGAGAAGAGAGTAGGGAAAAGGACGCTGATCAGTACTGGGGTTGCTAGTTGCTGCAGCCTTTTGTTTTGCAATTAACGTTTCGATTAATTGCTTGTAAGGTGAGTTCTTTTTCAGGGAATTGGTTGTTGACAAAGGGGTCTGAGAATGATATCCTTTGAATTAATTATTCCAATGGAGCAAATACGATTGCCGTTTTGAGCCTGCTCCACCTTTCGTATGATCGTGGCTGATCATCCAACTCAGTAATCTGTTACTGTATTTTTTTTTTACCCCCTCCCAATGTCACTTGATTCCTTTAACCCCAAGAGCTTTATCTGACTTCTTGAAAACATCAGCTCTTTTGGCCTCCACTGCTTTCTGTGGTAGTGATTTCCATAAGCTCACCAGCCTCTGGGTGAAGGAATTTCTCCTCCTCCTCGGTCCTAAATGGTTTATCCTGCATCTGTTGACTGTGACCCCTGGTTCTGGACACCCCTGCCATTGGGAACATCCTTCCTGCATATACCCTGTCTGTGGTGATATGCCTGTGAATAATATTGTATATAGTTAGCAAAGCAACCTCCAGCCAGATGGTGGCGTCAGACATCAGTCATGTGACATCCGACTATCACCAGTTGGTAGTAAGACGTACAACAGGACAGTCAGTGAGCACCCAGAGAATTCCAGTAGCCTAGCCTGTGTAGTCTTCTGTTTGTTGTTTTCCACTATTCATCAATAAACCTCATTCTAGTTAAGTCACCAGCAGTTCTATGTGCATCATTTCAATGACAAGGTCACAGAACACAACACCATCTAGTCCTGTTCAAACTTTATAGATCAGAATTTTTATAGGTTTCTGCGAAACCCCTCTCATTCTTCTAATCTAAACTCTTAGTGAATGCAATCCGAACAGACGCGATCTCTCCTTGTATGCCAGTATCACAATTCCAGGAATCAGTCTTGCAAACCTTCGCTGCATTCCCTCCAGAGTAAGAACATCCTTCTTCCAATAAGGAGACCAAAGCTGCATGCAATATTCCAGGTGTGGTTTCACCAAGGCCCTGTATAATTGCAGCAAGACATCCTGTTCTTGTACACTAATCCTCTCACTATAAAGGCTAACGTATCATTTCCCTCCTCTGCAAATTTGGAGAAATTCTAAGACTCATTTCTTTCTATTCTTTGTTTTTTGTTTGCCAACCAGTTTTCTATCCAACTCCATACACTACCCCCCAATCCCTTGCATGTTAATTTTACAAACGAGACCTGTGGGATCTTGTTGAAAGCCTTTCGAAAATCCAAGTAAACCACAAGCTCCCCTTCATCAACTCTTCTCTGGACATCCTCAGTAGGTTTGTCAAGCACATGATTTTCCTTTTGCAAATCCATACTGACTGTCTTTTCATGTCACTGCTTTTCAAGTGTTCTGTTATTGAGCCTTTTATAATGGACTTCAAAATGTCAGGAGGGCGCACATTCATTGCTCCACTTGGTAGAAAGGTTGGCCATGAGCTGACCTACTTCAAAAAAGGCTGCCCCACAGTGTTTCTATGCTAGGGGTGACCTTAAGGAGGCAATTGTAGGGCTTCCACCCCCTGAGAAAGGAAGTTCCATACTCGGGTGGCTGGCCAATCTGATGGACTGACAACGGAGTAGTCCCTGCAGCCTCAGGACTCTGCAATGACCACTGCTGGATCTGCCAGCACCTCTGTGAAGATCCATGGTTACTGGACATAGATGCAAGACCTGGGTTCACCAGGGAGAGAGGAGCCAAGGGAAGGACAGACACGAATGGGGTTCAGGTTTTGGGGCTGGGGAAAAGTGGGGGTAAGGTCTTTCTGAGGAGTGCATGATCATGATGGGCAGAGAACCCTGCCAACGTTGGTATTCTCTGATCTCTCTCTTTTTCACCTGAGATGGTGACGTAGTGGGCTGGCTTCCTTCATTATGGCTTCCCCAGCTATATGTATTATTGCAGTGGGGAAGGAAGTAGTCTATTGACTGGTCACTAATTGGCGAAGACTTCAATTGCTCTAAGCGTGTGAGGGCTGGGTAGGAATGTGGTGCACCAGCTACCCCATTTATTTTAAATGCTCCCTGCCTGAAAATATGATGGGGATGATTTGGGGGGGGGGGGGGGGGGGGAGGAAAGGAAAGGAAGAGAAGAGAGAGAGAGGACTGGTGCAAGGCTGTAAAAATACCCCACTGGAGTCTTGAAGTCTCTCAACAGCTGTCCTTATAAAATAACATTGGCCTAGATTTTCACTTGGCATCAGTAATAACAAGAGCTGGCAGATAAAACTCATTTTGCCCAGGCTTCAACATTTTTAAAAAATTTGCAGAAAGGCAATGGCGTTCTCCATTGTTTTCAATGCCAGCTAGTGACAGCCATGCCATTAAATTGTAAATATGTTTACTAAATGTTTTCATAGTATCCAAGCCACAAGAGAACAATCTTTAGGGCCTTGACTCACTTGCCTGTTTGAATGACATTGGGGGGGAAAAGGGAAAAGCACAAGGTCAAATTTTCCAAAACAATTTCATTGTTTTTTTTAAAAAAAGATTTTTGTTTTGTAAAGTTATCATGAATACTATGCATGATGGGCAGTATTCCCTTGTGTATGCGTGTATTACAACACTTTCTTCATGGTGTCACAAATCCTGGTCGCAGCACATCTCATAGAAACATATAAAATCCTGATGGGACTGGGCTGGCTAGATGCGGCCTTCATTTTTGAAGAATGTTCCTGATGTTGGGGATGTCCAGAACTAGGTGGTCACGGCCTAAGAATAAGGGGTAAGCCATTCAGCACTGAGATGAGGAAGAATGTCTTCTGAGTTGAGAGCCTGTGGAAATCTCGACAACAGAAAGTTGCTGGGGCGAGTTCGTTGGATGTATTCAAGTGGGAGCTGGACATGGCCCTTGCATCTAAAGGGATCAAGGGGTATGGAGAGAAAGCTGGAGTGAGTTTGCATGATATTGAAAGGTGGTGCAGGCTCGAAGGGCCGAATGGGCTACTCCTGCACCTATGTTTCTATCAACCAAGTGAAGGTTCCTTTTTTCTATCGTTGAGCAGACTAACAGCTTAAAGAGAAAGGTGTTGGCACAGAATTTAGTGCTGGTAATACTTTAAATCTACAGTCTAACCTCCACATATTTGGAGTATTGGAAGTTACATAAAGCAAATGACATGCAATAATTCAGTAGAATGGGTTAGAGCAATATTTATGCCATTGCGGGTCCTCTGATCTTTACTTTAACTTGCTCTGTGTTTTCCTGTTGTGTCAATGAATGCTCACTCCTTCAACCACCTTCACACATCTTGCAGTAGGAAAACCACCTCTGTTCTGCAATTATGCATAATTTTAAATGGAATATACCTGATGAAGCAGGTAAATGGAAAAGAAAATGCAACAGAGAGAGGGTCCCTCTTGGCCCTTCGTTGAAAAGCTGCAAAATCATGAAAGCTGAAGTCAAAGAGGATCGCTGATTGGGTGAAGCATGCTTCTTATGAGGTGGCTTAGTGGCACAAACTCCAGGAGTCACTTGCACTCAGTCACATAATCCAGGGAGAGTAGGGAATTAAGAAACTACAGTTGTGAACACGGCCTAGTCCATGCGAACTCGCCTCCCATCCATTGACTCTGTCTACACCTCCCGCTGCCTTGGGAAAGCGGGAAGCATAATCAAAGACAACTCCCACCTCTTGTATCTCCTGCCCGATGGAAGAAATTGGAAAAATCTCTCAACACGCACTAACCAATTCAAAAACAGTTTCTTCCCCTCTGTTACTAGACTCCTAAACCACCCTCTTAAGGGCTGATAGGATCTCTTCGCACATCCTTCTCGACTGAGTACTACACATGTGTGCTTCACCCAATGCCTCTCTATGTATTTACAGTGTGTATTTATGTTTTTTATGTATGGAATGATCTGCCTGGGCTGTACGCGGAACAATACTTTTCACTACCTCGGTACACATGGCAATAAAAAAAAACCTAATCCAATTGGTGTGTTCATGCGGGATAATGGTCACAAAACTAGCAAAAGGCTGTTAATGAATATGTTGTTGCAATCCCTATAGAAACTGACTGACAGGATTTCATGTCTTCAGACTTGAATGTTATATTTCTTATGGGCACCTAGTCAGTTCACAACAGTGGCTAAGAGACTGAACCATATGCCAGTGTTATGGTGGTGTGGAAAGATTTATTTATTCCAGGAGTGATAATATGAGAAACAGGGCTTGGTCATTTTAGAAACAAACTTTATTAAAATAAATAAAACTATATTTAAACTTTTAGTTCAACTCTAATATTACATATAGTTTCTTAACCTTAACACGCTAGTTCCCATTTGACAACACCTGCAACTGAACATGCTACTCTCGTGCCACTTTCACAGGCAATCAAAGGCAATTCTTACATTTACAAAGCAACTTTTCTTCTGATAGAGGCATTCATCTGAACCCTTTCCCAAAGTCTGCCTCAATGGCAACTTTCATGATCTCTCTGGTTGGTTTCCACAGCTATCTCCTGTAACTGTTTTTAAACCACCTTTTTTATTTCTCTATCTAAACTCCACTCACCCCTCAAACAAAGGTTCTCCCCTCAAATGGTCAGACTGAATCCCTTGTTAACTTGGCAGATTGCCCATTCCCCGAATTCGATTCCCAGCGTGGGTCACTGTCTGTGCGGAGTCTTCACGTCCTCCCCGTTTCTACATGGGTTTCCTCCGGGTGCTCTGGTTTCTTCCCACAATCCCAAAAGATGTGCTAGTTAGATGAATTGGGCATTCTGAATTTTCCCTCTGTACCCAAACAGGCGTCGGAGTGTGGTGATTAGGGGCTTTTCACAGTAACCTCATTGCAGTGTTAATGTAAGCCTACTTGTGACACTAATGAAGATTACTACTATTTTTATGAAACTAACCTTCCATTAACAGACAAAGACGCAATCAGACTCTGATGGGATAATGGTAGGTCAAATAAGCTTGTCCCCAATGACAATGGATCTTGAGTGGAGCATCCTGGCTGAACAGTGGCATCCTGTGCATTCCCACAAATAAAGTTAAGGCTGAATAGGACCAGGTAGCTCAGGCTGAGGGGGTATCCCTCTGATTCTGTTGCCGCAGTCTTTTCCTTCTGTCTATTTAACCCCTAAATTGCCCTCTGCATCATGGACCCCATTTCTGGACCCAAGTCCTCGTATCTCCCTATCATGACACTTGTGTGATGAATGTAGAAATTGGTACAGAATAATGTCATTGAAATACATACAGGTGGCATATCTGCTAAAGCTGTAATTAAGGAGTCTCAATGGGAGGTAATTACTTTTTAAAATAGTACCCAATTATTTTATTTTCCAATTAAGGGGAATTTTAGCCTGGCCAATCCACCTAACCTAAACATCTGTGTTGTGGGGGTGAAACCCATGTAGACACAGAGAATGTGCAAACTCCACACCAACAGTGGCCAGGGCTGGGATCGAATCCAGGTTCTTAGTGCTGTAGTCATCAGTGCTAACCACTGTGTCGCCTCCTAGGTGAGGTAATTACTAATAGAACATTGTTTGATTGCAGGAGATTCCCTGTGTGTAGATAATTTGAGGGAGTTGTGTTTAGTCCCAGCTAAGCAGGTCATGAAACATAGTGGAGTACAGATGATATAATTAATAGGAGGAGTCAGGTCTGTGTGTAGTTTTACAGCCTGTTGGATTTTAAATTGAACAGTTTGTTTGCCATAGGATTTGAGTATGATGAGACACAAGTGTACTGAATCTGCTCTTGAAAGGGTTTCTCTCTGTGTCGACACTGAGCAAGTAACATATTTTGTTGTTGGGTTGCTTAATTTGAATTAGTGCCTGGTGTACAGAGTGAGATAAAGTCTTATTTCCCTTTTATTTAAGAACTGTTAATTGTAAAGCTATTTCTTTAATGTTAATGTGGTTAAAACGTGACATTTTGTGTTAAACTTCATTTAAAGATACCTATTGGTCAGTCATCACTCCAGGGGTGAAATATCCCTTCCTCAGTTTTACAAATTTAAAAATTGTGTTTGTCTGATATTCTGACACTTGACGACAAACACACTCCACTGAAGGCAACAAATACGTTGACTTGATTCCAACCTGAGATGTAAGAAAAAAGGAACATGAAATGGAAAAATGGCATGATGAGAGTTATCCATCATGGTTTTATTCCTAATCTTAAATCATGCCGTGTCGATAATGTTATGGTGTCAGCAGTCATTGCAATGTTGGGGGGGGAGGGGCACATTGTCAACAGGAACTTTAAGCTCTCTGGGGAAAACAACTTGTTAAAAACCAGAGGTATAATACTTTCGCGAAGGTTAGAGTTTTGTGAAAAGAGGTATGCAACAGAGTGTGTAATATATTTGTGGCTTTATTGCGAACAATACTTTAAGGCAGCCAGTTGAAGTATAACCGGTTAGGAAGGTCGAACAAAACTGGTACATTCCTAACCTGTAAAGTAGATGGCTCTGTCTCTGGACCATTCTGCCTTTTGAATTGTAAAAGGAAAAACTGGTGGCTTTTACTCTACATCTATTTAGAACTGTGATCAAGTGAAACTCCTTGAGTTGGGGCTGTGGATTTCACTTAGAGTTAGTAGTCAGGACAACCTTTTTTTTTTGTAGCGTCAAATGGTCTGTGGTGATATGCATCACTGTCAATACACAAGGGGTTAATGTAAGTACACGTAGACTAGATAGACACTAGAGGGAGCACCAGAGACATGACGCACAGACATTCAACCAATAGGTCAGTAAGATAGGACACGACCAATGGGCATTCACAATACACACACACCCACGGGGGGCATTACACCAACCCTATTATAAAGGACACAGCACACATGATCTTCCTCTTTCCAGTGGAGACACTCAGTGAGTACAGACACAGGGTTGATTGAACATCACACCCACCACGTGGATTGTAGCAGGCTGGTTCATCAGTCTGAGTAGCTATAGAAGGATTAATAGTAGAATCGAATCCAAGTAGGAGAATTGTTAATAGTTCAATAAACGCGTTGAAGCTATCTCCACGTCTGAACCTTCCTTTGCACATCAAGGAAGCAGTTTATGCTACGTCAAGAGCATAACGACACGGTCTACCTATTTTTTTTTTTTTTTAATTCTCAAGGCCAGCCAAGGAGTCATTTGCTTCAAATGTTGATATAATGGCCCACGCTAAGCAGTGCTAGGTATCTGGAGTGGCAATGTAGCGGTGCTAGATGCCTGGAGTGGTAATAAACATAGAACATAGAACAGTACAGCACAGAACAGGCCCTTCGGCCCTCAATGTTGTGCCGAGCCATGATCACCCTACTCAAACCCACGTATCCACCCTATACCTGTAACCCAACAACCCCCCCCCTTAACCTTACTTTTATTAGGTCACTACGGGCAATTTAGCATGGCCAATCCACCTAACCCGCACATCTTTGGACTGTGGGAGGAAACCGGAGCACCCGGAGGAAACCCACGCACACAGGGGGAGGACGTGCAGACTCCACACAGACAGTGACCCAGCCAGGAATCGAACCTGGGACCCTGGAGCTGTGAAACATTTATGCTAACCACCATGCTACCCTGCTGCCCCAAAGTCTAGTTACAAGCAAGTATTGATACATAACTGTGAAGATAAGCTATTTCAATAACTTATTACTGAATGTAATTATAACTAGTGCAGAATATCTGAACAGGTTCACCATAACAAAAAATGAATTTGATGCTATGGCTTCTGCAAATTTTCAAATTACTTTTTTTTTCAAATCTGAATGCTGGCCTGTTGAGTAGTGTGGTAGTCTGTGTAGAGGTATTACGGTACCTAGTAATGCTGGAACACCATTGGTAGATAATGTATGTTTTCTATTGGTCGAGTCTGTATGGTGGCTCCGCCCTGCAAGGCGGGGTGTAAGAGCCCGTGCTGCCCCTGATGCTTCCTTTCTGTACCTGAGCTTCTGGGGAAACATCTAGCTTATTAAAGTCTTCAGTTGTACTACAACCTCGCTTTAGTAGTCATTGATTGTGCATCAAGTAGCACACTGCTATCACTAATCATTTCTTTCTGCTGGCTCAAAGGAATGACTTGTTAAAACTTGTGAACTTTATTAACTCCCAATGGTAACATTCTGATTTGTTTCCTGCGCCTCAGTGCACAGATTTGATTTTGTGAGTCCCAGTCAGCCAATGTGAGGTGATGGGAAATGGCGTTTTTATGATGTCTATTCTGGGGAGCGCCTGGGATGCACCTTGCTGCAATGTCAAAGGGTGTGCAGAAACTGAGGCAGTAATGGGAGTAGAACACCCTGAAACAAAGCCGGGGTTGAACGGGAGGGGTGGGTCAACATGCTTTGTGTATGCCCTACAGAGTCCGCAAGTCTTCTGGGACTGTCCCATGATGGGGCCTGATCTCTAGGTTGATGAAATCACCATTTACTGCTCGGACACCGCTCTGAATCAGTGGTGTACCCCTCCGAGTAGGAGTTCAAAAGGTTCTATGCGCCGGCAGACATGACCAGAAACTGAAGGACAAAAGAGATTTGAGGGAGGAAGAGATGGTGATCCAATGA
Organism: Scyliorhinus canicula; assembly: GCF_902713615.1. NCBI lineage: Eukaryota > Metazoa > Chordata > Chondrichthyes > Carcharhiniformes > Scyliorhinidae > Scyliorhinus > Scyliorhinus canicula. The sequence continues at coordinate 22,823,416 of NC_052150.1, read as the reverse complement.
GGAGTGCACTTCTTTGAGCCTGTCATTTAATAAGATAATAACTAGTGATTCTGTACAACAAATAACACTTTTCTGCCCAATCCTCTAACAACCAACCAATCCCCCTCCCTGCAAAGAGTGCCCCAAAACTCACTGTTTGTGTAATCTCTTGGCTGGGTTCGCATCGGTCTGTGCTGGTCAGTTTTGACAGGCAAAGACCAATTCCTCATCAGCTTTGACTGGGCCTCCAGTTCACTCACCATCACAAAGCACAAGCTCTGCTGTGTTACCATCAGTTAGTCAGTGATCACTAATAATAATAATCTTTTATTGTCACAAGTATGAAGTTACTGTGAAAAGCCCCTAGTCGCCACGTTCTGGTGCCTGTTTGGGCAAGCCGGTACGGGAATTGAACCTGCGCTGCTGGCCTTGTTCTGCTTTATAAACCAGCTGTCTAGCCCACTGAGCTAAACTGGCATCCAGTATGAAGAATGACCATACTAATGAGAATTCCAGATGTCTGAGCAAACCTATAACAGCATAAAGAATGGTGGGGTTGGATTGCAGTGACATCCATGCACTGCCAAATGAGACCGAAGCAATTAAATGGAAATTGTTTCTGGGAATGAGATTTCAAAAGTAGTAGTTTATGCTAAACTTCCCTACTGAATTTAATACATCTGGCCGGACCCCTCCTCCTTGCATCTGTGCGTGGTTCTGGTGTCATTGCTTTATAAAGGATATGAAGCACAAGACCAGGTTTTCAAAGATGCTACTTGAACTGAAATTGCAGCCAGTGGGAAAGGTTGACGGTGTTGCGGAGAAGAGTGGGGTTAATTTAAACTGCCCGGATTTTTCCTCTTGCCACCAGTTTGTGAACGGGTATTCTTGATTTGCCTCCCCTAACCCCACAGCAAACTCACGATGGAATGAACTGGAAGGGTTAGTTTATCTGTGCACCTTCAAACGGTGAACCAAGGGTCAACATGTTACCTCCTGTGCACTCTTAAAGTTAAATGTGGATGGAGAAGAAAATAAATATTGTTACACTTGTGTCCAGAATCATAATCAAATTAAGTATCCCTTCATGGGGGGGGCAGCAGGTTGAAAACAGATGCTGTATAATACACGTTTCCAGTGGGATCAACATCACACGATTAGAGGGGCACGGAGCAACGAATCAGTATTTTTGGCAATGGTACAGAAGTTCCAGCAAAAATGGTGTAGATGGGGGGCCAGGTATTCAATCTGGACAGAACCCCTTTTCTGTGAGGCTGCTTGTAGGTGGTAAAATGGCAGACTGAATTTGCAGTGCAGTGAGGCAATATAACTGGTTCCATCAACTAGAGGTCTTGACATGTGATCCCACCTCTTCAGTGTTGTTCACGGTGGCTATCTCCTATCTGGGTTCCCAAGTTGGTTAAATGTTCTAACCATTAAGCCTTGAAAGGTTGTGGGGTCCTTGTCCTGCTAGAGGATAGGCTCTGAGTAGCCTGGCTTATGAAATGCAGATGCCCTTTGCATAGTTATCTCTGAAATTGGTCTCCCGTGTCCACATGGGATCTTTAGTGTCTGCATAGTCATAGAATTTACAGTGCAGAAGGAGGCCATTCGGCCCATCGAGTCTGCACCGGCTCCTTGAAAGAGCACCCTACCCAAGGTTAACACCTCCACCCTATCCCCATAACCCAGTAACCCCACCCAGCACTAAGGGCAATTTTGGACATTAAGGGCAATTTATCATGGCCAATCCACCTAACCTGCACATCTTTGGACTGTGGGAGGAAACCGGAGCACCCGGAGGAAACCCACGCACACACTGGGAGGATGTGCAGACTCCACACAGACAGTGGCCCAAGCCGGAATCGAACCTGGGACTCAGGAGCTGTGAAGCGATTGTGCTATCCACAATGCTACCGTGCAAAGGTGAATGTTTCCGTGATACTGCCATAGTAGCTCCTTTTTGTCTGAAAGTTACAGACAGACATGACTTTAGACATTTTATGGCTTTGTCCAGTTTTAAAGTTTTTAGAAATTGCCATCAAGATATCAGTTTTATAATAATATACAGGGTGAGGCCTTAGTACCCTCACAACAGAGATTTTCATTTTGGAAAAACTTCCTAATTATGATTGGGTTGGACAAGGTAGATGTTGAGTGTTTTCACTTTTGAGAATCTAAAATTTGGCCATAAACACATAGGTGATATTAAATCCAATAGGGGAAGTTTTTTTTTACACTGAGGGTGGTGGTGACCTGGAATGCACTACCAAGTGACATGGTTGAGGCAGATACGTTAGCAACCTTTAAGACTTATCTGGATAGGCACATGAACAGATGGGGTATAGAAGTATACAGATGATTGGTCTAGATAGGGCACGCGATCTGCGCAAGCTTGGCGGGCTGAATGGACTGTTCCTGTGCTGTATTGTTCATTGTTCTGTGTTCTCTTTGTTCTTTGACAATAAGAATGTTCTTTATTTGAATGACTGGAATATGAAACTTGCCACCACAAGAAGTGGTTAAGGGAAATAACACAGCTGTTTTCAAAAGGAACAATTGTGTGAGAAGTGGGAACAGAAACTTGTACTGCAAAGCTGAGATGAAGCAGATGTGGGGATTGGTGTTCAGCATAAATTTAGGCACAGACTAGTTGGGCTGAATGGCCTGTTTCTGTTTTGCATACTGCCATTACTGCTGGTGTTGCCCCCCACCCCCACAAGGAATTCTCCAGTTGATCCCCTTTTTATATCTCCTCTGCACACTGCCCCTTAGTAACTTCATCCAAAAGCACAGATTTCACATCTATCATAGATCATAGAACAGTACAGCACAGAACAGGCCCTTCGGCCCTCGATGTTGTGCCGAGCAATGATCACCCTACTTAAACCCACATACCCGTAACCCAACAATCCCCCCATTAACCTTACACTACGGGCAATTTAGCATGGCCAATCCACCTAACCCGCACATCTTTGGACTGTGGGAGGAAACCGGAGCACCCGGAGGAAACCCACGCACACACGGGGAGGACGTGCAGACTCCGCACAGACAGTGACCCAGCCGGGAATCGAACCTGGGACCCTGGAGCTGTGAAGCATTGATGCTAACCACCATGCTACCATGAGGCCCCTGATCTATGCTGACATCCATCTGTACTTCTCCACCCCTCCACTGTTGCTGATTTACTAGATTGGATGTCCAGCACAGGGCGAGCAAATATTTCTTGGGAAGATAATGATTTGGTTCCCACTCCCGCTGATTCCATCCTCCTTCTTGGCAACAGTTGAGATTCAGTCTGGTCACCACCTTCTGTGCCACGTTTCAATAAAAATTTTAAATTAAAATTATCTAATGATGACGATGAAACCATTGTCGATTGTCGTAAAAACCCATCTGGTTCACTATTGTCCTTTAGGAAAGGAAATCTGTTGTCTTTACTGGCCTGGCCTACATGTGACTCCAGACCCCACAGCAATGTGGTTGACTCTTAAATGCCCTCCGGGATGGGCAATAAATGCAGGCCCAGCCAGTGACGCCAGCATCCCATGAACGAATAAATTTTTAAAAAAAGTTTGACCCTGTGATGAGCTTCTGACCTCATTTGTGTCATCCGCTGCTGAAGCCCTTTTCATGCCTTTGTTGCATGTAGACTTTTCCAATGCACTCCCTAGCTGGTCTCCCACCTTCTATCCTGTAAACCTGAAGTCATTCAAAACTCTGCCCATGTATTAACTCTTTCTCTACCCCCCGCTCCAGCCCTTTTTATTATCTCTGTACACAGTGAATTGCACTGGCTCTCAAGCAATATCTTGATTTTAATACTCATCATTGTTTTCAGATCCCTCCGAGACCTTGTGTCTCCCTATTTCTGACTTCGCCCCCTCCAATCCATACTCTCCTAATTTTGGCTTCCTGAGCATCCCTGATTTTAATCCTGCCTTGGTTGTAGGCTCTGGGATACCGTTCCAATACTGTTTTTATCTTTTTTTTTCCTTTTAGGCCATTTCATTACATAGAGCTCTTGTGCTCTTGTACCGAGTATTTGGTAATCTGATCTAATATGTCTATGGCTTTGCCATTTTTTAATAATCCTGTAAAGTGGCTTGGGCCGTTTTTACTAATGTGTTATTTCAATATAAGTTAAATTCTATTTGATTCCATTCTTACATTTCTGGGGGTTGCAATAACAAATTGAAATGGGAATGTATTCCAGGATTTTATGAATTTTTCTGAATTCTGCTTGGTTCTGTCCGACAATGAAGGTTGAAAGAAATTAATTTCTGGTAGAAGTGTGGCATAAGGAATCGGGCATGTTTTGATCACTGAACTTCTTGTGGCATCCGTCTGTTTACTTCAGAGCCTGCTCGCGAATGGTAGAAGTAGTTGACTGCCTGGCATTTTACTCCTGTCGTTTAAGCAAATAGTGATGCACCGGTCTCTCTCGGTCTGATTTCAAAGTCAGAGGACTAGGAATTTGAAGGTGTCTTCTGAAAACTTAATGAAAGTGAGGGGCTTAAAGTAATTGATGAAGAAATATTACAAGGAAATTAAGGGGTCTAAAAGTTGGCAAATGTTCTGGAGCTGATGGGCCCACATCCTGAATTTTGTATTGAATTGAATTTGATTTATTGTCACGTGTACTGAGGTACAGTATTCTGTGTACAGTCCAGACAGATCATTCCATACAGGGAAAAAACATAGGACATGCATCAGGTGAGCATACGGAGTGTAGAATAAATTCTAAAAGGTTAGTGTGGTTATAAGAGATGAAGGAAGAGGATCTGTCTGAGAGAGCTCACACATTTGCCATTCGGATGTGGCGAAAAGGCAGAGTCAATAAAAGGGAATTGATTTGCAAATGAATTAGCCTTTTGAGCATTTGATTGACGAGGTAGGTGAAGGGGAATTCTGTGGTTGTAGTGTATTGGGAATTTTAGAAGGGATTCCATTGGGGGCCACACGTAGTTGGTTCATAAGATGAGGGCTAGGATAATAACATGGATAGAGCAGTGGCTAAAAATCAGTAGGGATAAATGGATCACTTCAAGGCCAGCTGTAACTAATAGTATACGAGAATAGCTGGTCCTCAGCTATTCGCAATTTGTATCAATGACTTGGATGAAGGGTTTAATTTTTTTAAAATTCCGTTTTACAGGATGTGGGCTTCGTTGGCTAGGTCAGTGTTTATTGCCCATCCCTAATTGCCCTTGAGAAGGTGGTGGTGAGATGCTGCCTTAAAATGCTGCAATCCATGTGGGGTAGGTACACCACAACGCTGTTTAAGGGGAGGGTTCCAGGATTTTGACCCCGTGGCGGTGAAGGAATGCGGATATATTTCCAAGTCAGGACAGTGAGTGACTTTTGAGGGGCACTGCCAGGTGATGTTCTGGGTATCTGCTGCTCTGTCCTTCTAGATGGTAGTGGTCATGGGTCTGGAAGATGCTGCCTAAAGAGCCTTAGTGCATTTCTGCAAGGCATCTTGTAGATGGCACAACACTGCTGCTAATGTGTGTCGGTGGTGGAGGGAGTGAATGTTTGTTTGTGGAAGTGGTGGTGCCAATCAGGCGGGCTGTTTTGTCTTGAATGTGTTGAGTGGTGTTGGAGCTGCACTCATCCAGGCAAGTGGGGTGTATTCCATTACACTCCTGACTTGTGCCTTGTAGGTAATGGACAGGTTTTGGGAAGTCAGAAGATGAGTTGCTCACCGCAGGATTCCTCACCTCTGACCTGCTCTTGTAGCTGCAGTATTTACATGGCTAGCCCAGTTTCGTTTCTGGTCAATGGTTACCCCCAGAATGTTTATAGTTAGGGATTCATTGATGGTAATGCCATTCAATGTCAATGGGCGGTTTAATTTTCTTTTATTGGTGATAGCCATTGCCTGACACTTGTTACTTGCCATTCCCAAGCCTGGATATTGATTGATATTTAATGTCACGTGTACCGAAGTACAGTGAAAAGTATTTTTCTGCGGCCAAGGGAACGTACACAGTACGTACATAGTAGACAAAAGAGTACATTGACACATGGTACATCAACAAATAGTGATTGATTGGTTACAGTGCAGAGCAAGGGCCAAGCAAGCAATACATGAGCAAGAGCAGCATAGGGTTTTGTGAATAGTGTTCTTCCAGGAAACATATATTATCCAGGTCTTGCTGCATTTGCACATGGACTGCTTCAGTGTCGTGAATGGTGCTGAACATTGTGCAATCATCAGTGAGTATTGCACATCTGACCACCTGTTGGAAGAAAGGCCATTGATTAAGCAGCTGAAGATGGCTGATTAAGCAGCTGAAGATGGCTGGACCTAGGATACTACCCTGAGGTACTCCTGTATCTGATGTCCTTGGGACTGAGATGACTGACTTCCAACACCGACAAACATCTTCCTTTCTGCTAGGTAAGAGTCCAGCCAGCAGAGCTTTCCCCCCGATTCCTATTGACTCCAGTTTTGCTCCTTGACACCGCACTCGTCAAGGGCAGTTGCTCTCCAATCACCTGAGTTCAGCTCTTTTGTCAATGTTTGAGCCAAAGCTGTAATAAGGTCAGTAGCTGAGTGTCCTAGAAGTTTGCAAATAATACTTGGAAGCTGAAGAGAATGTTAAGTGGTTGTAAAAGGACGTGGGCTGGTTTAGGTGATTGGGTAAGAAGGTGACCGATGGAGTCTGTGGAGAAGTGTGAATGGAAAGGCAGCACCATTTTATTTTAAGAAGGTGGTGAGAGACTGATCACTATTGAGATTCTGAGGGAGTTGGGTGCCTTTGTGTACAACACACAAGTTAACATGAAAGTGGAGCAAGCAATTGGGAAGGTAAATTTTATGTTGACCTTCATTGAGAACAAGTTGGGAGTATTAGAGCAAGGAAGTCTTGCTGTAATTGTACAGGGTTTCAGTCGACAATGTCTGGAATAGGATACTCAGTTTTTGTCTCCTAATGGAAGAAACATATATGCCTTGAGAGGGGCTCCATGAAGATTCACTACTTTACTTGCTGGGTTGAACCTGCAATGAGGAGATAGAGTGGAATGAATTTGGAGGAAGAGGTGATCTCCTTGAAACAAGTATAATTCTTGGAGGCTTGACTGGTTAGGAGTTTAAAGCTAGCACATGGGGACATAGGAGCAGGAGTAGACCATTTAAGCCTGCTTGACCTTTCAATAAGATCATGGCAGATTTGGTTGTCGTACTGGCTCCACATAGCTGTCTAACTCTGCCTTGATTAAATTAAATTAAATGACCCAGCCTCCATTACTTTCTGGGAAAGAAAGAGTTCCACTGACCCTTTGGGAGAAAAAAATTATCCTCCTCTCAAAATTGAAAATAAAAGGTCTCCTGAAGACAATGTCCTCCTAATTTTAGTCTCTCTTCCTCCCAAAGAAAGAGGAAACATTTTTGAGTATTCACCACATTAGATCTTGTGCTTCAGTAAGATCACTTTTCATTCTTCTAAATTACAATGGGTATAGGCCTAACCTGTTCAACCTTTCGGCATTAGACAACCCCTTCACCATAGGAATGAGTCCTGTGAACCTTCTCTGAACTGCTTCTAAAGCTTACATCTTTTTAAAATAAGGAGACCAAAACCATCCACAGTACCCTAGATGTGATCTCGCTAAGGACCTGTACAGCTGCAGTAAAACATCCCTACTTTTTTCTATTCCATTCTCCTTGGCAATAAACCATAAAATTCCATTTGCCATCCTAATCACTTGCTGTACCTGTATACTAACGTTTATTCATGCACGAAGACACCTAGAGTCTTCTGTACCAATCTTTCTCCATTTTAAAGTTTAAAAACTGCTTTTTCTATTTTGTGCCAGGTCAAATTGAACAAGTTCACATTTACCCACATTATATTCCATTTATGAAATTGTTGCCCATTCATTTAGCATACTGTAGACTTTTTAACCTTTTTTTGGCAACTTGCTTTGCGACGTATCTTGGTGTCTATCTTGGTTTGCAAACTACAAATTTCTGTGAAGGTGGTAGTTTTATTTTCTCGTTTCAATATATTGCCTCCTTTAGCAAGAAGAGATTTACTTTTTTTTCTTTTCCTTGATCTATGTCTTATTCGCGATACATTCAGTGAACGTGGTAGATTCAACACCAGTGCAGTAAATAAACTGGTTAGTCCAAAAAAGCCCAAATTTCAATATCTCAGCTCAATTGTCAGTTTTTTCACCCAGTCCCTCTGTTGCCATTAATTCCAGGAGCTGTCTTTCTTCTTTCATGAGATGAAATGAAAAATGAATGAAAATGAAAATCCCTTATTGTCAAGTAGGCTTCAAATGAAGTTACTGTGAAAAGCCCCCTCGTCGCCACATTCTGGCGCCTGTTCGGGGAGGCTGGTGTGGGCCTTGCTTGCGAGGTAAGCATTTTTATTAGCCATCCCTAATTGCCTTTGAGGCAGTAGTGTTTTGCCATTTTAAAATGTTGCATTCCGAGTGCTGTAGGTGCACCCATGGTGCTGTTTTGTTAAGGAAAGAATTACAAGATTTTTGACCCAGCAACAATGAAGGAAAGGTGTTACAGTTTCAAGTTGCGATGGTGTGAGACTGGAGGGGAACTTGGGAGGTGGTGGTGTTGCCATGTGGTTAGAAGGTGCTGCCCAAGGAATTGCTGCAGTGCATCTTGTAGAAGGCCGACATTTCTGCCACTGTGCCTGTGGTGGAGTAAATGGACATTAACCTGGTGGATGGGGGGCTGATTAAGCGGGCTGCCTTGTCCTGGACAGTGTTGAGCTTCATGGGTTGGAGCTTCACTTATCCAGACAAGTGGAGAGCATTCCATCACACTCCTGACTTGTGCTGTGGAGATGGTGGACAGGCTTTGGAGAGTCGGGAGGTGAGTTGCTTTCTGTAGAATACCCAGCCTCGAGATGGCTCTTACAGCCTCAGTATTTATATGGCTGGTCCAGTTAAATTTCTTGTCAATGGTGGTCTGCAGCATGTTGATAGTAGGGGGTTTGGTGATGGCAATGCCACTGAGTGGCAATGGATTTAGGAAAGGTAGTTGGATGCCGTCTTGTGGAGTCGGGTAATTTCCTGGCATTTGTGTGGCTCGAATGTTACTTGCCACTTGTTAGCGCAAGCCTGACTGCTTGTAATGGCGAATGTTTGGCACTCGAATGTTCCTGTAGACATGCATATGTAATACCCATTCCACTTTGTATGGTCTGAACTATTCACAACATAATATATTGTCACGAGTATTGGTTCTGTTAGTCTTGAGACCAGTGCTGGTGAAGTATCTTAACAATGGGAGTGTTCAGACCTGTAACAAGTGAGGTGACACAGCTGATAATGCAATATTTGGTACTTTGCTTATGGAATTTAGAACCACATACTTACTATGAATTACTTATCATGGAAGAGTGAATACAGTTAGTTTGAAGCGTCATTCATTATCTTTCTCCATCCTCTCTGGGCTTTTAAAGTTTCTAGTATCTCTGGTCTTGTCAGCGTCGGGTATCTACCTCAAACTGACTAACTTCCCTCTTTCCCCACCCGAGCTGTCAAGTTGGGTGCCCCAGCCTGCCTCTAATGCCAATCTTTTATCCTATTTCACCGTGATTCTTTTCAAAGCCACCTGATCATTCCATCTCAATTCATTTCCCTTGCGGATATGGAGTCTTTTTCCATCACCTAATATATTCTGGGAACTGCTCAATTAGCACTGTAAATGTTATGCATTTTCTCTCCACCAGCCCTGTAAGCACAAGTATGCACATGAGTGTATGCTGTGATGCATCCTTTTTTTGGTTTGGATTATTGATCACTGCTCATTCACTTGTTGACCATTGCCTGCCATCTAGATCTCATGAGTTGCCTGCTGATGTTGCCAATATCCATCACCTCGACTCACTGTATAGTTGCTGATTCCTTTCTGTCCACCATTAAGCATTCTGGGCTTGTCCAGGAAGATAGTTTTGACTGTAGTTAAGTGGTTGAGGCTTCTTTGGATTTGGCAGACACAAGTCTTTATAATGAACTGCCGTCTTGTGAAGTGAACGTATGTTACAAACTGCATTTTGTATTCTATTTCACTTGAATATCCATATGGGAATTAGGGGCTTTTCACAGTAACTTCATTTGAAGCCTACTTGTGACGATAAGCGATTTTTCATTTCATTTCAATTTCCGGTCCGTTGTTCGAATGTGGGGGAGAAAAGTATGTAAATGAATAGGAAAAGAAAATTTCCCTCCCACAGGGTTAAGTCAGTAAACGTATCCATGACTTCTAGAGCTAATGATGACTCCAGATTGTAAACCAGCAACTTTGACAGGAGAGGCAATAGAGGGAAGTGCACCAGGAGTGTGGTGTCATTGCTCCATATGTAGTTGCACTGTGTTTGAAAACCTCGCACAACTGTTTTATTCATTGTATCTCTTGTGGAACCTTTTTGTCCGTGAAATGTGGTTCTGAGGAGGGGTGGGTGGGTGGGGTGGGGGGGCAGGAAACATTTCTAAGCTTTTCAGACTTCAGGCCATCTTGCTAATTAATATCAGTTTATGAGAGAATTGAGGAGGTGACAAAACAGAATAATAGTTTTGTCTGGTTTATGTTCTGTGCGCAGATGTTGAGCCAGACTCCCAAGTAGGTGCATTTCTCTCCAAATCTGTGTGTTGGGCGAGCCATGAATTTTCAGGGTCAAGTCAAGTCAAACCAGGGATCTAACTTTGCTCTGCAAGCCAAAATGAGAGGAGAGCCAAACAGAAAATGTGAGTCACTCTTCACTGTGTAAACTGAGAACTGTGGGACCAGATCAGTCGATGGCTGTCTGCCTTGAACACATCCATTCCTCAGAATTAAATGCAAGACAATAACTGTCTGCTGGTTCACCCTCGTCTAATTCCCATCTCTGTTTTAAAATTTCAAAACTTGCACTGAGTGAGCGGGAAAACTGACAACAGAAGAATTATTGCTTTTTCTTCTTTATCTCTTCCAGTTTAGCCATGAGTACCACTTTTTTTCTCCATGTTGAGCTGAGGTACCAGTGTTTCTTTACAAAGCGTTGGTGCTAACATGTGTGTGGTACATGAGGAAAAGAGTAAAATTTGTGTTTCTTTACAAAGCGTTGGTGCTAACACGTGTGTGGTACATGAGGAAAAGAGTAAAATTATAAAAATAAGATAAAAGTCAGCTAATCTATTGGTTAAAAGCCATGAAATTTGACATGACCGTTATGTGGGAAAACATGTAAAATACTCCTTTACCATTACCACCACTGACTTCAATTGTGCACCGTTCCATCACCGTAAACTACATATGTAAGACATATTATGGTATTGTAGAATAAAGTCTTAATCTAGCAGTTCTACATCATGAAATGGTTTCAATTTTATTCATGGCGCAAAGCCATGTCAAAATTGTTCCAACTTGTGATTATTCAATAATGGAAGTATTTTTAAATATAATGGAGAATCCTATGTGGCCGGCCATTCATCAGCTGCACCAGCTCACCATTAGGTACTTTGTGCTATTTGGTTCCACCATAAAACATGCTTCTTAAAATGGTCATGAGTAGGTTCCATCACTGGGTATGTATGTATAACACCGGAAAAAAAGTGTTTAAAATTTAAGAGTATGATAATGTTTTACAGCTTGGAAAGAGGCCCATTGTGTCAGTGCTGACTGTCAAGTACCTAACTATTCGAATCCCACTTTCCAGTACTTGGCCCGTAGCCTTATATGCTATGGCATTTCAAGTGCTCATCTAAATACTACTTGAATGTTGTGAGGATTCCCACCTCTACCACCCATTCAGGCAGTGAGTTCCAGAAACCAACCACCCTCTGGGTGAAAAAGTTTTATCTCTCATCTCCTCTAAACCTCCTGCCCATTGCCTTAAATCTATGCTCCCTGGTTGTTGACCCCTCCACTCAGGGGAAAAGTACCTTCCTCCCATGTCCCTCATAATTGTATACACCTCAATCAGATCCCCCTTTGGCCTTCCCTGCTCCAGGGATAACAACCCCAGACTATCCAGTCTCTCTTGATAGCCGAAATGATCCAGCCCTGGCAACATCCTGGTGAATCTCCTCTGCACCCTCTCCAATGCAAACAATTCCTTTCTTGTGTGGTGACCAGAACTGCACACAGTACTCCAGTTGCAGCCTAACCAGCATGTTATACAGCTCCAGCATAACCTCCCTGGTCTTGTATTCAATACCTTAGTTAATAAAGGCAAGAATCCCATAGACCTTCTTAACCACCTTTATCTACCTGACCTGCTGTCTGGACTATGGGAAGGAGTGCTTCATATATGCTGGTGGTCATTTTCCAAAATCTTTTGGCCTCTGAAATTGTTTCTACTGGAGGGTAGCTAATACAATCCCACTGTTCAAAAAGGGAGGTAGGGAAAAACAGCGGAGATCACAGCCTAACGTTGATGATAGGAAAGTTGCTACAGTCCATTATCAAGGATTTTGTAGCACAGCATTTGGAAAGCAGTGGTATAGCATGGATTTATGAAAGGGAAATCATGCTTGACAAATCTATTGGAATTCTTTGAAGATGTAACCAGTAGAGTTGACCAGGGAGAACGGTGGATGTGGTTTATGTCAACTTTCAGAAAACTTTCGACACGGTCTCGCATAGCAGATTACTATGTAAATTGAAAGCGCATGGGATTGCGGGTAGTGTCTTGAGATGGATAGAAAGCTGGTTAGTGTAAAAATTTGGATTAAATGTGCCTAGTGGGGAATCAGGAGGATCTGTGTTAGGATCCCAACTGTTCACATTATATATTAATGATTTAGGCGAGGGAACTAAATGTGTTATCTCCAAAATTGCAGACGATACAAAGTTGGGTAGGAGGGTGAGCTGCATGGAGGCTGCAGAGATGCTTCAGCAGGGTTTGGACAGGCTGTGAGTGAGCATCTGCATGGCAGATGCAATCTAATGTGTCTGCTTTGGTAGCAAAAATAGGAAGGCAGATTATTATTTGAATGAGTGTAAATTGAGAGAAGTGGATACTCAGCGAGATCTTGGTATCCTCGTCCATTAGTCGTTGAAAATAAGTGCCCAGGTAGAGCAGGCAGTAAAGAAGGCAAATGGTATGTTGGCCTTCATAGTGAAAGGATTTGTGTATAGGAATAGGAATGTTTTTACTGCAATTGTATAGGGCATTGGTGTATAGTGTGCAGCCTTGCTTCTGAAGAAGGCTGTTCCTGCTGTGGAGGAAGTGCAGTGAAGGTTTACCAGACTGATTCCTGAGATGGCGGGACTGCCATATGAGGAGAAACGCATGAGGAGAGAATAAGTCGGCTAGGATTATTTTCATTGGAGTTTTAAAGAGTGAGAGGGGATCACATAGAAACTTATAAAATTCTAACAGGATTAGAAAGGGTAGATTCAGAAAGAATGTACCCGATGGTGGGGGAATCCAGAACTAAGGGTCATAGTTTGAGGATGAGGGATTAGGACTGAGATGAGGAGAAATTCCTTCATGCAGAGAGTGGTGAACCTGGAATTCATTACCACAGAGTAGTTGAGGCCAAAACATTGTCTGATTTCGAGAGGGAATTGGATATACCTCTGGGGGCTAAAGGGATATTGGAGAGGAAGGCGGGATCAGGGTAGTGAACGTAATGATCGGCCATGATTGTAATGAATGGCGGTGCAGGTTCGAAGGGCCAGATGGCCGCCTCCTGCTTCTATTTTATATGTATGTTTTGCATGTTCTTCCAGCCAGGAGAAAATAGACATTCATCCTGTTTCAAACACTTGGGCTGGAGGTTCAAAGCATTATATTTTAACGGTCAAGACTCTAAATGGGGGTGGCATGTGGCGCAGTGGTTAGCACTGGGACTGCGACGCTGAGGACCCGGGTTCGAATCCTGGCCCTCGATCGCTGTCGTGTGGAGTTTGCACATTCTCCCCATGTCTGCGTGGGTTTCACCCCCACAACCCAAAGATGTGCAGGGTTAGGTGGATTGGCCACGCTAAATTACCCCTTAATTGGAAAAAAATAATTGAGTACTCTAAATTTAAAGAAATCTAAATAAAAAGAAAAAACTCTAAATGGGATCGGCCAACAATTTATTGCTCATCACCATGGTTCCCCTTAGAAACAGCTCCCTCCTTCAATTGTTGCATGCGCTGAAGGTGCTCCGGTAATGCTGTTCAGGATAGAGTTTCACCACTTTGATCCAGAGCTTCATGACCAGCTTTTGCACTGAGAAGCTTCACAATTGCCATATGAGCTATTCACTCGGTGCCCAGTCTTGCACATGATCAACAACTGCTTTGGGGGAAAATACTAAATCATTGCCGTGCCAAGAATTAGACACTGCAGGAGAGCGTGGGGCCAGGGGGAGGGGGGTGGGGTGGGGTGGAAGGAGGTTGGAAGGCCTCCTGATTACCTGCAGCAAATGAAAGGGATTTTTAAGCGATGTGGTGGTTAAAATTTACACTAACTGCAGTTGGTTGACTATGTTTATTCATTCTGCCCCCTCCAATCCATTGGGTATAAATCATTGCGGTGTGGAGCAGTCGAGTGACTGCCAAGTAATTGGAGCGGCACATGGTTTATTGTTGCATAGCAATGAAAGCTTCAGTTGTTCTGTGTGAGGTAGGTGGGTTTGTTTGAATTTCTTGGCCAAGGTTTAAGGGTCATCTACCTTTCTGCAAAAGCCAAGTAGAATAATCGATTACATGGCACCTGGCAGTACAGCAACAGTACACAGGTGCATTCCTTTCCCATTGGCTATTGCATACATTGCAAATCGTGTGGGTCTGTACTTTGTTACACATGCTGTTTTCAAAATATTGTTACTGCAGTAAACTATTCTTCCAGTTCAGGTTGGAAAGTATGAAATGTAGGGCATCCACAATTGGCTCAATTGTGTTAAGCAAGCAACAGCAGTACATACGCTATGGAAAAGATCAAATAGTGATCCTTTCCCCCTCCTAACCTTGAAAACCGTATTCACGTCGAGGACAGCATCTGGCAGAGTGGTGAGTAGTTGCCAATTCACAGCAAGGAACCTTCGCCTGTTTCAATTTGGGCCACATCATCACATGGTGTACCTGGGCTACAGCCTAAAAGAAATGGGGCCAGGTCAAATATAACTCTATTTTTTGTAAATAATCATCACAATGTTGTTCCAGATCCCTGGGTTCTTTGCATCAGCTCTTTTTAAAGGGAAAAAAAAAACAGAATTATGACTGCCAAAATGTTTTCTCCCTCTGTCTTTTAGTCAAAACTTTCTATATCTCGTACCTGTCAGTTTTCCTAGTCCCAAGTATGAGTTCATAAAACTTGGTTCTAATAAAATTGTTTGACCCTAGATGGTTGACAATGAATTCATAGAGGGAGAGATGCCATATTATGGTGAATGTGATGTGTTTTAATGAGTTTGAGGTCCTTATTCTACCATGAAAGCTGAACTGGATCAGCCATATAAACACTGTGGTACAAGAGGGGTCAGAAGTTAGGAATTCTGCAGTTACACTCATTGTGTCTCTCAAAGCCTGTTCATCATCTACAAGTTACTGGTCAGGAGTGTGATGGAATACCGCTTGGCTTGACGAGTGCAGCGGCAATAACATTCAATATGCTGGACATCATCATCCAGGACAAAGCAGCCCAGTTAATTGGCACTCCATCTCGCATATTCAGTCCTTCCATCACTGACACAGTGGCAGCCAAATGTACTACCTACAAGATGCACTGCAGCAACTCACCAAGGCACGTTTGACACCACCCTTGTGAACTCCCCAAGGACTAGGGCAGCAGATGCATGGGAGCACCATTAGCTGCAATTTCCCCCTCCAAGCCACATCATCCTGCCTTGGAACTATATTGCTGTTCCTTCACTGTTGCAAGTTCAAAATCCTGGAACTCGTTAATAGCACCATGGGTGTACCTACACCACATGGCCTGAAGCAGTTCAGGATCACAGCTCACCACCATCTTCTTGAGGGCAATTAGCGATGGGCAATAAATGCTGGTCTGACCAGCGGCACTCCTATCCTGTGCAATAACAAAAACCCTGTTGCATTACTTCCCTTCTACATACTCCAATCTTTGTTCAGCTCCATGTATCACCTCGCATATTTGCATGTCATTGCCTTCTCAAATGTTGGTCATCCTTGTTATGATATGCAGACACACACACAATGATATACAGGCAGGCACACACACAAGCAGCTAATGGACACCGAGAACAGGGCATGACCAATAAGCAGGCAGGACATTCGGGGGTGGGATCTGACTATGAAAGACACGAGGCACTCACACTCCGCCTCTTTCCACTGATGAACATCTGGAGGGTTAGTCAAGGGTGTTGTTACAATCTCACACCTCCACCACATGGCTAAGAGCTAGTCTGACTCAGTCAGACAGAGTAACCACATTTAAGTTAGCAGAGAGTCAAACTCACCGAGAACTGTGCTATTAGTTCAATAAACCTGATTGAACTAACTTCAAGGTCTGGAGTATCTTTTTGATCTAAGCTGCATCCAGTTGCAGCCAGTGTTAGACCAGTATACCAAACACGACAATCCTGAAGTCACTTCGTCCTCCTTCCTGATAAATAATATTTATTTCAATTTCTTCCATTTTGTAGCAAGTATCCTCCAGGAAACTCTCATCCTGAAAGTTCAAAAACTTATCGACTATCTATGGTCACTTTGGAAAGAAGGTTTGCCATAGCATGACCATGTGCCAGTTTGGTTTTCATTGGCCCTTGTGCTTTGGATAGCCCTGAAGGAGCTTCATCTACATCGATGACATTCGGCAGTACGTCGTTGGTCTTGCTGCTGGTTTAACCTGTAGTGTACTGCCTAGTTAAGAGAAGATCCTGATCTTTACAGATTTATTTGTGCAAATGTTTTTTTTTAAATAAAGCTGGTACCCCAATGTCAGAATTGGCTTTATTGCTGTCATGTCAGAAATCTAGAATGCTCCTCATCAAAAAGGCAGAAGGAATGTTTTTCTTTGGTGGTAGCATGGTAAATGGAGAATCCGAAAAGCAAAGTTATCCTTCTTGAAGCTTTTGTCAGACCAATCGGGAGCATGAGTGTTTAGTTTTGAGCACCACGCCAAAGAAAGATGCATTGACCTTGCCAATTCACCAGAATCCTACTAGAGTTCATTGGGCTAAATTGAGAACCGGTTGCATGAATCTGCTTAGCACTCATTTTACATTCAATCTGTAGAATTCCCTCTAAAATTCCTTTAGGAGAGTTTTATAAAGTTATCTGTTCCACCTGGTCAATTGTATAGGCTGTTGGTGAGACTACATCTGGAGTATTGCGTCCAGTTTTAGTCTCATTTAAGGGCAGAGATGGTGGCATTGGAGACGGTACAGAGGAGATTCACCAGATTGATTCCGGGGATGACGTATGAGGAGAGATTGAACAGTTTGGGCTTGTACGTGCTCGAGTTTAGATGAGTGAGAGGGGATCTGATCAAGATATATAAAACACTTGAGGATTGATAAAGTAAAAGTCGACAAACGTTCCCCCTTGAGGCAATTTAGAATGAGAGGTCAGAGATCTAGGTTGAGAGACAGTAGATTTTAAACTGAAATGAGGAGGAACTACTCGTAGAGGTTGGTTGGTGAATTTGTTGAACTCTCCGCCCCATAGAGCGGTGGAGTCCGAATCATGGTTTCAAGAAGGAGATAGATTTCTGATTTAAAAGAAAGCGGGTTGGAGGAATATAGAGAAATGGGCAGGGAGGTGGATTTGAGACCAGGAAGAGATCAGCTATGATCTGATTGAATGGCAGAGCAGGCTCTAACAGCTCCTAATTCCTATGTGCCTGGACAATGTCAATCTGAATCGGTCCACCACTGAATTGAAGATGGTAATGTTGTGCTTAAAGTTGCCTCTGTTGGATCCTTTCCCACATTTGTGATGATGTTGCTGCTGCTTTTAATTAGAGTAGCTGTAATATGTACGCTTGCCGCGACTCATTTGAAAACTGCACTGCCACGCTATTGCCATGTAGGCCAGCAGGGAACGGTTGAACAACAGCAGAAGGCATGTCTACTAAAAGCATTTGAAGAGCAGGCTGTTTCACAACATGCCTTGTCCTCACTGAAATGGAGTTCTGAGAAAAGTTTATTACCAGGTTCAGTCTAGTTCAATCTATTCCAGTTTAAAACATGATCTCCTCATTCTGGCTAGATGGATTGAATTGCATTGTAACTGGTGAGCAATTACCAAGCGGTAATGCATTATTCAACCAATACAGTTTCTCCTTTATCATGCTTCTACCAGTTTTGATGTATCTGTTCATGAAAGTGGCAACATTGCTTCTTTAAACTGGTTGCACCATATTTATATTTTGAGACCAAAGTGAAGAGGATCACAGACCTGCAATGAATGGTGGGGATGGGTAAATATCATGGAGCTAGTGGCCAGGGAGTATTTATACAGAGCTTTCTCCTTGGTGGGTTAAATTACTGGATTATAACCTATGACTGAGTGGATTGTACTCAGTTGACAAAAGGACAAAATAACTTGGTTTAAAGTTGGAAGTATGGGAAAACATTAAACTATGAATAATGATCTCATTCTGCCAATCAGTTTGATGATGGTCAACGCCATAGCTCCATTTACCTGATTTGACGTCAGTAACCCTTGCCTATAAATCACATTTTTAGAATGTTCGATCAAGCCTGAGCCTCAGCCCTTTATTTTTTTTGGTGGGTGGTAAGGATGGAAGAGATTTCAGATTTCAAGTATCCTGAATAATAACTGTTACCTCTTGTTCTGGACTTCCCTAGTTGAGGAAACTGAATTATATCTACCCTATGAACTCCTATTTTTAATTCTCTTCCCCCTCCCCATTAGGTTGATCCTTAATCATCTATACTCTAGGAATACTCATCTACGCAAACTGACCTTGTAATTTAACCTGTTTAGTTGAATACTTTCACTGAATCTGCATTGCACCCTTCCAAAATCAATATTTATCTTTCCTGAATTGTGGTGCCCAGGCTAAATGGAACATTATGGATGGTTTATAGTTGGACTGGAACTTTCTCCCCTTTTTATTCCAAACTCCATCAAGTAAAGGTTAGTCTCTCAAAAGCTTTTTTGGTACCTGTCCGCTGTGATTTATTTAATTTTGTTCTTGGACCACTTTCCTCGCAGGTCAAATGAGAAGCCAACTTTCTATCTTATTTCCAAAAGACCTTCCAATTCCCCACATTGATTTCCACCTACCGCAGTTTTGCCCACCTAAGTGCAAATTTTTGCTGCTATCTATTCATACTCTTTAGTGTCATTAGAAAAGTTGGATATATGATGCTCTCTAGGCCCCAGAACAGATTTCTAAGGAAAGCTGGCCACATAATACCCATTAACCCTTTTCTCTAAAGTTCCTGAACAGAAGCAATAAGAGGGCAGCACAGTGGTTAGCACTGCTGCCTCACAACACCAGGGACCCAGATTCAATTTCAGCCATGGGTGACTGTCTTTGTGAAGTTTGTACGTTCTCCCTGTGTTTCGTGGGTTCCTCCCGGGTGCTCCGGTTTCCTCCCACAGTCCAAAGATGTGCAGGTTAGGTGGGATTACAGAGATGGGGCAGAGGAGTGGGCCTAGGTAGGGTGCTCTTTCATAGGGTCAGTACAGAAGCGATGGGCCAACTGGCCGCCTTCTGCACTGTAGGAATTCTACAAAGATTCAACAAGGAGCATTCCGAATCTGGACTGCACATGCCATTCAGACATTGACTCCTTTATTCTCCCCTTGGACACTCTCCACTGGCATATATGTAGAATAGCCTTAAGTGAACAAAATGCACAATGTAATTTTGAAAACTGTTATGAATGGTCCAATGGCAAGTTCCCTACCCACCCCACCCCACCCAGATATTGTGATTCTAGATGATAGCCCCAAATTTCTATGCTCCTGGATGACCAGGGATGAAATTGGTCCACTTCTTTATTCAACCCCCTCGGTTTGTCACAGCAGGGGTAATTTTTGTAAAAAGGTGCCCTTCCCTCTTGGATACCTTTTTTTTTCCTGAGCCAAAAGGGAGCCAGTTTAACCGGGCTTTCTTGAGTTAAACAAAGTGACTTCATTAGTTCCTAAAACGTGAGGGGAAAATAATAATAAAATGCAACACGCAGGCACACAAATTAGTAATAACCAAGTGAGACCAAAAATAAAAGGTAAACAAAGAGATGGTGAAATGTTACAGCCATTAAGCTTGGTGGTTCTGTTGGTGCTGACATTGGCAGTTGAACAGTAGGTTTGAAGATTCTTTAGTTCTGTAAGTTTTCGACTGTGGCTTTGCTGACTTCCAGCTACTGGAATGCCAAGTGAATGTTCTTCAGCTGTGACCTTCACCAATTAAGGATGGCAGGCGAGTCCACGACAGGCCTTCCAGCTTCAGGTGTAACTTGCTGCAATGTATGGGTTCCTCAACATGGAAGTGACCCATTTCCAAATTTAAAAAAAAAAAGTCGATGAATAGAAACACAGCAAAGCCATCACTTTAGGGGCCAATCCCTCTCCAGGGCAAATGTAGGCTGTCCTTGGGCTGACAGGAACGGCTTCTAGGCCTGCCTGGAGCACTGCCATCCTAGCCAGCTACTGGATGCCCACATTCAGGAAATTGAATTGTCCTCGTTCCATCTGGAAGGAGCCTAATTGGCTCTATCTCCTTGGAGATGGGCAGCCCTGCCTGACTCTAGACTCACCTCAGCTAAAGTGGCTGTCAGGAAGCCACATTGTAGGGCAGCACGGTGGCGCAATGGGTTAGCACTGCTGCCTCACGGCTCCGAGGTCCCTGGTTAGATCCCGGCTCTGGGTCACTGTCCATGTGGAGTTTGCGCATTCTTCTCGTGTTTGCATGGGTTTCGCCCCCACAACATAAAAATGTGCAAGCTAGGTGGATTGGCCATGCTAAATTGCCCCTTAATTGGAAAACATGAATTGGGTATTCTAAACATTTTTTTAATAAGGAAGCCACATTGCCAGTTTTGGTATTTTCTCGCCCTGTCCACATCTGATTTCCCACCTATTTTGGCCCAAATATCCTGCCCTCTACCTCTGCTTGCACAGTGAGAATGAGTATCTACAGACTTGCCAATTCCCCTGTGATCTCGTATGTCAGAAGGAAAACTCTTCATTTTTAAGAGCTTTTGTACAAAAAGTCTGGTTACTTTCAGCCTAAATCTGACTGATCGTTGGGTTTATAAAAACTTGTTTTGAACGTGTCAGAGCTCTTTACAAAAATGATTTTACTGCATTGAAAATATCTTTATAATGAATATTACATTATGTGCCTCGGCTTTTGAGGAATCTATTTCTGTTTTACTAAACGGTATTTCACTGGAAAGAATGCTTGCATTTGATATTGTGCCTTTCATGATCTCAAACGTTCAAATGTTTATACATATTATTCAAATATTTCGAAATCTTTTAAAAGAACATTACCATAGGAAAAACGCACACCAGTCAAATTAATGCCCAAAATTGTGGGCAGCAATCGATTCCTTCTTAATTTCAATGGAAATATTAAAAACCGAAAATGCTGGAAAATCTCAGCAGGCCTGGCAGTATCTGTATGGCACTGTAGAAGAGTCATAAGGATTTGAAGTTTAACTTTGTTTCTCTGTCCACAGATGCTGCCAGACCTGGGATTATCCAGCATTTTCTATTTTTATTTGAGATTTCCAGCATCTGCAGTATTTTGCTTTTATTTCAGATTTTTAAAAAATCATTTCAAAGCTGCAGCTTTGGTCAAGAAACCGCATTCAGTAACACAGTAGTGCAATTAGGAAAATAGTGGGCAAATGGCTATTTCAAATGGACCTCTACCCAGTGAGGTTATTCCCCAGTGCATGAGACTGGGCATTAAAAAATCAATAGCATTTATATTAATCGTTTTTAAAGAGTCAAAAAAGTGAAACCATCAATTTTAAGTGAAGTGGCAGATTCGAGCTGCCCCTCTGGCAGGTTCACGGCTGGACTCTGAGCAGCACCTGTTTCGCCAACAGGTGTTTCTGGTTTGCGTGCTAGAAATAGCGACCATGTCACGCTCTCAATATCGGGCAGTGCACATGATTTATGTTGGTTTGAAGCAGAGTTTGACGACAAACAAAAAGCTGCTACTTGTTTGCAGGATGCTGAAGAGAGTAGTGCGGGTCGAGCCTGCTCGTTAAAACCATGCCTCCTGTAGGCATTGGCCAAGCCTTGGGCGAGGAGGCTGGGGGGTGGCGGTTGGGCCTTCAAATGTGAGCTTGAACATTGTTACCAGAAGAAAAAGAAGTGGCCATAACGTGCCAGAATTAGATTTAAATCTTGACCTTAGTTGATATGACTGTGAATAAATTTTATTTTGAGGGGTTGTGCTGTTTGATCATGGACTGATGAAGGGTCAAACCAGATACCTTGTGACTGAAAGTAAATGTGATTACTTGCTTAAAAATCGAAACATGAAACGGGCTGTTGAGGTCTTGTTGATGTTCAGCCTCCCCACTTTTGAGGGTGAGGATCCAAAGTGGATTTCCAAGTGATCGATTTCAGCTCTATGTTTATCTTTTCCTTGCAGAGTTTTTTTTTAACGATGGTTCCTTTTACTATTCTGTATTTTATTGTTTATAAACCCTGGGAATGCCCTTCAGAGACTAGAACAATAGGTATGCTTGACCATCAGATCTATCTTGGGGAGCAGTGTCAATAACCATTTTGGGCCTCTTTGGTCCTGAATTTTTATGCCTTGGGGACTTATTCCCATTTACCACATAAATTATCCACAGTATGGGGTGACGTATCAAGCCAGTTGCGGATGCATCAGGACACTTTGCACCCTCCTGTGGCATACCAGAAGCAGAATTGGGAAACTCTATCTTTTCACATTGGTGGGTTCCCCAACATTATGGTCGCAATCCCCAGACAGGTGCTGTTCATGGAATTGGCCTCGACAAGCCCTATTAAGATTAGTAAGAGCATTTGGAAGCTAATTCTGCAGTGTTCCTCTCTGTTCTTCCTGTTGCCACTTAGTTTGTTTCTGCTGAAACATTTCTCCCAAAGGCTGCCCCTCATTTTCCAATTGCTCCAATAGGAAGAACATTGATTTCCCATTTGTGAGTCCTCTGTTTTCTCTTGTGTAAGACAGCTGGAAGGGCCAACAGCAAAATTGTGTTGCACCAGATATGTACTCACTCTGCTGCTAATACTCGAACACCAGAATCTATGACATAGATGCAACATACTCCAGCAGCCGTGCACTATGGATGCTTCTGTTTATAAGTGCATGCTCCAAGACAACCTGTAATTATACTCCTCTGCCAGTAATACAGTGCATATGGCTGCTTTTGCAAACTCCCTTGCCTTCTAAGCTTGTTTTATTTTCAGCTCCAGCTTCCATTTAATGTCACGGATATGCCCTCACATTCTTCTCTCTGTGATATAATGCTTTGTTCTACCATGTTACTAGCCAGCTTCCTTTCAGCTGTTATTTCAATATCCTAATCACATAATTTGATCATGGATTTAATTTCACTGTTGCAGTTTTAACTGTTGCAGAATTTATCCTTCGGCAAATTTTGTTTGGTTAATTTTAGTCTTGACTGCACGTAAGTGAATAGCCCTATGGAATTGGGCAGCACAAGACCATTTAATTGCATCTGGATTAAATTACATTGTGTCTTGAAACAATTTTTTATTTGGAAAGGAAATTGACTGAAATAGATATAGTTTCCCCTACTTTTATGTTCACCTAAAGGTTGACACCTGGTAAGAAATTAACCCATTGACTTGAGGCCAATTCTGAAGACTGAACAAGTAGCCTGTTGTTGGGAATTGATATTGGATTAATGGAATAAACCTAGAATTAAGGAATACATCAAGACAACACATGCATCCGAGTAGCCTCAGTTGCAATGAGGATGGCATGGAACAGGATCTCTGTGCACTAATGATGAGTAAGTATTATATTTGCTTCTTTGTTTCAGCTTGATGACTGTGCACTGCAGCTGTCCCACAATGGCACCTATCTCGATCTGGAGTCTAACTTGGCTGAACAGAAAGATGAACTGGAAGGCTTCCTGGAAGATCCTGGGTAAGGGAACTTTTCAGGCAATGGCCTACGTATCTATTTTTGTGCTGTAATAACGCAATACGTCCACACCGATCGGCCATGACCAGGCATTCATTACAACTTGAGCTAACTCTGATATTGCAAACTGACTAACACAGTTGTCATAATGTGAGGATTCAAGATTGAGTCGACCCTTTTTAAAGAATTTTTAAAAAATCTTCTAATGTTTTTCAGGTTTGAGAGTAATGTCTGTGAAATTGGGAGGGGGGGATTGACTTGGACTATTGAATAAGTTTAGATTGAACTGAAGAGTGTGAAGGTTTTAAACCCAAAAAACTGGCCATAAGAAGGGTATGAAATCAGAATTGGATAAAGTGCGTTGGGAAAATAGGTTAAAGGGTAGGTCAGTAGAGATGAATGGCAGACCTTTTTAAGGGAGCGTTTAATGACCCTCAGCAAAGATTTACTCGGTTGGAAAAAAAAATCCTCGAAGGATGTAGAATTCGTAACTGACTAGAAAGTTGAGAATAGTTTCAAAGTGAAAGAAACACTATATAAATTTGTAAGATTAGTGGTAGATCTGAAAATTAAACGTTTTAAGTGAGCAAAACTTGGCTTAAAATATAAGGGAAAGATTAGAGCATGAGAGAAAGATAGCTGGAAATATAGAAGCTTCTACAAATAGTAACAGAAGAAAAGAGTAACCAGAGTGAATGTTGGTCCTCTAGCAAGAGAATCTGGGGAATTAATGGAAACTGAGCAAATATTCAACAGTATTTTGCCTTCACTGTAGAAGAATTGGATAACTTCTCGAATGTACTTGAAAAATGTTAGGATCCTGGATAAGAACCCAACTATTTGCAATTTATAAAACTGAGGAAATGTCACTGCGCCCCAGGAACCCTTTTTTAATTCAATTACGGGATGTGGACTTCGCTGGTTAGGCTGGCATTTATTGCCCATGCCTAGTTGCCCGACAGAAGGTGGTGGTGAGCAGTCTTCTTGAACTGCTGCAGTCCCTGAAGTGTAGGTATACCCCCTGTGCTGTGAGGGAGGGATTCCAAGATTTTGTCCCAGCGACAGCGAAGGAACGATGATATATTTTCCATGTTGAGATGGTGAGTGACTTGGAGGGGAAGCTCCAGGTGGTGGGGTTCCCAGGGATCTGTCCTTCTAGATGGTACTGGTCATGGGTTTGGAAGGTGATAACACAGGAATGATAACACTGACCCATAGATATGTTAAAGCATCCTTTAATCTAAGCACAGAATTAACCACATTAACAACGAAAGAAATAGGTTTACGGTTAACAGTTACAACAATTCTTCAGTAAAAGAGAAAACCTTAACTTGCCCCCTAAACCTGCCACTATATTCCAAGTAAGCAAATCAATATATTTCCATTCATGGATAAAGTTAATACTTGTTTTTTTTCTTTTCTTAGCCCACCTTCATATTATTAAAACATAAGAACATAAGAATTACGAGCAGGAGTAGGCCATCTGGCCCCTAGAGCCTGCTCTGCCATTCAATTAGATCATGGCTGATCTTTTGTGGACTCAGCTCCTCTTTTTTTCTGCCTGAACACCATAACCCTTAATACCTTTATTCTTCAAAAACCTATCTATCTTTATCTTAAAAACATTTAATGAAGGAGCCTCTACTGATTCACTGGGCAAGGAATTCCATAGATTCACAATCCTTTGGGTGAAGAAGTTCCTCCTAAACTCAGACTAAATCTACTTCCCCTTATTTTGAGACTATGCCCCCTAGTTCTGCTTTCACCCGCCAGTGGAAACAACCTGTCCGCATCTATCCTATCTATTCCCTTCATAATTTTATATGTTTCTATAAGATCCCCCCGCTCATCCTTCTAAATTCCAACGAGTACAGTCCCAGTCTACTCAACCTCTCCTCGTAATCCAACTCCTTTAGCTCTGGGATTAACCTAGTGAATCTCCTCTGCACACCCTCCAGTGCCAGTACGTCCTTTCTCAAGTAAGGAGACCAAAACCAAACACAATACTCCAGGTGTGGCCTCACTAACACCCTATACAATTGCAGCATAATCTCCCTAGTCTTAAACTCCATCCCTCTAGCAATGAAGGACAAAATTCCATTCGCCTTCTTAATCACCTGTTGCACCTGTAAACAAACTTTTTTGCGACTCATGCACTAGCACACCCAGGTCTCTCTGCACAGCAGCACACTTTAATATTTTATCATTTATATAATAATATTACTTTCTTTTGTATTTGGAGGGGGGGGGGGTCACTTTTTTTGGTTTTGTTGGTTAACGTTTGTTGAAAATTTGAATAAAATTTATTTTAAAAAAAAAAATAATATTACTGCAAAAAATATAAAATATGACTTTCTTACATTCACCACAAAATCAAAGGGCAAAGGAGAAGCAGAATTGAAAGCCACCATTATGGCCAGAGAAAGCTATTAGACCTAAAGCAGAGTCCCCAGGACCTGATGGCCTGCATCCTAGTGTCTTGAAGTGGCTGCAGAGATAGCATAAGTATTGGTTATAATCTTCCAAAATTCCTTAGATTCTGGATCCCAGCGATTGAGAAGTAGAAAATGCAAAACCTTCACTCGAGAAGAAAGGAGGAAGACTGAAATCAGGATACTGTAGGCCAGTTAGCTTAACATGTTAGCTTAATATCTATCCTAGGGAAATTGCTAGAATCTATTATTAAGAAGGTTATAGCAAAGCATTTTGAGAATCCTAATGGGATGAGGTAGAGTAAACATGATTTTGTGAAAGGGGAAACAGTGTTTAAATAAGTTATAAGTTATTGCAGAAGTAAAAATATAGAGAGGAACTTGTCATGTGGAGGGATATGGATGGGTTAAGTGATTGAATACAAAATTGGCTGAGTATAATGTGGGAAAATGGAAAGTTGTCCAGTTGTTTGGCAGGAAGAATAGAAAAGCATTATAATATTTGCATATTGATTACAGAACTGGATGGTACAGAGGGATCTAGGTGTCCTAGTACATGAATCACAAATGTTAGCATACAGACACAGCAAGTGATTAGAAAGGCAAATGGAATGTTGGTGTACATTGTAAGAGGAATAGAGTTTGGAGTAGGGAGGTTTTACTGCAGCTTTCCAGAACCTTCATGAGACCACATCTGGAGTATTGTCTCCCCATTTGAAAAAGTATATAATTGCATTCCGAGCAATTCGGAGAAGTCTTGTTCATTTCTGGGGTGAAGGGCTCATCTTGCAAAGACCGAGGGAGCTGGTGGGTCCGTTACCCATTAGAGTTCAGAAGGAGAGGTGATCGTGAACTTGATAGAGAGAAGACTGGGAAGATGTCACTTCTTGCGAGGGAGGCTAGAGTTATGGGCGACAATTTCAAAATGAGGTCTCCCTTTTTGAAGATGGCAATGAGGAGAATTGTTTATTTTCTTCTCTGGGTAGAATTCTTTTCCCCAGAAAAGATTAGAGACTAGATTTTTTTTTTAAATTGTCCAGAGTTATGGGAGGGCAGACAACAAAGTGGGGTTGAGACCACACTCCTGATTAGCCATGATCTTGCTGTATGTCTCAAATGAAACTCTATGTTCCTGAAGATACAAGGGAATTGGATTAACATCAGTCCAGGTACAGCAATTAGCCCAGTGTTTCTCTCCAGTTGCCATTTTTAATCATGTTCATTAATTCTGTTATTTCGATTAATCCGATAATCCTACAACAACCAGGTTTGACCAGTCAATTAAGTGACTGAATAATCAGTTATGTCACTGGACTAGTAAATAATCCAAAGACCCAGGCTTGGACAAATCCCACCATGGCATCTGGTGGAATTTAAATTTTAATTCATAAATCTGGAGTTGAAAGTTGGCCTCTAGTGACCTTCAATAGTATATTCGGCTCTAAATTGACCCCACTCCCTTTTCTATGCCCTGGGACCTTCCATTTATTTCCTGATTTTTCTATTAGTAGTGCCCCAAGCAGTTTTAGGAAGACAAAATTGTTCCCCATTACCCCCCCCCCCTCCCCCTCCCTTTTTTACCAGCTGCATTAGCCAGTGACTGCACCATCTTCCTCTGGGACTGGGCCATCTCCCTCTGTGTCTGTGCCACGTCGGTCAGCGCCCGGGCAATGCTACCGACGCTCTCAGTCAAGGCCTGCTGTGACTGGGCCAGACTCTGGAGCTCCGCTGCAATTTCCAGGTAGCTCTGTACATGGCTGCCTGTGACAGGGCACCTTGTCCTGGGCCTCAGCAGATTGTTCCAGACCTTGCACATCCTGACCCATGACCCATTTGCCCCCAAGGCCTCCACCTCCACCATGGAGCCACCTGTGCGGGGTTGGCCTTGATAGCACACATGGGTGGCACCACCTCCTGCTCCTGCAGGTGAATAGACACCTACAGCTACACCTGCAGGCGTTTGATTGTTGCTGACTATCACAGACTCTGCGACAGCATCTCTGATGAGACTGTCCGTTCCAGAAGGCCAAAACCTGTCTGGACGACAGCTAGTTCCTGAGTTCTACCCTGCGACCCCACTCCGATCAACTGCCCCTTCAGGGTTCCTATTTCCATCTCTTGTAGGCAGCAGGTGTGTGGTGCGCACTACCTAGTGCCCCAGGAGCCTCTTCACTAAAGTGCCCAACCGAGGTGAAAGTCTCTGGGATGGTGAAGGATGCTGGAGACAGTGGTGACGGAAAGTCGGTGTCTTCCCCGGACTCGAGCTGTCATCGGAGGCGGATCGAGGGCTCCTTTCACTGTCCTTGCCCTTTTCATCACTGCTCTCCTCTCGTGGTTCTGGTGGTCTATGGTGGGGGGCACCAGAAGGGCAGACAGTCCGCAAGCAGCCCAGGGGGTGGGTAGCTGGTGGCTTCAGTGGCCAGGGTCCCTGGCCATGGCAGCCAGAATGGGTGCTGCTGGCATGTGGTGCAGGGTGGGGTTCCGGGTGTGTGGGAAGGGGCACAATGCTGCCTACTCACCCTGGCTGCCCTGACGTGCATGCAGCACTTTACAGCATGGCGGAGGCCACCCCAGGGGTCGATCACCGCCCCCCCCCCCTCCCCCAAACCAGGCTGCCTCCCGCAGGATGGATGCCGAGATCCCGCTGGGCAAGACCACATGTGAATGGTGCCGGCGAGACTTGGGCAATCTTGATGGCCACTCAGCCATCACACATGGAGAATCGCTGGGGGACCACGTCAAGCGGCTGCCGACCACACTGGCGCCAATTTTCAGGTCACCGGAGAATCGGCGGACCGGCGTCAGGGTCCCGTCGCGTGAATCGCGCCTGGCCCGGCGATTCTCCGACCTGGACCCGGGGTTAGAGAATCCCATCCATGGTTCTGGTATTGCAATAGTCAGGGACACTCTGCATTTGGCTCACGTGACTCCCTAGTGGCAGGAGCTGGTGTTGCAATGTTGGCTTCTGTTTTTAAAAAATCTACTGGGCCCTTTGGTTGTTCGTTTGACATGACTGGATTCTCCACTTTGTGATGCTGACGGCAAGAATCGCGATTGGGTGGAGAATCACATGCAATGGAAAAGTCGCGAATTGCACCCTTTTCTGTCACCATGCACGGCGTTATCGTCCCTCACTGGCAGCGTTATTATAGTTTGCGCCGGTGAAAAACCATAATTTGCATGGATTCAACTATCGGCTTGTACACTTCATGTCCCGTCCCTCTGTGGTGCTCGGCCCCTCTTAGGCGGAAGACTCACGGTTGTGAGTTGATGCAAGTATTTACAAGTGGGGGCAGGGCGTCCTGGCGGTTGAAGGGGAGCAGGAGGCGAAAATAACTGTCTCAAGAACATGCCAGGCTTGCAGTGGAGTGGCTGCCTGGGCAAGGGGCAGTAGCGAGGAATGACCTGGTGCCAGGTCTGTGGACTCTGGAGTGTCCCCCTCGGAATTGGTGTGGCCTAGCTCTCGCAGCCATTGTTACGGTTTGTGGATTTAAATGCACTCCTTCAATGTCTGCTGACACTGCTGACTGCTCATGTGTCCTGTGCTGACGTGAGTGTCCACCCAGACAGCCCCTCTGGAATCCCTCATGCCTCGGCTTTATCATCAAGGGATGGGCGTGGCCAAGCTCAGCGGCCCACCATATGTTGGCACTCAGTGCACTCTTCAGAAGTATTGCTCCTCTGCAGGGGGTTGGGGGTGGGGTGCAGATCTTTTCTGAGCCACCTTCATGGCTGAAATGAGTGTGGGGAGTGGAGAGTTTAAAAAACGCCTCAACTATCAGGCTCTTTGGGGCTAATTTCAACCCCAGCAAATGCACCACCCCTGGGCAGGGAATTGCTTTTGCATTGCGCTGGCACAGTGGCCCATTTGCATGTCCTGAATCGCGGAATGGATAGTGCCCCCAACAGAAAAGTGAATCCCATGGTATTGCGTACCGGCGGAAACACTTGGGGCTGGATTCTCTGTTTCAGTCCCCATGCCATCGTGGAAACTGGTCTTTTACGCCAGAACAACTGCCGTCAAAAGGCCACAGATTCATAGCCCTGCAGTGGGCTAGCATGCAGCTGTTGTGGAGCTCTCAGCTCCAGCTGCTGATACATTTCCCCCCCCTCCCCCCTCACTTCCGGGTCAGAGGCCTCGCATGCGCACGGCAGCGGCCTCCAGTGGCCGCGCATGCAGAGGCGGACTCCGATTGCAGATCTGGACCACGGAAATAGTGCCCCCGATTGGACACTCACCCGACCCGGATAGCCCGAACAATAAAGGCTCTATCCCGTATGAGGCCCCCCTGCCCTCCGATTGGCCCACCCCCGACAACGGGGCCGCAGACTGAGTCCACAGCCGCCACGCGGGTATCACAGACGGTGGGACCACGTTAGAAATACGTCATCGGGACTTTGCCCGGTCGGGGACGGAGAATAGCGGGGCGGGCCTCCAGCGATAGCCGCAGGTGGTAGATGCGTGGCGGAGAGTACGCCGCTTTTTGGGGGAGGTCAGAGAATCGCGGAACCGGCCAGTCCTGATTTAATGCGTGAAACTGGATTCTCTGCCTCGGCGCCAAATGTGATTTCGGCATTGGGGTGCGGAGAATCCAGCCCGATGTCTCCCAAATGGAGAATCCCAGCCATAATGTCCAGGAATGCACCTTCAGTCCTTCATGAGGTGTGTTTGTGATCTTTTTGGAATATTCCAACAAAAGTATCAAGTGGAGTCTAATCGCTGCCCTGGAGACGGAGTCATTGATGATGAATTGGATTGTTAGTCTTGGTGAGTTGGACTGTTAGCCCCTTTCTTTGCTGAGTGAGGGTTGAATTGTCCTCAGCCTGATGGATCAGAGAAGAGTACACAAAATGGAAATACCCCAAGAGTTGGTTGAGGAGTGATAGTCACTGCTGCTTTCTTTACTCCTTTGTTTAATGGACTCCGACTCCAGCTAAAACTGGATGCAAGTCAATGCCAGTTGTCGTGTCCTGAAAAGTGTTGGCTCCCTGCGAGGGTATGGTTTCACACATTCTGGTATTTTGCCCAGTTTTCCATTATTTATAGTTTAGCCTTGCCAGGTTGCCTGACCACTGGGAACGTTGCACTGGAATCCAATCCTGATCGTTGCACTTCTTGAAGTCCCGCCGGGCAGTGAGATGCACTCACCATGTGCTCTGAAAGTCTCCAGTTACTTAATGAACCTGTTCAGTCTGTGAGTTGGTGCAGAGGAAGCTCTGATTCAGCGTGGCTAGCTCCTCGCTGGAAAGGTGAAGTTGGCCCCAAGGACTTGAGAATCTGTGACATGTCTGATTTTTGGCATTCGTTTCCACGAGACTCAATGTTTTTAAAGATGATTTTGCCATCTGCACTCCTAGTGATGGGACATAGTCCAAAAGTACCTGCAGGTATTGGATTTATAAGGTTCCTGAATTTATGAGGCAGCGAATCTTTTTCGAATTAACTTTAAGACCACAAACGCAAAGCATCCACAGTGCACAGTAAAATATGGTGTCGGTTATTCAAGGGTGCTGAGCATGAAGTATCTTGGTGTTGGGTTACTCCAGAAGCCTGTTTGGCTGTGTGCCCACTCTCGACATCCCCTCCTGTGGGAATATGTGAAATGGAAACACATAACTTTGAGATCAGAGGAGAAAATGCTTTTTCAATCAAATCTAGAATGCTAAAGGAAGTTGTAATTCAGGTGTGAGTTTTTACTGACTTTGTTGCAATACTTTATAGTTTATTAGGGAGCCCGGCAACATTGCGGATTACAGCCTCCTTGCTTTCATCCCGTTTTAAAGAAAGCAATCCATTCCTTTGAACCATCAACTTGTGATTTTTTTTTTTTTTGCCTTTCAGTTTATTAAGTTCTCCACCACCTTCCTCCATTTCCTCGGCCCCGAGGTATTGGGTGTATCGACTGCTCCTGGCTCTCTTTGGCAATTTGAGTAGAGAAGACGCCTTTCCTGGCGTTTTGTTTCTCCATCCCTTTTTTATGGGATGAAGTGTGGTCGCCTGTCCTCGCCTGTTGTCTCCCTTGTGATGACATGGCTGGGATATTAGACAGCGTTCTGCCATCTCCTTTGCACTGGTTGCACTTTGTGTCGTGTAAGCCGTTCACCTCCACACAGCCACCTTCATGCGTTTTTAAAGTTTTAAAATTATGTTTTGCACCATTTGAATGCAAGTTCCTACAAAGATCACTTCTGAGGTAAGGCGCCAATAGTGATCCTCTGAACAAGGAGCAGGGGTAGGCCAACCACTCCCCTCGAGCCAGCTCCGCCATTTAAAGATGTGCAATTTAGTTGGATAGGCTATGCTAAATTGCCCCTAGTCAGGTTACGGAGATAGAATGGGGAATTGGGCCTACGTAGGGTGCTCTTTTGGAGGGCTGGTGCAGACACGGTGAGCCGAATGGCGGCCTCCTGCACTGTAGGGATTCTATTCTATTCTATGAATAAGGTCTGATTGTAACCTCCAACCTGTATCCTGTCTACCCTGGATAACCTTTCACCCCCTTGCTTGCCAATAATATATCCATCTCTGCCTTAAAAATATTCACAGACTCTGCTTCCACTGGCTTTCCAGGAAGAGTTTCCAAAGACTCATGATCCTCTGAGAGAAAGAGATTCTCCTCATCTTTGTCTTAAGTGGTCCTTATTTTTAAACCGTGACCTTGAGTTCCGGATTCTCCCACCAGAGGAAGCATTCTCTCCACATCGAGCCTGTCAAGACCTTACAGGATCTTCTGTTTCGATCAAGTCACCTTTTGATCAAGTCACCATCTTCTAAACTCCAGTGGCTTAAAGCCTGGCCTCTCCAACCTTTTCCTCCTAAGACGACTAGCCCAATCCAGGTATTAGTCTGGTAAATCATCTCTGAACTGGGCGGTGTGGTTAGCACAGTTGCTTCACAAGCTGCAGGGTCCCAGGTTCGATTCCTGCCTTGGGTCACTGTCTGTGCGGAGTCTGCACGTTCTCCCAGTGTCTGCATGGGTTTCCTCCGGGTGCTCCGGTTTCATCCCATAGACCAAGGATGTGCAGGTTAGGTTGGTTGGCCAGAGGGCAGCACGGTGGCGCAGTGGGGTACCACAGCGGCCTCACGGCGCCGAGGTCCCAGGTTTGATCCCGGCTCTGGGTCACTGTCCATGTGGAGTTTGCACATTCTCCCCGTGTTTGCATGAGTTTCACCCCTACAACCCAAAAATGTGCAAGCTAGGTGGGTTGACCATGCTAAATTCCCCATAGTGTCCAAAAAGGTTTGATGTGATTATTGGTTTACGGGGATAGGATGGAGGTGTGAGCTGAGGTACGGTGATCTTTCCATGGGCTGGTGCAGACTCGATGGGGCAAATGGCCTCCTTCTGCACTGTAAATTCTATGATCTATGAACTACTTCCAAAGCAAGTTTAAAATCAGTTTTATTGGGTCGAATTTTACATTGTCCCTGGGGGTGGGGTGTAGGCTGCCATGTGAGGGGAAGGGTGTAACATCGGGTGCTGTGGTGGTGCTATGCCTGTTAACGCCTGCATGCACTGGTACTTTAACAGTTTTGGGGATGTGGGGGTGTGAAGGAGTCAATCCTGGGCAAATTGAGTCCATCGAGTGGTTAATCAATGCATACTTTGCCAGCACTAGGGATTTCCAGACCACTAGCAGCTTTGGGGAACAGAACATGCAGTGCAGAAGGGGGCCATTCGGCTCATCGAGTCTGCACCGACCCACTTCCACCCTATCCCCGTAACCCAATACCCCCTCCTAACCTTTTTGGTCACTAAGGGCAATTTATCATGGCCAATCCACCTAACCTGCATGTCTTTTGGACTGTGGGAGGAAACCGGAGCACCCGGAGGAAACCCACGCAGACACTGGGAGAACGGGCAGACTCCCCGCAGACAGTGACCCAGTGGGGAATTGAACCTGGGACGTTGGCACTGTGAAGTCACAGAGCTATCCACTTGTGCTATCCTGCTGTCTTTTTTTTTTGGCACTCTGTGTCAAATAGAAGCAGGCTGCATTCTCTGCCTTTCTTCCACCCCCCCCCCCCCCCCCCCCCCCCCCCAATTTCCTCCCACAGCCCAAAGACGTGCAGGTTGCGTGGATTGGCCGTGATAAAATTGCCTCTTAGTGTCCAGCGATGCACAGGTTAGGTGGGGTTACGGGAATAGAGTGGGGGAGTGGGCCTAGGTAGGGTGCTCTTTCAGAGAGTCAGTGCAAACTTGAATGACCAGATGGCCTCCTGCACTGTAAGGATTATATGATTTACATGTGACTGAAGGAAGTTGTATTTATTCTTCTGATATCTAGATTTCTCAATCCTTCAGTTACCTTTTCGGGGTAACAAATGCAAATACTATGCACCTTGATGGCAGCAGCTACCTAAAATTTGATAGAATGAAGGATGCCTTGAGTGGATGCGATTCCGTTCTTTCATTGAAAATCTTTCAGTTTTCACACGTCTTGGGCAGAATTTGCCAGTGGGATATTTCATGCCCACTGACGGCGCACTGGTTTCCAGCCGATGAGTGGGGCAGTCAACAGGAAATCCTGTTGACCAGGCAGGACCAGAAATTCCCGCTGGCGGGCCGCCTCGGCTGGTGAAAAGCACGCAGCGGGTTGCTCGATAAAACCCGCCCCTGATCTTCTAAAACTTTTGAGAATGTCTGTCACATTTCCAGATTAGTTCAGTCTGCTATTTTTTGAGATATGGGGGGGGAAAAATTGAGTTACTTAGTGCTGTTTTGCTCTCCTGACCTTGCAATGGCCAAGAGTAGCTGATAAGATAATGAAGAGAGGAGTCGAGTAGCTGCCAAGTGGGAGAAGTGCCAACAGGAATAAATGATTTGGAATCAATTATTTTTTTTGATTATTTGCAGGTGAGGAGTATCGGGGGTGGCTCGTTTAGCAGAAAGGATACATTTTTGTAAACTCCATGCCCTTTGTTCAATTGGGTCCTGAACTGGAAGAGAAACTTCAGATGATGGTTACACAGAATTCACAAGTTTTATTGAGAAGCTGAAGAAAAACTATATTAGTAGAGAAATGGTTTTGGGGAAATTAATGGGATTGAAGGCGGATAAATCTCTAGGGCCTGATAATCTGCATCCCAGAGTACTCAAGGAAGTCGCCCTAGAAATAGTAGATCCATTTTCCAAAATTCTTTGGACTCTGGAATGATTCCTACAGATTGGAGGGTAGCTAATGTAACTCCGCTATTCAAAATGGGAGGTAGAGAGGAAGCTGGAAACCATAGACCAGTGAGCCTAATGTTGGTAGGAGGGAAGTTGCTCGAGTCCATTATCAAGGATTCATAGCACATCACTTGGAAAGCAGTGGTGTAATCGGACAAAGTCGGCATGGATTTACAAAAGGGAAATTATGTTTGACAAATCTACTGCAATTCTTTGAAGATGTAACTAGTAGAGTTGACAAGGGAGAACCGGTTTATTTAGACTTTCCAAACGTTTTTGACAAGGTCTCAGAGCAGATTAGTTGAAGCTGTAAAGTTGAAGCGCGTGGGATTGTGGGTAGTGGCTTTGGATGGATAGAAACCTGGTTAGCAGACAGGAAGCAAAGAGTTGGAATAAATAGGTCTTTTTCCAATTGGGAGTCATTGACAAGTGGGGTACTGCACAGATCTGTGCTGGGACCCAATGTTCACGTTCCATTTTAATGATTCGGATGAGGGAACTAAATGTATTATCTCCAAATTTGCAGATGATGAGTTGGGTGGGAAGGTGATCTGTGAGGAGGATGCAGAGATGCTTCAGCAGGATTTGGATAGGCTGATTGAGTGGGTATATGCATGGCAGATGCAGTATAATGTGGATAAATGTGATGGTATCTGCTTCGGTAGCAAAAATAGGAAGGCATATTATTATTTGAATGGGTCTAAATTGTGGATACACAGCGAGACCTTGGTGCCCTCGTGCATCAGTCGCTGATGTAAGCGCGCAGATATAGCTGGCAGTAAAGAAGGCAAATGGTATGTTTGCCTTGATAGCGAGAGCATTTGAGTATGGAAATAGGGATGTTTTACTGCAATTGTAAAGGACGTTGGTGAGGCCATACTGGAGTATTCTGTGCCGTTTTGGTGTCCTTATCTGAGGAAGGATGTTCTTGCTATGGAGGGAGCGCGAAGGTTTAACAGGCTGATTCCAGGGATGGCAGGACTGTCATATGAGGAGAGACTACGTCAGTTAGGATTATATTCATTGGTGTTTAGAAGAGTGAGAGGGGATCTCCCAGAAACCTCCAAAAACTCTAACAGGATTAGACGAGATAGATTCGGAAAGAATGTTCCCGATGGTGGTTGAGTCCAGAACTAGGGATCCTGGTTTGAGTATGAGGGGTAAACAGTTTAGGCTGAAGTGAGGAGAACTTCCTTCACCCAGAGAGTGATGAATATGTGGAATTCACGACCACAGAAAGTAGTTG
Organism: Scyliorhinus canicula; assembly: GCF_902713615.1. NCBI lineage: Eukaryota > Metazoa > Chordata > Chondrichthyes > Carcharhiniformes > Scyliorhinidae > Scyliorhinus > Scyliorhinus canicula. The sequence goes on along the minus strand of NC_052150.1, from coordinate 22,786,548 downwards.
AGGCCAAAATATTGTGTGATTTCAAGAAGGAATTAAATCTAGCTCTTGGGGCTAAAGGGACGAAGGGCTGTGGAGGAGGGAGGTTTGTGGGGAAGGCAGGATCATGTTATAATGGTATTGAAATTGATCATTGTGAATGGCAGAGCAGGTGGTTCAAAGGGCTGAATGGCCTGCCTTTATTTTCTGTTCATACCCAAAATCTGATTTGACATACACTTGGTCTCTTTGCAACACGATAATGGAAGGAACAAAAAATATGTAGACTTTCCAGTGATTGACGTGTCGGGAACAAGACTACCTCTGCGATCAGTTACAAGTTTTGTTACAATTCTGAGGTGGTTGAATGCACCACTGGAGTTTAAGGCCATGTCAACATTGAAGAATGGGTCAAATTTGTCTGCAAAGGAATAAGGGAACAGAATCTGGGTGTAGGATTAGGATGCTGATCGTGGAGAGAATAACCACCAGGGAATTATGGTGCCAAATGGCCTGTCTGTGTAGTAATTTTTGAGTAATGTTTTTATGTGGGCGCTGTGTTTTTATACGAACTTGCCAAATTCGGGCAGGAGTGTAGGTAAGGAAGATGTAGAACAGGATTGCTCAGCAGACTAATTTTACTATAAAGATTCAACAGTTATGTTCCAACTCTCCAACTCTCCACATGCTGCTGGCTAAACTGAAAGCTCCTTGGAACAGTGTCTACTGGTTACATGTTTACATCATGGCTACTTAAATATTTTTTTTAAATGAAATCACAACAGGGACAATCTGTCTTAATTTTTGGCCTATTACCGGAGACCCCCTTAAATGGGTAATACATTATAACCGCACTAAAAAAAGTGACCATTACAGGAGAATAACCAGTAGGGATTAATCATTGTATATTATGAACTATGTATCATTTATACACACTTAGAACGGTTTTGCCCAATGAGAGCCTTTTAATTTTTTTACTAGTCTATTCTTTATACTAATAGAATTGAAATAGTAGATTGCTGTAAAATCCTTTTCTATTCTTTGAGTGCAATCATATATCGTGGAACACAGTCCTCATTCACCAGTCTTGTGCAGAAATCTTTCACATGAGCACACAACATCAACTTGAGAGATGTAGGAAGAAATAAAAGTGCAGCTTAATACTGTGTCTGGTTTGAAGACGTGCAGGTTAGGTGGATTGGCCATGATAAATTGCCCTTGGTGTCCAAAAAGGTTAGGAGGCATTATTGGGTTATGGGATAGGGTGGAAGTGAGGGTGGTGCAGACTTGATGGGCCGAAAGGCCTCCTTCTGCACTGTATGTTCTATGTAAGATCCTTGATAGTATTTGGGGAGTGGGGAAATCCTGCCGGTGAGGAGAAGAGCTGCTTGCAATGTCTGGCAATTTGTAACGCTGGTCAAGAAAACGATCCTCCTTGCAAAATTGTCTGATACAATACAGTTTTCCCAGTAAGCTACTTTTTAAGAATAACCCAACACATTTTTAGCACTAACATTTATGTTCAACTTGTGAACATTCTGCCTGAGGGGGCGAAAGAAGGCTGATTAATTGTCTGATCTTATAAGCAGAAGAAATGGAATGAAAGCTGTGTGTACTAGGTATCGAGAAAGAGTAACATCATCTGCCCTTTGATGTGAGCCTGTTTTGTCGGTACTAAAGCTGGAGGTGTTTGACTGCTGACGGACAGTAATAGGCTGTGGTAAAGATAGAGTCATAAGAGATTGCTTCAGAACCAATGCATTTTTATGCCCGAGAGCCTTTTGAGGTGAGAGCAGGTATTTGAGATGAAGTTTTTTTAGGGGCAGGGGTGAGGGTAGAAAAATGTGAAGAATGAGAATTAGTTCTCTGGGTCCTGATCCCTCTCCAGGAATCTCGATAAGCTCAAAGCACTTTGTAACGGTCCTTAGTTATGATAAGTTATCTGATTCTGTTTCCATGCAAACAGATGCGTCAAAGACCCCTTCAGCTAGACTTGAAAACAATTTCTGGCAATGTGTGCATCTGAGGAATATCACATCAAAATATATCAGCTGCATACCAGTAGTTCGTTAATAGTATTTTGTTTCTGTACTGGTTTTAACAGTGACTGACCTTTTTTGCTAGTGGGAATGCACCCCTGGACTGCTCTTAATACTTTTTTAAAAAGTTTGCATTTTTTGACAAAAGGTGGTGTCCTAATATTGCATGCTTGTTCAATCTTTGGAGTCTCTTTTTTTTTCTATCTATCATTGAATAAGTTACATTATTTTGAGAAGGTGTCCTTATGGTCATACCTGTGCTTTTTATCGCCTAAACAGAACTCAAACTCTCCCCTCATTATGGGTCTGGGGGCATTGTGAAAGCGCAAAAAAATGGAAACCATTCTGTCTACTCTGCGTCACCGAGAAATCTGTTGGAAGAACAGCAGGCCAGAATTAAGTGCTTGGGAGGGAGGAGAAAAAAAAAGAGTAGCTGGGGGTGAGGGGAACTGCACAATTCCCTTAGTGTCTGACATTCCAACTAAGAGCCAGGCGCACTGACCTCTTGACCCCATTTGCGCAGGTAGGGTGACTAAAGTGTGTGGTTACCCTGAGGCTGTCCCCCGTTACAACCATCTGTCTGCTTCTGTGATTTTGGGACATTGTGAAACTCTGCACCGTGCTCGTTCCAAATGGGCCATTCAGTTTGTGAAGCAGCTACTTAAAACGGAAGCTGTTTGTTTATAAAATCCCAATTTAGTGAGCAATTTGCTGAATTGAATCAATTTGCAGACATGTCACTGTGCCACTTGCCCTCTATATTGATGACGATAGGTTCACTTAATTGCCCCTTGCAAACCACATTGCTGCGTTAGTACATTGAAGTCCATAAAACAGGAGGAGATACTGCAAATGTGCTTTGTATATATCCATGATTGTTGCCCTAAAAGCTCACCTTTTTAAAATTGACTATATTGCAAAGCTGCCTTTCAGAAAACATTCCTTCACCCAGGACAGTTCTCAGCCCCACTTCTGATATACAGATCTCCTGGTTTTCAAATGTCACATGTTTGTGATGTATCCTCCCCTCCCCCTGCTCCACTTCCTGCCCCTGTACAGAAATCCTGACTTCAGGGCTACAGTTGGTAAATTGTTGATCTTGGTATTACTATGTACGTGCAGGTGTTATCTTGCTGCCAGTAATCTGACTAGATCTACATTCTTTTTAAATCGCATGTCACGGGCTGTTTTTATGCTACAACTGGTCAATAAGAGGAATCTATGTGGCGGATCTGTCTGATGTTTTTTTCCCTGTTTACCTGTTGCTGTGTTCATGGCAACGCTACTTATTATGATGAATGTTAGTAATGTAAAAGCTTTCAATTTTTCTGCTCTCCACCATTTACTACACAAACCCCAAAAGTTGGTTTGTTAAACCAGTAACCATTGGGTTGAGTTGGCATTTTCTGGCAGCCCCATTGTGGCTCCAAAGTACTCATGGGGCACAAATCAAATAATTGCGAACAAAGACCCGTAGTGAGCATGTTTAGCTGCCTGTTTCTTGGCACTCGTAGCACAAAGAGAAACATGGCTATACAAAGCAACTCGTGTTGCATAAGGAGCCTCCGCAGGGAACGCAAGGTTGAGGCCGCGCACAACCCTGTTTTGTAGACTGGGGAAGTTCTGCTCGCCAGAACTCACCAGTATAGAGAGAGATCGGGATGCCACTTACCAATGGCACCCTGATCTCGGAGGCCACCAAAGTGACCCCTGGCACCCCCAGCCTGATCACACGTGGCACTGCCAGGGTGTCCAGGTGGCACCAGCAGTGCCCAGGCATGCAGCAGGGAGCCTCTTTATTCCCCTGGGAGACCCCATGAGTGCCCTTCTGTCTGGTCCCTGTTTGTGGAAGGCAGTGCTGAACAGTGCTCACCACAGGTCCCCATGGTGAAGGGGATGAATCCCAAAGCCTCCAGTACCTCTGGAATCTGCACATTAGAGTGAGACTAGCTGTCTTGCTCTAATATGCTGATTTGCCAAAAAGATGCATTGCAGCATCTCACAAGGTCACCTTGGATCTTGCAAGGTGATGTGAGCAGGGTAGATCTCTGGAATGGGGTCTACCCAGCTTTTATCGGCCACACTGCACCGCGGCGGACTACCTTTCGGGCGCAGTGTGGCGATTGGATGACTCCTCTTCTGTCGATCTGAATAGAGTCTCCAGGGTCAGCATTAATTCGATGGATGTCAATCTCAAAGAGCAGTGACTGCATTGGTGGTTGAAATGGCATTTGGTGCAAGGGGGGTTAATCTTCTTATTTAGAAATGCGAGGGGCCCATAAATTTTAAGAAGCTTATCATTGTCAAGGTTCCTGAATAATTCAAAGATGTTGATTTTTTTTAATGTCTACAAATGTGAAAGAAAGTGTTGGAAATGCTCAGCAGGGTAAGCAGCACCTGAGGAGGGAGATTATGTTTTTGGTTTGTGACCTTCATCGATAATGAAGAAAATTAGAAATATGGTAGGATATTAAGCTCTTGCAATTGTTCGTCCACCACAGTAGAGACGGAGATGAAGACCATAAGTAAAATGCAACTCTTGTCTAAATGGATGCGACTAGACTAAGCCATTTGATTTAGCACCCAGTCTGTGCTTACTTCAACTTTGACTTCTCCTAGTCAGAGCAGCAAGGGGGCATGTGTGTGTGTGTGTCGAACTGGCAGTTGGTTTACATTGCAGTTGGAAAAGCAAGTTCCTTTTCTGGTTCAGGAGAAATGGGATCTATTTTCCTACAGACTGGTTAGATTACACTTTTACACCCAATGGAATTGGTGTCTGAGGGTATGAGCACCGTGTTTATTTTTGTTTTCATGCCAGACTTAAGCTGCTGTCTGTCAGTGCTTCCAGGAGCTGATTAGTTAAGCACTTTTAGTAATCGCCTATTAAGACTGAGGGGGTGGAGGATGCAGGGGCTGTGCTGGAGTTCGCCCCCTGAGATGTCGAGAGGAGTAGGGCAGGGGTCATTGCCATGGCGAAGACCACCAGACAGGACTTTGGCAAACAAGGAAATGCCTGTGTTTTTTTTTTTAAAAAGGGCAATGCTTCGCTTTTGTTTGCCTTTTAATCTTGCACTTAATATTCTTATCTCAGTGCTAGCTGCTTTTTGAATTTGGTGCATTTTCTGTTTAAACTGTTGCACGATTAATTACAACCTGAGATTTTGGTGAGTTTTATACCCCTCAAACACCCCCCCCTCACAACTCCATTCAAAGCCAAGCCAATTTCTTACACAAAAACAGAAAATACGCGACAATCTCAGCAGGTCTGACAGCATCTGTAGAGAGTTCTCACTCCCTTTTTAAGGTTTCTAATTATATTTTGGTGGCATTTGAGTGAAGGAATTGCCTTGTGTCTAATGCTGGATATGCATATGATCTACTGTGGCTAGAGATGCAGGGATGCAATTTCCAAATGTTTTTGCTGCATCTATCTTCAGTGTGTGTTTCCTGTCAAAGTTACTGTGAACGCATTTATAATGGAATCTCCCTGTGTAAATGCATCACAGTATAACTGCACTCTTTTGCCAGTATTGGAGTTAAATTTATAATGGAAGTATAAAAATAACAACAGAATTTATGAACTTCAAATGGGGACTGAATAGAATTACATCTGTACTGTGGTTTGCTCTTGCCCCCATGATCGGACCATCCAGCCCCTTGAGCTTGTTCAACTGGATCATAATTGACCTGCACTTTTACCCCATTTTCCTCACAGCTGTGTCTTGAAAGCTTTAATTGTCTATGGATTCCCAGTATTTTGCGTGAAGAGTTTCGGATTTCAACTAACCTTTTTGTGTAACAAAATGTTTTCTGAATGGCGTAGCTCTGAATTATTCCCCTACTCCTGGATTCTCCCGCAGAGTAAATAAACCCAATGTAATCCTTTTTTAAAAAAAATGTAAACACTTCAATTGTACTTGCTCTTAATTCCTGTTTCACCCAACAACAACACTTAATCTGGGCACCACGTGTGTAATGCTGTGGAAGATAAAACTAATATTGTTTGTTTCCTGCAATAGTGGCACAATTTCCCTTTCCAGTCCCCAAAGCAATTCAGTCACTGGAAAAGCTGGTCCCAGGGAGTGTTGATGTTTGTTTGCAGTAGTCTTCTTCAATAAAAAGCAATTGGAAGGATATTTTATATCTGTTGCATTTTTTCTGCATAAGTTAACTAACGAGGAAAGATAGTGGAGAGATGAAGGGTGTTTTGTTGCTCTTTATATCCTATTATAGCAAATATAATGGGCTGGATTCTCTGGCCGAAATCGCTTCTGGCGCCGGGGTGGAGAATCCATTTCTGCGCACGTCATCGGGATCAGCGGCAATTCCCTGATTCTACGGACCCCGAAAAGCGGCGTACTCTCCACGTATCCCTACCTGAGGGCTTTGCTGGAGGCCCACCCCGCCATCTCCACCCCCAACCGGCCGAAGTCCCGATGGCGTGGATCTAGTACGGTCCCAGCCGTTCGGTATACTCGCATGAGCCTGCTGCGGACTCAGTCCACGGTTGCCATGGTTGGGGGTGGGCCGATCGGAGGACAGGGGGGCCTCATACGGGACCGGGCAATATTTGGGCGGGTGGTCTGGGTCAGGCGCGCGGTCGATCGGGGGCACTATTTGGGAGGTCCAGTTGGTCTAAGTCCGCCATGGAGCATGGCGAGACCACTGCCGTGCGCATGCGTGGCCTCTGACCTGGAAGTGATGGGGCCCGTATCTGCAGCTAAAACTGCTAGATTTACACCGGGTCCCTGTTAGCCCCCTGCAGGGCTATGAATATGGGGCCTTTCCACACCAGTTTTGGCCACAGTTTTTACGACAGCATGGGAACATAGTCCCAAAAGCAGAGAATCCAGCCCAATGACTCTAGAAGTTACAACAATGGGTGGGTAGGGTTGAACTAAATGGTCTTCCATGCGAGCCTGAACAGTAAGCTCACTGGTTTAACGTTTTGATATAAAAATCACTTGGCAAAAAGTAATTTCTTCCCCACACTTATTCTATCATGAGATGCGGGTGTCAGCATTTATTGCCCATCCTTAACTGCACTTGAACTGAGGTGGCATTGCAAAGGGCAGTTAAGAGTCAACTACTTTACAGTGGCTCTGGACACAATATAGGCCAGACCACATAAGGACGGCAGATTTTATTCCCTAAAGGACGCAAGTGAACCAAATGGGTTTGTACGACAAGCGATAATTTCATGGCCACCCTTACTGAGAGTAGCTTTCAATTCCAGCCTTTGTGTTGATTGAATTTAATTTGAAATTCCATCAGTTGCTGAGGTGGGATTTAAACCCATGTGCACGGTGGGGGGGGGGGGGGGGGGGGGGGGTGGTCTGTGGATTACTAGTGCAGAAATGTCACCACTTTACCACTGTCTCCCCACATTTAGCTGTCCATATACCTGCAGAACAGTGGAACACATAAATAAAATGAGAATTTCATTATTAGACTCCATTTCCAGTAGCTAAACAAATGAGAATATGTACCTGAAAAAAAATATTTTGAGGGCTGTTGAGGCCTTCAAGAGACTGCAGAGAAGATTTATCAGATTACTATGAGAAATGAGGAGCTTCAGTTATGTGAGGGATACTGAACTTTCCAGTGGTAGACCATTCAGCCCCTCACGCCTCTTCAATCATTGATGGCCGGTCTGAATCTTTAGTGTCTTGATTCCGTAAGCCTTGATACTCTGACAGATTCTGTTTATAAAAACAAAAAAATTCCATTGACTTCACTCCAATGACTTTTGTGGGGGAGAGTGTTCCTGATTTTCACTTTTTTGTGGTGTGAATTGCTCCCTGAGTGGCCTAGTTCTAACTTTAAGCTTATACTCCCTGGTTCTGGTCACCCCACCCAAGGAAATAGTTTCTCTATCTACCCCATGCCTTCCATTTAATTGGTTTAAACACCTCCGTTAGATTAGCCCTTAATTGCCTTTGCTCGAGGGAATACAAACCAGGCTGATGCACTCTGTCCTCACAATTTAACCCTCTCATTTCCCTACATTGATCTTTACTTGCCACACTTTTGCCCACTTAATGCCCAAATTATAATTTCTGCACTCCTCTACACTAGCTGTGCCAACTAACTTGGCTTTATCAATCATCTTGGGGATATGGCTCTTTATCTATCCCAAGTTTATAAATATCGTGAAAAGCTGAGGCCCCAGTAAAGATCCCTGGCCACTAGTTGCATGATGCCAATTGAAGAGGGTACTATCCTCAATCTTTCTTCTCTTTCTCCTAATCATATGCTGATCCATGGCAATGGGTTGCTTCCAATTTGCTTCCCATTTTGGAATCTTATTGAACAGTTTCTGGAAGTTCAAATAAATGATGCCCATTGGCACTCCTTTACCTACTTCATTAGTTACCTCAAAAAAACAAAAAGTGAATTTGCTTTATTAGATGTGATATGTCACAGGATTTAAAGATTGAGAGGTTTCAACAGTTGATAGACATGTGAAGAAATGCAGCTATAAATAAAGAGTTGAGATTTAAAAAGTGATTCTCCAATGAGGTAGGGATTAAAAGTTCGAACCAGACATGCCATGACATAATTGTGTGCTCAAGGACAGCAATGTCCTGTGGCATATCCTCTAACACTAGGCCATTCTGATAAAAACAGGAACTGGCCTCTACTTCTCAGCAAGGCGCATGATTAATAGTAAGAGAGTACAATCTAACAATGACCCTAAATAACTTGTCATGTAGTGACCGCCGCTTGCATCTCCCCAGCATCCTGTTTGCTTGAAGGATATTGACTAAAATGAAGAATGTTGACAAAAGTAGGGGATGTTGTCTAGCATGAATGCTCAACATGCTTCCTGCTGGTTCAGTTCTTTCATGATTATAAATATTGGAACCACACAGGATTTTTAGATTTATTGGATTCACTCCTCTCTCCAGTAAATGCTCAACTGCAGAAGCATGGACATGATCGTTCTCTCTTTAAGGATAGAGGTATCTTGCTAGACAAGATAATTTTTAACGTCCGTGGCAAATACTACTTTAAATGTTGATTTGATATCTTAAAATCTCTTTAATAAGACTTTTATTTTCTAATAGAAATAAAATTAGACTTTTCCTAGAACTGTCAATGTTAGGCGACCATCAAACTTTTCCAGATAATAATGCAATTCCATCTTGAATGCCTAGACTAAACCTGCCTCTAGCATATTTTCAGGCGTCACATTCCATATCCTAACCACTCCTGGCATCGATGTTTCTCCTCATAAAATATGAAAAGAAATGCTTTAAGTAGATAAAGTCAGAGAGAAAGCTGAAGGAAGTCCTGGATTTTACAGCATGGTATTTGGAATACAAGCACTTAGTGTGGTATTCTTTGTGTTTCTTATTTAGGATGGTTGGCGTAGTGTCCACAAAGACCACAGTATAGTTTTTATTTCAACAAACTTATTATTTTATACACCAAACCAGGTTTCAACGCTCAAGTCCTTTTAGAATATAGAATTTATCAATAACATCTAACTACACTTATCTACTGCTAATCTCACTACTGGTATAAAGTATAATCTAACCTTCTCACACTAACTGCTCTGATGATCTTCATTAGCTGTCTCCTGCATACACCCCTCCCCTTAGGGCAGCACGGTAGCATTGTGGGTAGCACAATCGCTTCACAGCTTCAGGGTCCCATGTTCGATTCCGGCTTGGATCACTGTCTGTGCGGAGTCTGCACATCCTCCCCGTGTGTGCGTGGGTTTCCTCCAGGTGCTCCGGTTTCCTCCCACTGTCCAAAGCTGTGCAGGTTAGGTGGATTGGCCATGATAAATTGCCCTTGGTGTCCAAAATTGCCCTTAGTGTTGGGTGGGGTTACTGGGTTATGAGGATAGGGTGGAAGTGTTAACCTTTGGTAGGGTGCTCTTTCCAGGAGCTGGTGCAGACTCGATGGGCCGAATGGCCTCCTTCTGCACTGTAAATTCTATGATTCTAAAGGTCTAGCATCACTGCTTTATATAGTTGTATCTGCAGGTCCCTCTAGTGGCTACTCGTGACACTACATTAACCCTTGACTTGTAATGCTGATGGTTATGATAATACCACACCTAGTAAGACCTCAGTTGGAGTAATCAATAACTTTAGGCTTCACACTATAGGAAGGCTGTTGAGGCATCGAGAGAATACAGCATAGCCTGGTATGTGTTAGTGAAGAAAAACCGGAGGGGGGGGGCGGTAGAATTGGAGCATTTTCCATTACAATGAAACAATTGTATGGTAATTAGATAGATTCTTAAAGTATGAAGGAATTGGACAAAAGTAGAAAGAAACAGATAGTGTCTGTAAGAAAAGACATGGATACAGAATCAAATGCAAGAGGTTTAGGACCGTTTCTCCATGGATTTTCCTTTTGTTCAGGTTGGGCCCCGACTCTGATTTTGGGCTGCTTTTGTACTAAAGCACTGGAGTGAAGGGAAACAACTCGCACTCTCTCAAGATAACTAGTATTTTATGCATCCTGTTTCTATTTGGGCAGCACGGTGACAGTGGTTAGCACTGCTGTCTCACAGCGCCAGGTACCTGGGTTCGATTCTGACCTTGGGTCACTGTCTGTGTGGAGCTTGCACATTCTCCCCGTCCATATCTGCGTGGGTTTCCTCTGGGTGCTGCGGTTTCCTCCCACAGTCCAAAGATGTGCAGGCTAGGTGGATTGGCCATGCAGAAGTGTCCAGTGGTTGGGTGTGGGTTGGGGATGGGGTGAGGGATAGGGCCTAGGTGGGGTAGTCTTCCGGGGGTGTCGGTGCAGAGTCAATGGGCTGAATGGTCTCCTTCTGCACTGTATGGATTCTATGATCTATTGTTTTGAAAATCTCTAGATCTTTTGTGATGTATAATTTGAAATGTCACCAGTAACTGTCAAATGGTGTCATGCGAGATGCTGGAAAGTGGGCTATCTATTCCAATTAGCTGTCTTCCCCCCCCCCCTTTCGTGAACCCTTCTTTTTCCCCTCTCCCACAAACATGCACCAGCTAGCACTTATTAACTATCAGTAATTTATTAACAATCAGTAATTTATTTAATTACTGAGGGTGAGCCAGGAATGGTGACAATACCACATACCTGGCAGCATGGTGGTTAGCATAAATGCTTCACAGCTCCAGGGTCCCTGGTTCGATTCCCGGCTGGGTCACTGTCTGTGTGGAGTCTGCACGTCCTCCCCGTGTGTGTGTGGGTTTCCTCCGGGTGCTCCGGTTTCCTCCCACAGTCCAAAGATGTGCGGGTTAGCTGGATTGGCCATGCTAAATTGCCCGTAGTGTCCTAAAAAGTAAGGTTAAGTGGGGGGTTGTTGGGTTACGGGTATAGGGTGGATACGTGGGTTTGAGTAGGGTGATCATTGCTCGGCACAACATCGAGGGCCGGAGGGCCTGTTCTGTGAAGAACAAAAGCTTTTACTGCACAAAGCAACATAATATAACATAAGGAAATGTATTATATCAACACTTTGATTTTACACCCCAAAATCTCAACAGAACACTCCTCATTTTGAGGTCTACAGCACAGAAAAGGCCTTTCGGCTCATCACATCTGCACTAGTTAAAAATATGACCTAAGTATTCTAATCTCATTTTCCAGCAATTGGCCCATAGTCTTGTGTGTCTTGGCATCACATGTACCTATCTCTTTCACTTTTATTTCTGCCCAAGGATTCTCCTATACTTCACAGGATCTTGAGGTTTTCTCCACTTCTCCTGGGACCAAACCAGGGTGTGCCACAGCAGTCAGGAATTCACTTTAATCATGTCCAGTTTTTTTTTTTTTACTGTTCCAAGCTGCTTTATGTGGTTATTCCACTACAATCCAGCTGGGCAAACCATCAAACTCCTTCAATGCTTCATGGTTGTGGACTCACTAGCTTGAGCATGCGCCTACATGCCTGGTTCCTGATAGCCCTCTGCCCCGGTCCACAGCTCCTGACAGATTCTCTCTTTGCCTCCTCCAAAATGGTCTGAACTCAGACTATAGCTGACACTCTTTCTGTGTGAAATCACCTGGGTAAAACCCCAAACCAAGAAAGATCTCATCACCATGGCAACTCTGCATGCCTGGGATATCCCAGATAGAGATTTAAATATACCTATTCCAAACCTTCTTTTTGCCCTGGGAAACCATATGAATCATTTTAAAACTCCTTGATTGGAATGTCTGTAAACATTCTGTCTCCACTGAAAAGTTCAGATAGTTCATTGTTCAATTTCCAATAATTCCCACTATCATATTATAAAATTTAAAAAGGCCACCCTTTGAACTGCAAATACTGTGGTGCAATGTTCTTCATTTATCTTGCATTTTCAAAATGTCAACCTCCAAACTAAAAGTTTTGAAAGCGTATGAATCCTGAGATTAGACATTTGTAACAAAGTACAGATTTGTGGAGTAGGTACTTCTAATAAGATAAGAGAAAAGCATGAGTGACATCAGCTGAAAGTAGGGGAAGACTAAAATAATACAGTGATAATTGCTGGAATGCCTTTGCTCAAGTAGATTCGCTTCTGTTTAACTGAGATGCATGAAAAAACAAACCCCTGGCCGAAGGTGAGTTGGAGAGTCAGCCATGTGTTTTAAGTTGATTAAAAGAATGCCACTCTGCAAACTTTTGTTGTGCATTTGAGGTGAGAGATGTTGTCCAGCAGAAGGATGGCACAGTGGTTAGCACTGTTACCTCACGGCACCAGGGATTCCTGTTTGATTCCTACCTCCGGAAACTGCCATCTGTGGAGTTTGCACATTCTCCCCATGTCTGTGTGGGTTTCCGCTGGGTGCTCCAGTTTCCTCCCACAATCCAAGGATGTGGAGGTTACGTGAATTGGCTAAATTGCCCCTTACTGACCAAAGATGTGTAGGTTAGGTTACGGGGTTGCCGGGGGGGGAGGAAATGTAGTGTGCTTGGGTGGAGTGCTCTTTTAAAGGATCATGCAGACTCAATGGACCAAAGTCTTCCTGCACTTTGGTGGATTACTGATGCACTGGTATGAAATTGTCCAATGGATGGAAGCAAGTAGTTTCACTCTGTGGTGTTTAGAAAGTTGATTGGACATGTTGGTTCAATATGTAATGTGATGCTATTTTCAGACACGTAGTGCCCTTTGGAATCATCAATGTAAATGTAAAGTCTGCAATGTATTTTTATTCAACCTTTTTTTTTCATGTAAAGGTGTTGCCATGGCAAAAGCTTTGGTTGCTCGCAAAGTTGTGTCAACACTTTCTTGCCTCCCTCTTGCAATGATGCATGATACATAATACAGTCCAGTATAAGTAACTTAAAGCACTGCAGAGCAGTGAGATGGTTGCCTAATTACAGGCTTTGTACTGGTGTCTGTGTGCTATCATTGTTCCTTCACAAGGGTGGAATTGAGAAGTGGACAGTGTCGAGCGATCTCGAGGCAGGAACCTAATCGAAACGTTGAGAGAGAAACTCATTATACACACTGCATTTAAATTAACCTTCCCTTTCAATTGTATGGGATACATCCATCAACTAGCTAGCTTCCACATTGATTTATATATTGATCTAGTCTGTTCATCCATCTGTGATATATTCGGTATGTTCTTGCTGTGTCATCTTGATCCATGACTGATTCATAGAATAATAAGCATTTCATTCTTAAATATATCAATCAGCTGTAAAATACTCTGAATTTCTATGAATTGGGTTCGTCCAAGGTGAATAAATGATTAGCACGGTGCAATCTTTTTTTCTAAAGGAGTTGATTTAATACAGTCTTTAATCGATTTACAGTTTTTCTTTAGGAGCTTTGAATCAAATGAGTCATTTGATGCTGCAATTCCAAACATCCCACTTCCCTGCAAACATTATTCTGTGTACAAAAACCAAAAATGCTGGACAATCTCGGCAGGTTTGACAGCATCGATGGAGGGAACATAGAACAGAGGAAAATACAGCACAGAACAGGCCCTTCGGCCCACGATGTTGTGCCGAACTTTTGTCCTAGATTAAGAACAAATTAATGTACACCACATCATTCTACCGTAATCCATGTACCTATCCAAGAGCCGCTTGAAGGTCCCTAATGTTTCCGACTCCACTACTTCCACAGGCAGTGCATTCCATGCCCCCACTACTCTCTGGGTAAAGAACCTACCTCTGACAACCCCCCCTATATCTTTCACCATTCACCTTAAATTTATGTCCCCTTGTAATGGTTTGTTCCACCTGGGGAAACAGTTTCTGATCATCGTATAAACTTCTATTAAGTCACCCCTCAGCCTTCTCCGTTCTAATGCGAAAAGGCCGAGCACCCTAAACCTTTCCTCGTAAGACCTACTCTCCATTCCAGGCAACATCCTGGTAAATCTCCTTTGCACCTTTTCCAAAGCTTCCACATCCTTCCTAAAATGAGGCGACTAGAACTGCACACAGTACTCCAAATGTGGCCTGACCAAGGTTTTGTACAGCTGCATCATCACCTCATGGCTCCTAAATTCAATCCCTCTGCTAATGAATGCTAGCACACCATAGGCCTTCTTCACAGCTCTATCCGCTTGAGTGGCAACTTTCAAAGATCTATGAACATAGATCCCAAGATCTCTCTGCTCCTCCACATTGCCAAGAACCCTACTGTTAACCCTGTATTCCGCATTCATATTTGTCCTTCCAAAATGGACAACCTCACACTTTTCAGGGTTAAACTCCATCTGCCACTTCTCAGCCCAGCTCTGCATCCTCTCTATGTCTCTTTGCAGCCGACAACAGCCCTCCTCGCTATCTACAACTCCACTAATCTTCGTATCATCTGCAAATTTACTGACCCACCCTTCAACTCCCTCATCTAAGTCATTAATGAAAATCACAAACAGCAGAGGATCCAGAACTGATCCCTCTGGTATGTCACTGGTAACTGGGCTCCAGGCTGAATATTTGCCATCCACCACCACTCTGACTTCTATCGGTTAGCCAGTTCATTATCCAACTGGCCAAATTTCCCACTATCCAGTGCCTCCTTACTTTCTGCATAAACCTACCATCGGGAACCTTATCAAATGCCTTACTAAAATTCATGTACACCACATCCACTGCTGTACCTTCATCCACGTGCTTGGTCACCTCCTCAAAGAATTCAATAAGACTTGTGAGGCAAGACCTACCCCTCCCAAATTCGTGCTGATTATCCTTAATCAAGCAGCGTCTTTCCAGATGCTCAGAAATCCTATCCCTCAGTACCCTTTCCATTATTTTGCCTACCACCGGAGTAAGACTGGCCTGAAATTCCCAGGGTTATCCCTATTCCCTTTTTTGAACAGGGGCACGACATTCGCCACTCTCCAATCCCCTGGTACCACCCTTGTTGACAGTGAGGACGAAAAAATCATTGCCAACAGCGCTGCAATTTCATCTCTTGCTTCCCATAGAATCCTTGGATATATACCACCAGGCCTGCGGGACTTGTCTTTCCTCAAGTTTTTCAAAATGCCCAACACATCTTCCTTCCTAACAAGTATCTCCTCCAGCTTACCAGTCTGTTTCACACTGTCCTCTTCCAACAATAGGGCCCCTCATTTGTAAATACTGAAGCAAAGTACTTGTTCAAGACCTCTCCTATCTCTTCAGAATCTACACAATCTCCTGCTACTGTACTTGTTCTGACCCACCCTTGCTCTGGTCATTCTCCTATTTCGCACATATGTGCAAAAGGCCTTGGGGTTTTCCTTGATTCTACCCACCAAAGATTTTTCATGCCCTCTCTTAGCTCTCCTAATCCCTTTCTTCAGTTCCCTCCTGGCTATCTTGTATCCCTCCAGCGCCCTGTCTGAACCTTGTTTCCTCAGCCTTACATAAGTCTCCTTCTTCCTCTTAACAAGACATTCAACCTCGCTTGTCAACCATGGTTCCCTCAGTCGACTATCTCTTCCCTGCCTGACAGGGACATACATATCAAGGGCACGTAGTATCTGTTCCTTGAACAAGTTCCACATTTCAATTGTGTCCTTCCCTGACAGCCTATGTTCCCAACTTACGCACTTCAGTTCTTGTCTGACAGCATCGTATTTACCCTTCCCCCAATCGTAAACCTTGCCCCGTTGCACGCACCTATCCCCCTCCATTACTAAAGTGAAAGTCACAGAATTGTGGTCAGTATCTCCAAAATAATCCCCCACTAACATTGCCCTGGTTCATTACCAAGTACCAAATCCAATATGGTCTCCCCTCTGGTCGGACAATCTACATACTGTGTTGGAAAAGCTTCCTGGACACACTGCACAAACACCACCCCATCCAAACTATTTGATCAAAAGAGTTTCCACTCAATGTTTGGGAAGTTGAAGTCACGCATGTCTACTACTACCACCCTGTGACTTCACCTTTCCAAAATCTGTTTTCCAATCTGCTCCTCCATATCTCTGCTGCTATTGGGGGCCTATAGAAAACTCCCAACAAGGTGACTGCTCCTTTCCTATTTCTGACTTCAACCCATACTACCTCAATAGGCAGATCCTTCTCAAACTGCCTTTCTGCAGTTGTTATATTATCTTGAATTAATAATGCAACACCCCTACGTTTTACAACTTATTGAAACATCTATAACCAGGAACCTCCAACAACCATTTCTGCCCCTCTTCTATCAAAGTTTCTGTGATGGCCACCGCATCGTAGTCCCAAGTACCGATCCATGCCTTAAGTTCACCCACCTTATTCCTGATGCTTCTTGCGTTGAAGTATACACACTTCAACCCATCTCCGTGCCTGCAAGTACTTTCCTTTGTCAGTGTTACCTTCCCCACTGCCTCACTACACGCTTTGACGTCCTGAACATTGGCTACATTTGTTGCTGGGCTACAAGTCCGGTTCCCATTCCCCTGCTAAATTAGTTTAAACCCTCCCGAAGAGTACTAGAAAACCTCCCTCCCAGGATATTGGTGCCCCTCTAGTTTGGATGCAACCCGTCCTGCTCGTACAGGTCCCACCTTCCCCAGGATGCGCTCCAATTATTCAAATACCTGAAGCCCTCCCTCCTACATCATTCCTGCAGCCACATGTTCAACTGCACTCTCTCCCTATTCCTAGCCTCGCTATCACGTGGCACCGGCAACAAACCAGAGATGACAATGCTGTCTGTCTTGGCTTTTAACTTCCAGCTTAACTCCCTAAACTCGCTTATTATATCCACACCCCTCTTCCTACCTACGTCGTTGGTACCAATGTGCGCCACGACTTCTGGCTGCTCACCCTCCCTCTTAAGGATCCTGAAGACACGATCTGAGACATCCCTGGCACCCGGGAGGCAACATACCTTCCTGGAGTATCGCTCGTGACACAGAATCTCCTATCTATTCACCTAATCATTGAGTCTCCTATCACTATTGCTTTTCTACTCTTTTCCCCCCCCCCCCCCCCCCCCCCCCCCCCCCCCCCACCCTTCTGAGCCCCAGAGCCAGTCTCGGTGCCAGAGACATGGCCGCTAGATCACCCCCAACAGCATCCTAAACGGTATACTTGTTTTGAAGGGGAATGGCCACGAGGGATCCCTGCATTGTGCCCGTTCATTTTCTTTCCCCTGACTGTAACCCAGCTACTCTTGTCCTGTAACTTGGGTGTGGCTACCTCCCTGTAACTCTTCTCTATTACCCCCTCTGCCTCCCGGATGATCCGAAGTTCATCCAGCTCCAGTTCCCTAACACAGTCTCTGAGGAGCTGGAGTTGGGTGCACTTCCCGCAGGTATCGTCAGCGGGGACACCGGTCGTATCCCTCAGCACCCACATCCTACAGGAGGAGCATGCAACTGCCGTAGCCTTCATCCCCTCTTACCTTACAGAATACAGCTGCACTGTGGACCAACTGGAACTCCACTCTCCGACTATGCTCCCAGTCAGCTGCCCTCTCTAAACTCCTGGCTCCCTTCTCGCTCTTTGAGGATATGAAATGAAAGGAGCACCTTGTTCCCTCCTCACCTAACTCCCTCAGTCACCAAACTCTCACTATAGCACTCAAATGCACCCAAATTCAGCACTCCCTCAGTCACCAAACTCTCTCAGCACTCAAATGCACCCAAATTCAGCACTCCCTCAGTCACCAAACTCTCACTATAGCATTCAAATTCAGCACTCGCTGCAAACAAAGTATGCACTGTAACTAGCTCAGATTTATACTGTGACTCTAGCCTCTGAAAACTGGCCTAATCCAATTAACTAATTAACAAGCTCCAGCTGCAAGTAGTTACAAGTAGAACCTTTGTTTAAAGCTGATTGAAAATTCACCACCTTCTCAACCAAACAGCAACTTTTAAGTTAATTAACTAAATAAAAGAAAGACTAGACTTTAGATAAAAATTAAAAATAAACCCTTAACATCCCTCAGTCACCAAACTCTCACTATAGCACCCAAATTCAGCACTCAGTGCAAAAAAACCAAACTGAGCTAGTATCTCGAGTCTGGATGACTTTGTTAAAGCTATAGAGAACTAGAACGTTGTCTCCAGTCTCTCCCCGCAGATGCTGTCAGACCTGAAATTGCCAGGCATTTTTCTGTGTTTGTTTCAGATTCCAGCATCTGCAGCAATTTGCTTTATCTTGGTGAGTGATTGTGTAGCTCCTAGAGGCTTCTGGTATCCAAGCCAAGCGACTATATTAACAGTTTATACATTTCATGGGGCGCTGTGGGTGCTGCCATACTTTTTTCTTTAACCCAACTGTGAAGGTACACTGGATATCTGATTGTTAACCAGATTGAGGGATGCAAATACAGGGGAAAAGTAGCCAAATGTCGTGTGCAATAAGATAGGTCGGGTCCTGGTGCGAATGCCAGACTTGGGGCAGGAACTGGAATATCATAGAGCAGCATTAGATGGGGTATGCACAGTAAGAGGTCTTACAACACCAGGTTAAAGCCCAACAGGTTTGTTTCGAATCACTAGCTTTCCGAGTATTGCTCCTTTCTCAGGTGAATGAAGCAGCAGTGCTGGTTTAGAACAGTGGGCTAAACATCTGGCTTGTAATGCAGAACCAGACCAGCAGCGCGGGTTCAATTCCCGTACCATCCTCCCCGAACAGGTGCCAGAATGTAGCGACTAGGGGCTTTTCACAGTAACTTCAGTGAAGCCTACTGGTGACAATAAGCTATTATTATTATTAAAGTGCAACCTTCACACAGACAGGTGGCATGGTCGCACAGTGGTTAGCACAGTTGCTTCACAGCTCCAGGGCCCCACGTTTGATTCCCGGCTTGGGTCAGTGTCTGTGCAGAGTCTGCATGTTCTCCTTGTGTCTGTGTGGGTTTCCTCCAGGTGCTCAGGTTTCCTCCCACAAGTCCCGAAAGATGTGCTTTTTAGGTGAATTGGACATTCTGAATTCTCCCTCTGTGTACCCGAACAGGCGGTGGAATGTGGCGATTAGAAGCTTATCACAGTAACTTCATTGCAGTTTTAATGTAAGTCTACTTGTGACAATAAAGATTATTATTATTATTACATTCACATTCATCCAAGGCCAGAATTGAACCCGGTTCCTTGGCTCTGTGAGGCAGCAGTGCTAACCACTGTGCAGTAATGTGCCCTTCTAGACCGGTTATCCACCAAGACGATATTTATTCCTCTTTTCTTACCCTCACAATTCACAAGATGTTTGCAGGGTGGCATTTTAAAAATTCATCTTGAAACACCTAGATGGCTCCAGGGGATCAACGTTACCTTCGCAACTCGGTCATCTGGTGTAGTCATATCAATGGGCCCAAATAGAACATAGAACAGTACAGCACAGAACAGGCCCTTCGGCCCTCAATGTTGTGCCGAGCCATGATCACCCTACTCAAACCCACGTATCTCCCCTATACCCGTAACCCAACAACCCCCCCTTAACCTTACTTTTTTTTTATTAGGACACTACAGGCAATTTAGCATGGCCAATCCACCTAACCCGCACATCTTTGGACTGTGGGAGGAAACCGGAGCACCCGGAGGAAACCCACGCACACGGGGAGGATGTGCAGACTCCACACAGACAGTGACCCAGCCGGGAATCGAACCTGGGACCCTGGAGCTGTGAATCATTTATGCTAACCACCATGCTACCCTGCTGCCCAAATAGCAAACTCCAGATTATTTGAGGCTCTTTATTAAATAGAAAGCTGCCTTCAGTTCGTAGGATTATTTCCTCCAACCTAACTACTCTTTTTCTTCTATTTTCAGGCGGGGAAAGAAGCACAGCATGATCCTGCGGACACAGCTCTCAGTCAGAGTCCACGCGTGTATTGGTAAGTCAGACTTTTCGCTTGTAATGAGAAGGTGAGTGGGTGCCAGGCTAGAACATGATCAGTGAAATGGAAATAGACTGAAGAACAGTAAAAGTGAAATTTATTATGCTAACAGACTGACTTCAGTCTGGGGTTTCCAGTTGGGTTTGCACAGATGGAGGCATACTCGAAGAGGATGGCTTAAAGTTGAATGTTATCAGCTTCTCTTGATGAGCTACTAATGTGCACAGAATTTGATGTGACAAAAAAATGTAATTTCCAGCACTGCGAAACAGACAATGGCATACACATCGTGCAGTGACGGTGTCATCACCAAAGGAAATGTGCTTTGATTTTCCATGCAAGAAGTGATGCTGCCATACCTAATGCTGCACAAATTAGCATCTCTCTTGCCCTCCACTGAACTGTCTTTCTACTTTGTTCCATTTGCAGCATTTCTGCAAAGAAGTTAATACTCATACTTGTATCTGCCGATGGTATCAGCTGTGAGCCTTCAGCCTGAGTGTTTAGTGAAGCCTTTGGTACTCACAGCATAGGGTTGGTTGTTTGAAGCTAGATAAGACTGAGCACTCGTGTAGTAAGTGATAGTAGAATCACCCCAGCAACATCATTGACATTAATAGATTTTTAGTTCACACTCGAAAAGGCCTGTTAGAGAGACAGATACCGCGATGATTGTAGCTGCTTTTCTAAATATGTTGGATAGGATACAGAGGAGAACAGTTGTAAAAAAATATATATATATTTTATTTTCATGTGTTAAGATAAGAAGCGATGTGAAACTAAAGCTCTACAATCTTGGACAGAAGGAAATTATGTGAAGACTTCCTTGAAGTGTATCAAAATGCTGTATCATGAAGTTATGGTAAACCGCTAGGCTAGAAAACTTGTAGAATGTCAATTTTAGACAGTGAAAGTAAATTTTAGAAGCAAAACTGACATGGATCATTCACAAAGCAGCAACCATCAATGTATTACTACTGTGCTCAATTGTTGCCATGGGCAATGCTGCTCCACATTTTTATCGGGCCAACTTGAGTTCAGCTTCTCCAGAAAATGCAGAGCACAGTGTCCATCGGGACCCCCATCACAACGCTCTCGCCTCAAGGGGAACAAAGGACACTGTCCCCTGTTTACAGCACTAGCTGCATAGGGTAAGTTTAAAGATCCAGTGTGAATATTATAAGTGGATGAATCTGATTGGGGAGGGGTGGGGGGGCAATTCTGTAGATACCCAGGCGTTGGCCTCTGACTTTGCTTCAGGTAAGTCCCATGGAACTGTCTGACACCTTTGACTCCCAACTTAAATGTCCTGAGGCAATTTGCCGAGGGTCCCGGGTCTCTTGCTTCGCACGTCCGGCCTCCAACAATCTGAGATCGGAATCTCTTGGCCACTGTGACCGTTCAAAGGCACTTAACATTTTTGAATTTGAATGAGGCAGGCGTGAGGAATGTTCCAGATGTAATTTGGTGGCAGGCTGCCTGTGCATCGGCACACTGATTTTCAATTTTTCTTGGACGCCCCCCTTGTAAATATCATCTCCTCCATTGACCTACTTTCAGGGCTCCCCTGTACAGTAACATTTGAAAGAGTGCATTCGTTAAAGCGAAACATGCCATTCATTGTAGAAAATAGAATTTGTTGTTGTGCTGTGCCTGAAAGAAAGTTGATTAGCCAACGCACATAGTAAAAGTCAGAAACGTCATGCTGTAAACTCCTCCCAGACTGTCAAAGGCCTGGGGCCTCCATTTGAAAGCTTACGAGTGAGGAGGGTGACTGTGTGGCCAGGACAATTTTGAGCCTACTGCCAGGCCTCATGACCAAGACCCTCGTGTGGAACAGTAGCTGCCCACAATCCCCGGCCCCTCCAAGATGGGAATTTAATCATCATTTTTTTTGTCATTGCGGACGTTTTTAATGAAGTGTGGATATGAATTTAATGCTTTTTTGCCTGGAATTTTACAACTGACTTTGAGAACTAATGATATGACTGCGGGTCCATATTTGCACTGCATCGGTTCTGGATTTGCTCCAGAACCTAACTTTGGGCTTTTTGATTGTGATCAAGTTTAGACCTTTCAAATCCAGTGCATAAATCACATCTGCACGCAAGCTTCTAGCATTTGCAGACGTGAGTGTGTGAAACGTGCAGCTGAGATGTCTCATTTTATTGAGCTCTATTTTTCACTCTGTAGTTGGTCAAATTTTATGCACTCTCTGTGAATTAAAGCATTCTGCGTAATCGTGGCAAGGTCAGGGAATTCCTAAATCTCATGCCACATGAAAGAGAACCTTCCTGTTGGAGCCCATTCCACTGGACTATTACACACTGAACTGTGACAGACTATTGATCAACTCTGAGCCAAATCTAAATTATTGTCATGCTCTCTGTTTTGCCTCAGAAAATAAGTGGAGCACTGACAATTCTGGGTTTAAAATGAGCACAAAGCTAAGTTATGCTTGCTTTATCGAGCCTGTTTAATGTAATGGTGTTTTATATAGTGAGCTCGATAATGTGTCCAAGTTTTTTAAATGAATGCCCCGATTGACATTTAAATAGTTGCAACCTTGTGAAATGTTGCTCTACTTGGAAACTGGTGGTTGAAGTAATACACAGTTGCAGAGTCTGGTGAAAAATCTCACTGGGATGGGTTTGCAAGTCCAGACTCTGAACGAGGTAATTCACATGCACCATATTCTCCCTTGATTCCTACAAATCATCAAGCCTGGTGATCTAGAAGCTCTACAGTGCAACAGGAGGCCATTTGGCCCATCGAGTCTGCACCAAAGCTCGAGAGGCCTACCCAGACCTACTCCCCCAACCCTATACATGTAACCCCGCCTAATCTTTGGATACTAAAGGAAAATTCAGCATGGCCAATCCACTGACCTTGCCCATCTTTGGACTATGGGAGGAAACCCATGCAGCCATTGGGAGAAAGGGCAAACTCCACACGGGTAGTCACTCGAGGTCCGAATCGAACCAGTGTCTCTGGCGCTGTGAGTAAGTGAACAAATAAGCATGCTTATTTGTTTGCTTATGTTTATTAAACGGCTGTTGGTTCTGGAAGGTGCCTTCTGATCTGATACTTGGGGCAACAAGGCCGTTTTCAAATGGTGACTGGAAGTGTCAGGTGAATTCTCATCTACCAATAAACCCAAAACTGTTGTCTTCAAGAAGAACAAGGATAATATTTGATGATTAGGGGAGGCAGTGGTGATGTCACTGGACTAGCAATCCAGTGGTAAAAGTGAATTACTGCGGATGCTGGATACTGAAACAAAAACGGAAAATGTTGGTCAATCACAGGAGGTCTGGCAGCTTCTGTGGAGAGAGAAGGGAGCTAACGTTTCGAGTCTAGATGACTCGGCTAATGCTCTGGGCACATGGATTTAAATCCCACCACTGCAGCTGGGAGTATTAACTTTACATTCAAGCTCGTCTCAGTAATTGTGGCCATGACAATAGTAAAAACCCATCTGGTTCACTCATGTCCTTTAGGGAGGGGAAACTGCAATCCTTACCTGGTCTGGCCTGTATGTGACTCCCTGGGCGGGATTCTCCCAGCCCCATGCGAGGCTGGAGAATCCTTGCAATCGCGCCCTGACGCCGGCACGCGATTCTCTGCAGAGCGGAGAATTGGTGCCGCCGCATTTTGTGCGGCGCCGGGTGGGCTACCGATTCTCTGGCCCGGATGGGCTGAGCGGCCATTCTAAAAAGGCAGAGTCCCACCGGCGCAGTCCACACCTGGTCGCAGCCGCGGGAACTCTGCACGCAGGGTCGGGGGGGGGGGGGGGGGGGGGCTCCAATGGGGCCTGGACCACGATTGGGGCCCACCAATTGGCGGGTCGGCCTCTCGTTCCCCGGGCCTATTTTCCTGCGTGCCGGCCCCTGAACTCCCGCGCCATGTTGCGTAGGGGCCGATGCGTTGAGCGAGGCCACGGTGCATGCGCGGGTTGGCGCCGCTGAGCATGTCGCTGACGCCAGCGTCACTGCGCATGCATGAATCTTGCGGTGCATAGTTCGCACTGGAATGGGAGGCTGGAGTGGCGGGGGCCAGAATCGGTACTCCCAGCGGCCCATTCACGCCGTCATGAAAAGCGACGGTGTTTCCAATGGCCTGGACACACTGCCGCCGAATGGAAGAATCCCGCCCCAGATCTACAGCAATGTGGTTGACTCTTCATTGCCCTCAGTTCAAGGGCAATCAGGAATGGGTAATGCCAGCGACGTCCAAACCCCATGAAAGGATTGTGAAGCTCTTTCTTATTCATATCTTCCCCTCTTTTAAATGGATCCAAGCCAGTTGAAGAATGAAACTAGACAAATCCTTTTCTGTTATAGTAAGTTTATTCAAGGAATGCAGCATTACATATTGCACATCTCTGCCTCCTACCCATCAACAACCCCAGTGCCCCACAAGTCCCTTTTTTTAAAATCGAGTAAACAAATTAACGCCTCGCACAGCACAATAACTAAACAAAGCTGTGGAAGTGTGTCTAGTCCCTTTTCAACATTTTTATTGGTATTTTCCAGTTTTTACAGAGTAACAGTTCAAGTATATCTGGTGTGTACAAATAAGTTAATTTCTTATTTGCAATGATTTTTACATAAGATGCACCCCACCCACTTTCCTTTGTTGGTAGTTTAGTTTCCCTCTTAGTGTTGCTGTCTGCCCTGGGTGTCAAATCAAATTAAAATATATTTCTGGGGGTCATGATGCACCCTAACCCCCAAGGAGCCCTTCGGCCATGGAAAGTTTGAAACCTACTGGTGGACACCACCAGTCGCCTTTTTTTATAATTAATCAGTCAACGCCCTTGACCTGCTTATTGTTGACCGTAACAATGCAATTGACATAACAATAGCAGCCTCCATCCCTGGTTCCTGCTTTTGTAACGTTCTAATCGAAAGGATATTTTGAGGTGAATTTATGCCCAAGTTCTGATGTGTTATGTACTCTGGGATAACACAGGCTGCAAATGGATGCAGCTTTAACCAAAAGATACTCCAGACCTTGAAGTTAGTTCAAACTGATTTATTGAACAATTGGACAGTTCTACGTTCGACTTTCTGCTAACCCAAGTGTGGTCACTGTGGAGTTGTGATACTGTATATACACCCTGACTCGCACTGTAGATGGCCTTGTGCCTTTTATAGTGAGATACCATCCCCAAGTGTCCTGCCTGCTCATTGGTCATGTTCTGTTCTCTGTGTTCATTAGCTGCTTGTCTGTATATCATGACAAGTTTCTGCTCCGTCTCACGTGAATGTAAAGGCTGAAGTTCTTCGGTCCTTAGCTAGCGATGGGATTCTCTGTAAGCGGGTTTCCCGGTGGCATGGCTTCAAAGGGAATTCCCACTCAGAGCATCGGGAACAGAGAATCCCGCTACCAGCAAACTATGTGCCACCTCTCGCCGCTGAGAGACACACTGCTGGGGTAGGGGCCGGAGAATCCCACCCAAAATCTCTCCTGTATCAAATGCAATGGTGCACCATCATCACTGGTAATCAACTATTGACTAGAACATGGCAATGCTCGTGAGCCTCAAGATGTATGACTATGTAAAGTAACTCGGGCATTAGTACAAAAATTAAAGATGGGTGAGGCTTCCACTGACTGACTCCATCTATGGGGCATTGATAGATTGATCTAAGAATCTGGGGTTGAGAAGGGTGGGGGTGACGCTGCCTGATCTGCTTCCTGCTGTCAACCAATGCCTTTCTGTGTCTCTGACCAACTGCAGGATGTCAACAGATGTAGTCTATGGGCGACTCTCTCCTTCCAATTTTGCCCTCGTGTAGAGCAGCTTCTATAGTCCAATCCAAATTGGCTGTATTAAATGTATAGTCCAATCAGCGTCACCTTCAATGGTAGAGCATGGGTAAAGGAATTGCTAGCAGGTTTCCACCATTAAAGTTACCAGCGTGCCCCTGTGGAGAAATACCGGAATTATCAGGATGAGTTAATAGCTGCTGCTTAACGAGTTTACCCAGGCTGCAACTTAATTCTTCTGTCAATCAGGTCTACGTTCTGTTTCCTTTTTCCGACCAGAGATCCTTTGTATTTGCCCTGAAAAACTTGCACCTGTCGAAAATGGCTTTTAAACTGATCTAATAAAATATAATGCAATAAAGGTGAAAGCTTTCCTAATCTGCCTCCAGCAGTGCAGAGAAAGAATTTTGTAACAGATTCTGTTGTGAGGGGACGCAAACCATAATCCGCTTGTAAAATGAACAGAAATAAGACATGTAGTTTTTTGTAGCCTTCAGAATTTATTTACATTTCAACGTTGATTGAATAACATGAGGGTGTTCCCCTCCTGAGGGCCCTTTATAAACTACTGAGCTTTGTTTCGCACTTTAGCAATGCACCAAAATCCTTTACAAGTACTTGGTATTTTGAAATAAGCACCCAACAGACCTTGAAGAGATACAAAGGATACTGAGTGAAATGGGAAAGGTTAATCCTGAACACTATTTCAAGTCACGCTGTGACTATCGTAAAGGGAACCTAGGTTTTTTAAAAAACTAGTAAAAGACGAGTTCAAGACTGGTGTCTGGAAACATATCCACAGAGTAATTTGTAACGGGAGCTCCTGGATAGTGGAGGGGGAAATGATTAGAGGCAATTGAATGATGTAAGGTCATCTTTGGAAGAATGCACCGGTTCAACATAAAAGTAGATATTTAGTAATGCAGAGACATTTTCAAATGATGTACAATAAAATATTGATATGCATTAATCTTCAAGCTTTGAAACTTTGCATTGAGCGAAATGTGATTCCAGGTTCTGGGTGCAACTGGATTTTAAATCTCCTTTGCCTGGTGTTTCTGCAAGGGAAGCAACCGATAGTGTGTCTCATATTTAAGGTAAGGTAAAGTTGCGCTCAAGTTCCTGCTTAATCTAATTGGCATGAACTTAGGATGTGACTTTTCTTATGAATCAATGCAATTGGACTGGACCGCATTATTAATCATAATCAATCATTGACTAGATCATTATCATGCCAGTTGAGCTTCAATATGTAGAGTAGCTGTAGTGTTGACATTCATGAGTGAGGCTTTAATTTACTGCTGGTCACTGCAGCTACAGGACATTGCACCCAGATTCTCTGATCAGTCAGGTTAGGTGGATTGGTCACGCTAAATTGCCCTGAAATGTCCAAAGATTAGGTAGGGTTAAGGAGTTACGGGGATGGAGCTGGGAAATGGGTCTAGGTAGGGTGCACTTTCAGAGGTTGGTGCAGATCCCATGAGCCTAATGGCCGCCTTCTGCACTGTAGGGATTCTATTAAATCCATCCTCAATGCAATGGGATGAATGACACTTCAGTGACAGAAACCTAACATGAGCTCAGGAGCGTGGTCAGGTTTTGCAGGCAGGGATCCCTTTGGGTAAATAGACTTCCATGTGAAAGATGTCAGAAACACCAAAGCAAAGTGGTTATGGGTGTCACTCCCATTTAAAATTCTGTGACCTTTTACACTTTCATTGTATTGTTATCTCGCAGTGAGTAGATTTTAAAGGAGCAGATACCGAATTAACCAAAGTTGGACATGGTCATTTTTCTGTGTCAAGCACAAGAGGCCAGAGCTGGTGCATATTTTGGACATTTTCATAATTCTGTTGCTTGCTCAGAGTCCAATCCTACAGGTCCACGCTGAGTTTTGAAGAAGAGTGTCATTGGACTCGGCATTGGATGTTTTTCTCTCCCTGCAAATTCTCTGCTGAGATTTTCCAGCATTTTCTGCTTTTATTCCCAGGTCCTATACAATTCTGCAACAAAGCCCAATGCCAACTGTGGTGATCTGCATCATTGTAGATACACAAGGGGTTAATATAAGTACACATAGACTAGCTAGAGGGAGCACCAGAGACATGACACACAGACACTCAACCAATAGGTCAGCAAGATAGGACACGACCAATGGGCATTCACTATACACACAGAGATGACACTACCACAGGAGGGAATTACACCAACCCATTTATAAAGGACACAGCACACATGACCTTCCTCTTTCCAGTGGAGACACTCAGTGAGTACACACACAGGATTGATTCAACATCACACCCACCACGTGGATTGTAGCAGGCTGGTTCGTCAGTCTGAGTAGCTATAGAAGGATAGAAGGATTGGGAAGGCTACAAAAACAAACAGAGGTTAACAAAGAGACAAATAAGGAAGGAGAGGATCAAATATGAAGGCAGGCTAGCCAGTAATATAAGAAATGATAGTAAAAGTTTCTTTCAATACATAAGAAACAAACGTCAGGCCAAAGTAGACATTGGGCCAATTCAAACTGATTCTGGAAGGCTAGTGATGGGAGATGAGGAAATGGCTGGAGAACTTAATAAGTACTTTGCGTCTGTCTTCACAGTGGAAGACGTTAGTAATATCCCAAAAATTATAAAGGGTCAGGGGGCTGAGTTGAGTATGGTTGCCATTACAAAAGAGATGGTGCTAAAAAAGCTAAAAGGTCTTAAAATTGACAAATCTCCTGGCCCCGATGGGCTACATCCTAGAGTTCTGAGGGAGGTGGCTGAAGAAATAGCGGAAGCGTTGGTTGAGATCTTTCAAAAATCACTGGAGTCAGGGAAAGTCCCGGACGATTGGAAGATCGCTGTTGTAACCCCCTTGTTCAAGAAAGGATCAAGACAAAAGATGGAAAATTATAGGCCAATTAGCCTAACCTCGGTTGTTGGTAAAATTCTAGAATCGATCGTTAAGGATGAGATTTCTAATTTCTTGGAAGAGCAGGGTCGGATTAGAACAAGTCAACATGGATTTAGTAAGGGGAGGTCGTGCCTGACGAACCTGTTAGAATTCTTTGAGGAGGTGACAAGTAGGTTAGACCAGGGAAACCCAGTGGATGTGGTCTATCTGGATTTCCAAAAGGCCTTTGATAAGGTGGCACACAGGAGGCTGCTGAGTAAGGTGAGGGCCCATGGTGTTCGAGGTGAGCTACTGGCATGGGTTGAGGATTGGCTGTCTGACAGAAGGCAGAGAGTTGGGATAAAAGGTTCTTTTTCGGAATGGCAGCCGGTGACCAGCGGTGTCCCACAGGGTTCAGTGTTGGGGCCGCAGCTGTTCACCATATATATTAATGATCTGGATGAAGGGACTGGGGGCATTCTAGCGAAGTTTGCTGATGATACGAAGTTAGGTGGTCAGGCAGGTAGTGCTGAGGAAGTGGGGAGGCTGCAGAAGGATCTAGACAGTTTGGGAGAGTGGTGCAGGAAATGGCTGATGCATTTCAACGTGAGAAAATGTGAGGTCTTGCACTTTGGAAAAAAGAATCCAAGCATAGACTACTTTCTAAACGGTGAGAAAATTCATAATGCCAAAGTACAAAGGGATCTGGGAGTGCTAGTCGAGGATTCCCTAAAGGTAAACATGCAGGTTGAATCCGTGATTAAGAAAGCGAATGCTATGTTGTCATTTATCTCAAGAGGGTTGGAATATAAAAGCAGCGATGTGCTACTGAGCCTTTATAAGGCTCTGGTTAGGCCCCATTTGGAGTACTGTGTCCAGTTTTGGGCCCCACATCTCAGGAAGGACATACTGGCACTGGAGCGTGTCCAGCGGAGATTCACACGGATGATCCCTGGAATGGCGGGTCTAGCATATGAGGAACGGCTGGCGTTCCTGGGATTGTATTCATTGGAGTTCAGAAGGTTAAGGGGAGATCTGATAGAAACTTACAAGATAATACATGGCTTAGAAAGGATGGACGCAAAGAAACTGTTTCCGTTAGGCGAGGAGTCGAGGACCCGTGGGCACAGCCTTAGAATTAGAGGGGGTAAATTCAAAACAGAAATGCGGAGACATTTCTTCAGCCAGAGAGTGGTGGGCCTGTGGAATTCATTGCCGCAGAGTGCAGTGGAGGCCGGGACGCTAAATGGCTTCAAGGCAGAGATAGATAAATTCTTGATGTCGCGAGGAATTAAGGGCTATGGGGAGAATGCTGGGAGGTGGAGTTGAAATGCCCATCAGCCATGATTGAATGGCGGAGTGGACTCGATGGGCCGAATGGCCTTACTTCCACTCCTATGTCTTATGGTCTTATGGTCTTATTAACAGTAGAGAAGAATTGTAAATAGTTTAATAAACGTGTTGAAGTTATCTCCACGTCTGAACCTTCCTTTGTCAGAGTGAACATCAAGGAAGCAGCTTGTGCTACGCTAAGAGCATAACAAGACGCCAACTGAACAGCTTCCACCTACTGCAGCTTTCTTTTGTACTTTTCTATAAAATGCAATTGTGCAAGTACCAAGATCTGCTTCAAAGATCATTTATCTAGTGTCTTCAGTTGAAGATTTCTGGAACATTATTTTAATATTTTTGTACATACTCTGCCTTATTCAAGAAGATGGATCCATTTAAAAGAACATTTACAGTTTCAAGGTGAGACCAACATATCTTTAATTTGTTTTCACGCTCTTCCCATTTATTTAATTTGTTTTCGCATTCTTCCCATTTATTTAATTTGTATTCACATTCTTCCCATTTATTTAATTTGTATTCACATTCTTCCCATTTATTTGAATGGCGTGCAGCTGGTTTCTCACTAGCACCAAGATGGTGATGAAAAATCTCATTACCTTTCACCTAAAATTAGAACTTACACCAAATTCTCCAGTCACATCACAACTGCCAGTGAACATGACAATCATAACATGAGCGCTCTGAATGGTGGCATCAACTCTCTCCAGGAAGGCACGGATTAATCCGGGATAGTCAGCATAGTTTTGTTAGGGATAGATTGTGTCTTGCCAACTTTGGGCAGCACAGTGGTTAGCACTATTGCTTTACAGCGCCAGGGTCCCCGGGTTCGATTCCCAGCTTGAGCCATTGTGCGGTGGTCTGCACGTTCTCCGTGTCTGTGCGGGTTTCCTCCGGGTGCTCCGATTCCCTCCCACAAGTCCTGAAAGATGTGCTGTTCGGTAATTTGGACATTCTGAATTCTCCTTCCGTGTATCCGAACAGGTGCCGGAATGTGGCGACTAGGAGCTTTTCACAGTAACCCCATTCCAGTGTTAATGTAAGACTACTTGTGACAATAAAGATTATTATTGACAGAATTTTCTGAGGAAGCGATGAGGAGGATTGATGAGAGTTGTGCAGTGGATGTTGCCTGCATGGATTTCTGTTAAGGTCCTACATGGTGGACTGGTTGGTGAGATCCCATGGGATACAGGGGAAGGTGGCAGGTTGGATCCAAAATTGACTCAGTGACAGGAAACTAAGGATAATGGTCGAGGGATGCTTTTGCGAAAGGAAAACTGATTCCAGTGGGGGTTCCACAGTGCTGGGCCTCTTGTTGTTTATTGTATATGTTAATGTTTTAGACTTTAAATGTGGATTTACAAGAATGTTGCCAAGGCTTGAAAACTGCAGCTATGAGGAGAGATTGGGTAGGCTAGGATTGTTTTCCTTAGAACAGAGGAGGTTAAGGGATGACCTAATTGAGGGACCTAGATAGCGTAGACAGGAAAGATTTGTTTCCCTTAACTTGAGGAGGCAATTACCAGGTGGTATAGATTTAAGGTGATTGGTAGAAGGGTTAGAGGGGAGACGAGGGAAAAACCTTTTCACCCAGAGCATGTGTTTGGATTCGACTGCCTAAGTTGATAGTTGAGGCTAAAACGCCAAACTAATTTCAAAAGTACCTGGATCTGCATCTAAAGTGCTGTAACCGGTAAGGCTATGGGTCAGGCGCTGATATTAAAATGAGTGGCTAGTTTTGTTTGTCTTCTGTTTTGGCTGGTACACAGTGCGCACATATCCGTTTTAAAGCAACACCTCTGTCCCAATGTATGGCCCATACGTCCTTTTACTTCTAGATGTTTAAAGTGAATGAACGTAGCCCGAAAGCATCTGCATCATAATTCTCAGTTGCTAGTCCTGAATCGAGGCGCTAGTGGTATTTTACACCTTGCACATCAGAAATAATGAATTTTGATCAGAAAATCACCGCGGCATTCAAGTAGGAACATGTGGATGCTGTTAGCACTCAGTTCAACAGGAATCTGACTTTAATTTTTTTCTTAAGTACCTGGAGGATTTGTGTTAGTCGGCTGCTGTTTTTTAAGCCTGCACTGGTTGGAGGAGGGGAAAGAGTGGGGAAGGGGGTACCTTTTTTTTTTCTCCTTGGATTATTGTACTGCTTCAGATGTCTGGCAGAAATAATTGGTTAGCAAACCGTTCCTGTATTCACTTCACACAACATCAATATCGACTCTTTAAATGCAAGCCATTGTTCTCGACTGCCCTTTGCCTGTCGGGCTTCTCTGAGGAGCCAGATGCAAGCCTACACCCAAGGAAGAATTGGATACTAGCGATCAAGAAGGTGGCTGCTAAACATGTGGTAAATAGCTTGACACAAATGGCAGAGGTTGGGCCATCGGGGAGGGATAATGGTAACCAGCATTGACCTGTTTTGAGATTTTGTAGACAGCTTTGACTTGCTATGAACTGCCTGTTATGCAACACCACTGTTTGATTCTCTTGTTGGATGCTGTGTTGCAGCAGATGCTCATCTGTACAGTAATGTTCGCCTGGCTAAACTAGGATTAAAAAGAATAAACTTGTCATGGCAGATGTGACTTTTTTGTGGCCCACGGAATAACCAATTCTTTGCAGGTTTTTGCCACCAACCTTGTACCATTTTCCTGCGACCATAGACCTAGTTCCTTGTTCGTGTAGCTCCTACAATCATGCAACTGTTCCTACATGGCTGTAGTTGACAGTTTTTGGATGGCTTGCCTGGTGCTGCTGTTGTAGGAAAGCAGACTCCTTTAAGGGCGCAGAGATATCGAACTAGGCAGGAAGGATATTTGCTGAGCTGATTTCTCACTAAGATTGTATGAAAGTAAAGAGAGCCGAGGTCAACGAGAATCACCCCTTGTTTCAGTATTGCTGCTGGATGCGTTCAGGGAAAAGATGACAATCCCTCAGTTCCAGGACTAAGTGGTTCCTGAATTTGTTTGCACCTTTCTCTTCAGGAGCTGTTAACAGCAGTTTTGACGCAAGGATGAAGATATGCTGTCAGGGCAGGACTCAGATTATTTTAGTGCATTGGAAAATATGATTAAAGTTAGATTTCTATGATGGGGTAACTTTACAACTTTTATTGTTCTTATTCAATTTATATTTTTAACGAACAAGCAATGTACCCGAAACTGGCGTCTGTATGGACAATAAAGTGAATTGAAATTGATTTCTACTTTTGTAATGACGTTGGATTATTAGCACTGCTTGAAGTTGGTTACTAACGGAACAATTAAAAGTGATGATTGGAAAATTAGGGGCTGGGGTGTGGCGGGGGGGGAGGGGGTGCACAGAAGCCAAGTGTGGCACTGGGCTGGATTCTCAATATAAGCTCTGGACATGGGTTGAGGAGCTCCATACTGGAGCGTGTGAAAATCTGTGCCTTGTAGTTTGATGTCAAAGTAATGGCTCATATTACTGCTTGATGGAACATAATCCCGAAAAGTGTGAGGTGTCACACTTTGGAAGGAGCAATCTGACCAGGAAATAGAATGGCACCACACTGGGAAGTGCTGACGAACAAATAGACCCTGGTGTGTTTGTAAATAGATCTCTGAATGCAGAAGGGCAGGTTAATACGATGATGATAAAGGCATATGGTACACTTGCCTTTATCAATTGTGGCATAGATTACAAAAGCAAGGAAGCCATGTTGGAGTTATATAGAACATTGGTGAGGCTACAGCTGGAGTACTGTGTGCAGTTCTGGGCACCATATTATAGGAAGGATGTGATTGCACTGGAGTGGGTGCAGAGGCGTTTTGACCAGGAAGTTGCCTGGGATGGAACATTTTAGCTATGAAGAGAAGTTGGATAGGCTTGGGTTGTTTTCGCTGGAGCAGAGAAAACTGAGGGGAGACCTGATCGAGGTGTACGAGATTGAAGGGCATGGACAGGATGAATAGGGAACAGCTGTTCCCCTTCACTTGAAGGGTCAGTTATGAGGGGACACCAGTTCAAGGTGAGGGGCGGGAGGTTCAAAGGGGATTTGAGGGAAAAGATCTTTACCCAGAGGGTGGTGACAGTATGGAACGAACTGCCTGGGAGGGTGGTAGAGGCGGGTTGCCTCTTCTTTTAAAATGTACCTGGATGAGCACTTAGCACGTCATAACATTCGAGGCCATGGGACTAGTGCTGGCAAATAGGATTAGGATTGGCAGATCAGGTGCCTTTCATGTGGGGGTGCAGACTTGATGGGCCGAAGGGTCCTTTCTGCACTGTATTTTTCTGTGATTCTGTAAAGGATCACAGAAGAACGTGACTTGTACTACTGTTTGTCCCAACACTCCTTGTTATCAAGTCCTTGTGTAAATTTTCTGCTTACTAAAATGAATGGACATAAATCATACTACGTGACTTTTTGACTCTAACTCCTGGCATGGGTTAGTGAGTTTGCTGATTGATGCAGTCTTTAATAAGTATATAGATCCATGCACAAACAAAGTTTACCCCAGAGAATGCTCAAAAGCCATTGTTTATGTGGTTTTCAATTTTTTGAGATAAAAAAATAATTAAGCCTCAAAAGAAGTTGGGGGGAGATTTATTTAAGTAAATATATAATCCAATTGACTGACGAAGAAAATCCATTCACTATAACTCCTATTTGTTTTCTTTTCTGACATCAAAAACTACTAAATTCTTTCTTCCCATGTATTTTTGATGTGAGGTCTTCATAATAAATATATTATACAGGCAGTGCATCCTTTATATTGGAGTATCCTTTATCAGAAGCCCTCTGAGACGATGGATTTTAGATCTTAGTTTTCAGCATATAGGCTGAGGACTATTTACATTACAATGGCTGAAGTTGAGGCTAGCCCTAGTCGAAAGCAAGGGGCTGGATTCTCCACCGGCGGGATGCTCCATTTTGCCAGCAGCCTGGGGTCCCTGACAACGTGGGGCTTCCCCACAATGGGAAACCCCCAGGTGAAACAGAAGTGTGGCGTGGCGAGGTGGAGAATCAGGCCAAGGGGTTTCAAACTGTGGGTCATGACCCACAGATGTGTCACGGCGGGTGTTGTGATCAATTACTCTGTTCCAATCGTGGGACAAATGCCCGAAGGCCGCGACCAGCCCCTAAATTCGAGAATGCCAGTTGCGAAAGGCTTTTAAATTGAGAACTTTTCAATGAAAACTGTGCAGTCTTCCAACCAGAAGCGGCGGCAGAGAGCAGGTCACTGACGTCACCTTTGACATGAAACCACAGAGGAGAGATTCCTCCACTTTCTAGCTGCGGGCAAGCAAGGCAACAGGATTGTAAAAAAAACTGACTATGGACTTCTTTTGAGGCTTAATTTAATTTTAAATCCAAAATAATTTGTTTTAAGTAAGAAAGGGCCAGAAGGCAGTGTACCTCCTGGCCAGGAGCTCTCAACTGAATCTGCTGGACAGCACTTCCCCAGAGAGTCCATGGCAGGACAAAGCAATGCTAATGTGAGCTGAATATGGAGCTCCAGGGCCTCTGCTGAACAGCCTACAAAGAAAAATCAAATTGGGAACAAAGCAGTATCAAGATGATTTCTTGAGGTATGGCTTTGTTTATTGTGCCAATGTAAATCAGGATGCAAAACCCTTGTGTTTATATGCAGGAAGTACTGACAAACGAGAGTTTAAAACCCTCAAAACTTCAAAGGCATTTGAAGACTTAAAGCATGGCAAGTTTGAGGACCAGCCTTTTGATTTTTTTTCTCAAAAGGGTGCAGCGAGAAATTAAATCATGAAATGTAACATTGAATGACAAAGCAAGTGAGATTGTCCGGACCAGGCAGGCTCATCTTTCTCACATTGAAAGTCAGCGGAAATGGTGGGTTGCGGAGGTTGGCAAGTTGGTAAAAGTTCAAAAAACAGTCTGAAGTAATAAAAATGGCTAGAAAAGGAAGATGTTCCACTGAATAATAAATACAGGGTATCTGTAATATGTTCCCACCCATAGTACCATCTGCGATTCTGCTTGGAGGAGAAAGTTTGCAAGGTAAACAGTGCAGAGCAACAACTGAACTCCTGCAGCAAAAGTCTGCTGGTTATTGGCACGGGTCACTGACGTCCCGCGTGAAAGTCGATGAGGTTCAAAAACTGCGGTTGTTGCATGTGTCCGGCTTTCCAATCTGGATGAAGGATACTCGACCTGTGTATTTATTTGAAGTTCATCTATTGCCTGAAATAATATCTTTGTGGACCTCCGGTTTCCTTGCGTCTTTTAGGGGAAAATGTAAATAAATATTCCACGGTTTGGAGATGAGGTGACACACTTAACATCATTCAGCTGGTCTTGATGCATGTATTACATGCAAGGAGATGCTGCAAACATCACATGCTTAGTCTAAAAATGCGATTGAAAGCTCTTAAATACAGATAGCCAGTTATAGAGCCCAGACTTTAGAGCGAGTGCAGCCTTCATGTAAGAACTTCTATTGAAGTCTTCAAAAGATAATTCTGTGAAGAAATTTACACTTGTAAAATACATTTTTGTTTTGTTTAAACCCCTTAGTTCAGACATTTGAACCCAAGTAAGAGAAAAGGGCAGTATCTGCAAAATTGAATCGGATGAACATAGAACAGTACAGCACAGTACAGGCCCTTAAGGTTGGCCAATCACTTTTGGATTAACCCAGTAGCCAGATTCTGGAACGAATGAGTCATGGGTGTTCACATTGATGGGGAAATCATATTAAAAGCATGACAAGCCAGGTGTTACCAGATATGGACAGCATTTTCTGTAAACCCCTCAGTGGCACTCGCTTCTCGGGCCTGCTTCAGAGGAAAAGCTCCTTTCAACGTGTGCTTTATAATATTCGAGTGTTCTGTTTATTCTCTGAACCAGCATTCGTCGGGTAATATCCTTTGCTTTTAAATCGCAATGTGGTGCACAGAGGTCCAGTTTCTCAGATCGTGTATCAATGAAATTTATCTTAAAAAGTTATTTAAATATAAGTAAAACTAGTCCAAGCAAATGTTTTTGAAGATTAGGTTAACTGTCATCGAATACAACTGAAGCTTATGTCATCACAGCTTTTAGCTAATATAATTACACTTAATGACTTAAAAGCTGGTCATCAGACTCTTAATTCTAGCATAATGAGTAGAACAACACTAGAAACACCAATTCATTTAATATGTCGATGAAGAACATCAATGTATGCTAAATGCAGTATATTTATACTAAAAATATTGGATAACAACCAGAAGTTATATATTCGTGAAGTGCTGAAGTGAATACGTGCTTGATACCAAATTGAATGTATTTTTAAAAAAAAGCATGCCTTTGTTAGTGCTCCAGATACTAAATGGCACATTGAATAGGCTGTAAAATAACTTTGTGTTAGATTAAATCTGTTAGTGACATCAACCTTAAATGTAACAGAATGGATGTAAATTGGCTGTGGCTTCTACAACAGCTGCCAGGTCCCCCAGCCTGGGTTAACCTCGAACAGTCTGACACAGCAGTCTTGCCACATTGGGAACATGGGACAGTTGAGCCTCTTAAGTAGATAATGAAGATTCTCGGTAAGATGACAGCCAGCTGTCACTGAACTTCTACTCTCCGCCGATTAGCCTGCAGTTACATTCCCAGAGCCGCACACCTGATGATAGAGTCTCCTTCCCCCTTGCACATGGGAAGTATTATGGTCCAGGCTGAACTGGGAAACTGAAATCGGAGCTATGAAGCATTCAAGTCGATTCACTTTCATCTCCGAAAGCCTGATCAAAGAGTTTCAAAGCACACCTGCCTTTTGGAAAGTCTACTGGTGCTGTTCTATGTACGGGGCTAGAAATCCAGACATGTAGTGAAAGATAACTTCTGTAAAAGGAGGGATTGAAATTCCTGGATTCAGCTTAGCAAATCAAAATGGCACGTTTTATTACGGTTCCTGGTGTGTTGAGCTGAACTTTTCCAAAGGGAGTTAACTAGAGTGCTGAGTATTTTCACGGGATCCCCTCTTGTTTTAATAAAAGTCTAGTGTTGCAATAGTTCAAATAAAGACCCTCACTGTTACAGGGGGTAATGGTAAGAAATGGCATGAAGGACTGGAGCTGGTTTATCGATTTCAGGAACTGTAATGATTGCATCCCCCCCCCCCAATTAGTTGGTTGATTGTTGCTGATTTCAAGGCAAATTATTGGAATGCTCATATGAACATCTGAATTAGGTGCAAGAGTTGGGTCTGGTTGGGTCAGCTCCGCCATTCAGTAAGATCATAGCTGATCTGATTGTGGCCTCCATTCCATGTTCTTACCCACCCTCCAATAACCTTTGACTCCCTTGTTAGTCAATAATCTACCTGTGCCTTAAAAATATTAATTGACCCGGTCTCCCCCCACTTTCTGGGGAAGAGAGCTCCAAAGATTCCCAGCCCTCTGAGGGAAACAAAAAATATTCTCACCTCCGTCTTAAATGGGAGACCCCTTACTGTTAAATTGTCTCCCCCACACGGGGGTGGGGTGGGAGGGAGAAATATCACGTCAGCGTCCACTCCTGTCAATCTTGCAAAATGCACAAAACCTGAAACTGGGCTGTCTGCAATCCCAGCAGATGATAGCTCAATATCTCTGACTTTGATTTTAATGGTGCTTATTTTAACTTGAGTGTATATCCACACTACAGTAGCACATGGGAATCTTGTTTGGAAATGTTGAGAATTACATGTATCAGTTATTTCTAAGCAGTCTATTTGTGAGGAACAGGAGGAGGCCATTTGGCCTCTTGAGCCGGCTCTGCCATTCACCGTGCTCACAGCTGATCAAAGCAATTTTCCTGCACAACCCCCCCCCCAAACCCCTTAAAGACTTTTTAATATCTAGAAATGCATAAATTTCTCTCCTGAGCATATGCAACGACCTGAATCTCCACAGCAGCCTGTTGATAATTCGTAGAGACACTACCACCAGCGGTGAAGAAATTCCTCCTCATCTCCGTTCCATTTGGCCTACCTCATTCTGAGATGGTGTCCCCCTGGTACGAGATCTCTCTCTCTCCTCCTCTCTCCTCCTCTCTCCTCCTCTCTCCTCCTCTCTCCTCCTCTCTCTCCTCTCTCTCCTCTCTCTCCTCTCTCTCCTCTCTCTCCTCTCTCTCCTCTCTCTCCTCTCTCTCCTCTCTCCTCTCCTCCTCTCTCCTCTCTCTCCCCTCTCTCCTCTCTCCTCTCTCCTCTCTCCTCTCTCCTCTCTCTCCTCTCTCCTCTCTCCTCTCTCCTCTCTCCTCTCTCCTCTCTCCTCTCTCTCCTCTCTCCTCTCTCCTCTCTCCTCTCTCTCTCTCTCCTCCCCTCCCCCCCCCCCCCCCCCCCCCCCCCCACCCACACACACACACACACACACACACACACACACACAGCCAGGGGGAACAGGCTTCCTGGATCTAACCTGTAGAGCCCTGTAAGAATTTTATGTTTCAATGAGAGCCCCTCTCCTTCTTCAAAAATCTAGAGAATACAGGCCTAGTCTCCTCATCGGGGAATCGGGACATTTCTCCTGAATTCCAAGTTGGATAACATTTTTTAATGTTTGTGACTCCCTCGGTTTGGCTCATTCCTTCACTCCGCACGCAATGTGCAGCATTTACTTCTCCACATTTTAAATCCCCTTAAATTTTCAAGACGTCTGAGATCAACCCACGCCCGTTTTGTTTTCAAGAGAACAGAACTCTCATCCTGTTCGGAACTCTTATCCTTTCAGCTCCTTTATCTTCCTCCCAGATTTATGTATTTTGGATAACTTTGCCTTGCCCATTCTTTAACTTTATTTGTGTCTTGTCCTGCCACTTGAATGGCCTCCTGTCCCAGGTGCTACGACCAAATTGCCCGTCATAGAACATAGAACATACAGTGCAGAAGGAGGCCATTCGGTCCATCGAGACTGCACCGACCCACTTCTGCCCTCACTTCCACCCCATCCCCGTAACCCAATAACCCCACCTAACCTTTTTTGGTCACTAAGGGCAATTTATTATGGCCAATACACCTAACCTGCACATCTTTGGACTGTGGGAGGAAACTGGAGCACCCGGAGGAAACCCACACAGACACTGGGAGAACAAACAGACTCCACACAGACAGTGACCCAGCGTGGAATCGAACCTGGGACCCTGGCGCTGTGCAGCCACAGTGCTAGCCACTTGTGCTACCGTGCTGCCCCAATCCTCCCTGCAATTCTTGTTCTCGTACATTCAAATACTGTATACCTGTTGGACAAGGTTAAAGGTTTCAGCTCTTATCACCGTGTCCTGTGTGGTTCCGACAACTGTGTGGTAGCCGCAGTTGAATATCCAGTACTTTGCTATATTAATAGTTTGATACTTCAATGTATTAGAACTCAAAATCTGTTTCTTCAGTGATTAAACTTTGGCATGCTACGGTGTCTTAGATGTGTACTGTGGCAAATGTTTTGCTCACGTTCAGGCTCTTAAGCACAGGAAATATATAACTGGCCAGTGAATCTCCACTCCTTGTATCTTTAATGTTTGCTTGAGCTCATGATACAGTTATTCATGACCTTGGCTTATTGTCTTCTCGAAGGGGAAAACATCATTACATCCCACCATCAGCTGAAGTTGGCATTTAGATGGTGTAACAGAGTATGAAAAGCATGTAATAAGAAACATTTTGGACGTGGAGCTCCTTGCCATCAAAACCCTGGACTGAGAAGCACTGATCAAAGAAAAGGTGATTGACATCCTGCAAAGACAGCAAAATAGTGATGCAGAAAAATGTGTCTCGGAATGTTGCAAACAGAGATTAGCGGATTAAATGACAGGACAGGGCTCTGCACTTGATCACTCGCTCAATTTGTTTGTGCGCTGAGGACGTCATCAGCCTATTCATAGCTTGGCAAAGGTGCAAGTCTGTTTTGTGTGAATTCACATCAGATGTTTTGAGGAGTTTCTATTTCAATCACCATGTTGAGTAGTTGTTATTAAATACACATTACAGCCATCATCTTTTTCTATTTTATTCCAGAATACCTGGGGCTATACACTTCCAAAAGACAGAAAGAGAGATTTAACTAGCTGCAGAGAAAGCTGTTGCTCTTGATTTATTTGGTAATTTTAAAGCTTGTGATTTTGTTAAGATTACATTGTATCTGTAATTAGAGCTTTACCCAAGAAGTGAATTAATTATAGAGAGAGTTTCCGTATAAATCATGACCATTTTCAAAGTGACTGCAGGGGGAGAAAAATTAGTTTTAAAAAAAAAAAAAAATTGGTATTTAAAAAAAATTAAAAGGTTTTGTGAAAATTGTCTCTTGTTTGAGTAAGTGTGAATTATAGATTTCGCTACAAAGCTCCTCTTCATCCTTAAAGTAAATTTTGATATTAATCATGCGGAAGATCCTCCAGTCACTAAAACGTCCATCTAAAAGGATCTCCCAAAGTGCTCTGCTGCCAGTTAATTACTTCTGAAGTATAGTCACCAGCGTATTGCAAGGTATGATCCTGTGAGGTGCAGAAGGGAGCCTTGGATAGGATTTGCTCTCCTAAAATCCAACGTGAAGAAACATCAAACAGGGGAACCCCAAGCAACCGGACTCCTTTTGAATGGGTTCTGTGAAGCGATCATCTGGAAATGTTTGTTATGTGGAATGTTGTAGCATTAAGGAGATACTTGTGAGAGAAAGAACGACTATCGTGCAGGTGTGCTGGGAAGATTTTCTTGATCCTTGTTTGAGTATGGTATTTGTACATTTTTCAAAACTGACAACTTATAATGATTAACACAGAGTCTCCACGTTTAGGTGGCTTATACAAAATGTTACAGTACACCTAGGCAGGTTTAGTACTTGGAGCAAGAAGTTAAAAAAAATCCTAAATTACCCATTTAGTATCAGGTGTACTTTCACTGCGGTAATTTTGTGAGGGAATACTTGCTGCAAGTGCTTTTCCAGAATGCTGGGTGACTCCAGCGGTTCCAATCTTATATTTTTTTTGATGTATTCAGATTACAATTGGGAATGTTCCCAATGACGAGCTGTATAACTGAATACTTCAGTTCGCACTTTCTTGGATAGAGTGGACATTCAGAGACTATTTCCTCGGGCGGATGTAGCTGTTACAGGGGGGGGGCATAACTATAAGGTTCGGGGTGGGAGATATAGGAGGGATGTCTGAGGTAGGTTCTTTACTCAGAGAGTGGTTAGAGTGTGGAATGGACTGCCTGCTGTGATAGTGGAATTCGGACAATTTTGGAACTTTCAAGCGGTTATTGGATAGGCACGTGAAGCACACCACAATGACAGGGAGTGGGATAGCTTGATCTTGGTTTCGGACAAAGCTCGGCACAACATCAAGGGCCGAAGGGCCTGTCCTGTGCTGTACTGTTCCATGTTCTAACTCTGCACGTCATTGAGTTGTATCACAGGCAAAGGCGGGGAGCAGAAAGCTATATTCGGGATTGCTAATTGCTGTACTGACCAAGCCTGTGTAGTGAATGGTACTGACATGAAGGAGTCCATTCCACGAGGGCAGTGCGCACTTTATTTTTGGCAAGATTTGCTGGTCAAGCTTATCATTAGTGATTTTAAAGTAGGGAGGCAGAAGGGAACTTTCTTTTGGATTTCACCAAGGAAAATTCTCTCCTTTGCCACCAGTATGCTGCAGATACTTTATGACTTAGCCTGTATTTGCTTTGGATGCTACCAGCAATAAGTGATGTGGCTCAGATGGATTTGGGGTTTGCGGAAGTCTCTGCTCTTGCATTTCCAGCTGTAAAATATGGTCATTATTAAGTGTTGGGATGCTTAGTGATCTGGGACAAGGTTCCCATTCAGAGCTGGAGCTGTGGCAGGAGTATTGTCTGCTTTAGATATTAAAATGCCTTTTTTATCGGGTGCTTTAGGTTAGGCTTGAATGAATATGGGCTCCCATTTGGCTGCTTGCAAAGATGAGTTGCAGTACAAAAGATTAAGAGCTTTTGAGGTTTTTTTCCCTCTGGCACGTTGCTTCATTGAGTAGCTTAAAAATGCTACATTTTGGTGCAGGGCTGTGATTGGTGTTTTAGCTCCATGCTGGGAAGTGCCGGTGAATGAAGCTGAACGGTTTCCTTTTGCCACCCTCCTACCATGGAGGGGCACGGTAGTACAGTAGTTAGCACTGTTGCTTCACAGCTCCAGGGTCCATGGTTTCATTCCCGGCTTGTGTCACTGTCTGTGTGGAGT
The DNA here is from genome assembly GCF_902713615.1 of Scyliorhinus canicula. NCBI lineage: Eukaryota > Metazoa > Chordata > Chondrichthyes > Carcharhiniformes > Scyliorhinidae > Scyliorhinus > Scyliorhinus canicula. The sequence goes on along the minus strand of NC_052150.1, from coordinate 22,743,107 downwards.
TTGCACTTTCTCCCCGTGTCTGCGTGGGTTTCCTCCGGGTGCTCCGGTTTCATCCCACAGTCCAAAGATATGCAGGTTAGGCGGATTGGCCACGCTAAATTGCCCTTGGTGTCCAAAACATTTAGGTGGGGTTACTGGGTTACAGGGATAGGATGGTTGTGTGGGCTTAGGGAAGGTGCTCTTTCCAAGGGCTGGTGCAGACTCGATGGGCCAAATGACCTCCTTTTGCACTCTAAATTCTATGATTCTATGAAATTCTATGATTCTGAGGGAGGTGTCTGACCCCGCTCCATTCAGCAGCACTGCCAGAACCAGGAGGTCCATGCCCAAATCTAGTTCCCGCCACTGTGAGGCACGTTGAATCATTGCTCCAATCCATGTAAAAATCCGCTATTGAGGTATCTTCCACACAAATTCAGCATACTGTCATGGGGGGAAAAAAATGTCCTGCGCATTTCTGTCCTGATATGGTCCTTTTGGAAGGGATCTACTTGTGTACAAAGATTATGCTGAGCAGTTTCAAAAGCAGAAACATTTCTTTGTATGATAATTTGAAGATGAATTTGTTTTGGTTGGTCACCAGATAAGACACTGCAGTGATGTGCTCGCATGCTGAAATGTGAGGAGGAAGCTCTGATGTTCATTTTGTTTTGCATTATCTTTGTGTTGCGCAATGTGATCGATGGAAATCTCTTGCCGGGCTGCGAGTCAATGATGCATTCCAAGATTTATTGATTAGTGAGTGGAAAAACGAATGGCTTGATTCGATGTATTGCTTATGACCTCGGGACATTCCAGTGCACTTTACAGCCAATGAAGTTTTGAAGTCCTTGTCCCCACTGTAGTGTAGGACACACAGCAGCCAAGGTTCTCACAGGTCCCGCCAGCAGCCATGCCATGGCAGGGATTTCCTACCCCTACCCACCGGCAGAATCTCTGGTCCTGCCAATAGCCACCACCCGTGGCAGATTCCCTGGCGGTGGCATGGGTAAGCCATGTAAAACACCGTAGACATGGGCAGGACCGGTAGATCACAATGGCAAGCCACTTCCACTGCTGTCTTCACTCGGCCATAGTGTAAAATTAATGAATTTGATTAAAGGAGATCATTCTGTCAAGTGTATATGCAACCTGGTAAATTTCCTTCACTGATGAGATTTATCCCCCTCTATAGTGTTACATTACTGATGGCAAATATTGGCAGGTGTACGGCTTCCATTCATTGCAATAGAAAGTAGCGATTGGAGCAAAATGCTGGAAATCTGAAATAAAATGGTGGCAAGAGAGCCAGCAGAGTTGATGCTTCTGAGAAAAGTGACCGAGATATATGTGTGTGTGTGTGTGTGACAAGGGCATGACAGATCATGGGAGCAGATGGGGTAAATGTTATTTAGACTGTGTGCTTATGTGGAAAGTAAACAGCAGCACCCCCGCTGGTTAAGCCAAATGGCTTGTTTCGATGTTGGAACTTTGGTTTATCACTTCAATGCAGTTCTTTGAGAGCCTGGGTCCAGAAATGTACCACTAACCATAACTTGCCATCTAATTGTCTGTCTAGCTATTCAGATGATACAGAAATGACTATTGTGGCAAATGAAAACATTCTCGAATCAAGCACACAATTGGCAATCCGTTTATAATTTAAGTTTCATACTGTACCTTTGATTAAAACTGTACCCATGTTACAGAAGAATATTTTGTAGAGAGCAAACTTTCAGGTGAAAATGTTGGATGCTGGAGCGTGAGGGGTAGGTGGGAAGAATGATGAGTCTTCCATGAACTGGACGATGTAACATGAGACCTGATGTTGCATCTTTTGTTTGCTTGACAGAAGCTCAGGGAATTGGGACTTCTCCATCTGTGGCGACTGTGTCAAGACGGGAGATGCGGACAGGGTTAAAGGACAAGAGCTGCTGGCAGTTTTGCTTGACTGGGTGGAATTCCTGTAGCCATCGAGCCTGATGTGCATGTGACTGGAAAAGGTCAAAGACCAGGCTAATACAAGGGAAGGGAGTAAGAGTGATTAATGCAAAAAAAAAAATGAATGACACTCGGCCCTTTTGGCTAAGAGGAAAAACTCCGTGTAGGTGGGAGCAGAGTTCAGTGGGTGAGGATGATGCGTGAAGGGGAGTGGGTGCTGCCAGAAAGCTGCCTCACAGAAATTGCTCAAGGGCCAGTGTTTGTATAGTCAAGACAATTCAAGTTTTACACTTGAGCCGAGTGGCAAAGCAGGCTGCCATGTTTTCTGATTTGAGAGTGACTGTGTGTGGGGAAGGCAGAAGACTGGGAGAAATGTTTGGAATTGCATGTTACAACATCCTTTTGCCGAATCTCTCAACCTGTAATCTACCCATATGTTAAGTGTCTCTGAAACCTATATATATTTACTTGTTATTTATTTATTCATTACATTAAATTGCAACATGGTGGGTGGGGGTGCAGTTCAAAATTATTCTGGAAACCAATTGCTTTTCCATTCTTGCCAGCTGAATTCAAGAGCATTGAAATGACCTATAAAGATATTTCAAGTATTTACTCTTCATAAATTTCTATATCTGATTTTACATCACCAAGCGGACGGAGGGAGGTTTGAGGTCGCAACAATTCTAGACACAAGAAATCATGAGGTGACTGGGTCGCTGACTGATTTTTTTTTTTTCTTTTCGGTTGAATCTGCCAAAACTTTTTTAAAAATCTTTTTTTAAAATACGAGCATTTGTTCCTAGTGCAATGTAGAAGCTTGGGATATTGGAGATTTTTGAAAATTAAAGCTGACCTGTTGAAAGATAAAATTGAAAGTGCTGCCAAATAAGAAGTTTGCACATCTTGATAATTATCAAAGGAAACTTCCATCAAGGCTGAAGAATTTTGTAATGATACACAGATGACCAGGGGCTGGTTTAGCTAAGAGCTGGCTTTTAAAGCAGACCAAGGCAGGCCAGCAGCACGGTTCAATTCCCGTACCAGCCTCCCCGAACAGGCGCCGGAATGTGGTGACTAGGGGCTTTTCACAGTAACTTCATTTTGAAGCCTACGTGTGACAATAAGCGATTTTCATTTCATTTTTCACCAGCGTGTCAGGGTACAGCAAGAGTTTACTTCATTGTCATTCAAAAGCCATAGAGAACACCCAGCAGATTGTAACTTTGGCTCATTTAAAATCTCAAGTGGATGTATGTGTATAGCTATATTGGTGATTAATGGTGCTTTGAAAATAAACACTCGCAGTAGTTGCCTGAGCGATCAGCTGAAGCTGACTGCCAGGAAGGGTGTCATGGTTTGGACATGAGACTCATTTTCAGGATACGGACCAGATACAGTAATGGGAAGGTGATAGGGTAGATCAGGAGTCTGAGAGGAGGTCATCAAATGGCTCCCCATCACTTGCTTAATTGCCATCATAAATTATCATACATTCTCTGCTGTGCAGGAGGAGGCCATTCGGCCCATCGAGTCTGCACCGACCCTTTGAAAGACCGCCCTACCTAGGCCCAATTCCCCCCCCCCCCCCCCCCCCCCCCCGCACTATTCCTGCAACCCCACCCTAAGGGGCAATTTAGCATGACCTGGCCACCTGACCTGTACATCTTTGGACTGTGGGAGGAAACCAGAGCACCCAGAGGAAACTCCACACAGTCACCCAAGGTCGGAATCGCTGAGAGGCAGCAGTGCTAGGCACTGCGCCATTGTGCTGCCCGCATCTGTGAATATCTTGCACAACTAAATGCAATGACTTATGTGGACAAGCGAAGCATGGATGGAAGTAGGCCATTCAGCCCCTCCAGCCTATTAATCTGTTCAATTAGATCATAACTGACCTGTGCATTGATTCCACATTTCAACTTTTTGCTCTTTATCTATTGATGCAATTATCTATCACAACACCATTGATCTGTCTTGAAAATCTGAATTGTTTTTGCACCCACAGCCCTGTGGTATCGTGGGGATGGGTAATGGTGGTAGAAATCTGAAACTCTACACTTTGTGTGCAAAAAGTACTTTATGATTCTTGATTTTAAATAGCCTTGATCTTGTTTTAAGATTATGCCTTGGTGTACTTGAATCTACAAGCTTGTCCCCTGTAGTTCTACCACCATATTTGCACATAAAAGCAAGTTGGATTAAGGAAAATGTGCCAAAAACTTCTATTTTCAAATTTAATTTAAACATTTTTTATATCAGGCAGATTAATGATCTAACTGTATTCTTTGAATTTCAACCATGGTCCTAATGACGTGGCATCATTGTTTTTTTTTAAAGTTCCCTTTTTATGTAAAGCAAAACTGGGAGAAATGTATGAAAAGCCTCTTAAATTCATGGTTTTCTTGTGATTAGCAAAATAAAATGTGTGCGCAAATGGATAAGCACTCCGATTTGAAATGGCAGAGAGGAAGGCAATAGGAAATGTGACTGTGACCTTTTAAGCAGAACTCCTGGGTTAAGTGCTAAGCATGTGGAGTTACTATTTATTCAAGCCTCGGTGCCAGAATCTCATTTGTCAAATCATACGGATATTTTTGTCATCGTGAAACTTTGACCTGTCAATCTCTATTTGTTTCAAAAGGAGCTACTTTTTTTTTTTAGATTGATGTCTGACAAAATTAACTGGCCACATGACCTAAACAATTGAGCATTTGTTTTAAGGTCACAATCTCCTCCATGTTTTGGGTTTATTATGGCTTCGACTGGGACTTATCACAAGTCAGATGTACATATTAGCCATTTGGAGTGTAGCATTTCGCTGTGCTAGCCAGCATCTTGTTAGGGAAGGCGAGCATGCTGACTGGGAGCTCGGCTCTGGGCTAGGAAAGGCTCAACCAGCAGCAGGATTGAAGTTCAGGTTCACCTGACCTCACTTATTGAGTTTCATTCTCAATGTTGGTGCATGGAGGCTTTGAACGTCTACATCTCAGTACCCGGATTCGAATCCCACCACGGCAGATGGTGGCGCTTCAATTCATTAAAAATCTGGAATGAAAAGTTTAATGATGACCATGACACCATTGTTGGTTGTTGTAGAAGCTCATCTGGTTCATTTGATGTCCTTTAGGGAAGGAAATCTGCCATCCTTACCTGGTCTGACCTGCATATGTCTCCAGATGTACAACAATGTGGTTGACTCTGAAATAGCCGAGTGGGCAATTGGGAATGGGCAATAAATGTTGGCCCAACTAGCAATGCCCAAATCTCATGAATGATAAAGGAAAATAAAATCCATCAGGAAATCTGTTGTTGTCTTGCCTGAGTTGACAGATTTTGCCTAAGTATAGAAATTACAGGGAAGTTTGCACCATACGTTTTTGTCTGTTTTTCCTTTACCAATGTTGGAATGTAACAAAAGAAGAACAAATCTAACTTGAAACCAGTAAGTAAAAGATTGAGGCCTACCATCTCAGTCAGTTCAAATAATGGTCAATTTAGGGCAGCGCGGTATCTCAGTGGGATAGCATTGCTGCCTTGCGGCGCCGAGGTCCCAGGTTCGATCCCGGCTCTGGGTCACTGTCCGTTTGGAGTTTGCACGTTCTCCCCATGTTTGCGTGGGTTTTGCCCCACAACCCAAAGATGTGCAGGTAAGGTGCATTGGCCACGCTAAATTGCCCCTTAATTGGAAAAAAATAATTGGGTACTCTAAATTTATTTTTTTAAATGGTCAATTTGGTCACAGTCATCGAATCGTCCAACACTGAAAGAGACCTTTTGGCCCATCATGTCTGCGCCAGCCATCAAGCACCTATCCTAATCCCAATTTTCAGCACTTGGTCTGTAGCCTTGTATGCTCTAGCATTTCAAGTGATAATCTAAATTTGCGTGGGTTCCCGCCTCTACTATTCCTTTCAGATAGTGAATTCCAGATTTCAAAATGTTTTTATTCAAATCCCCTCTGAATCTATGCCCCTAGTGACTCCTCTACTAATGGGGAAAGTTTTTTCCTATCTATGTCCCTCATAATTTAGTCTGGCAATTAGCAATCATTTTGATGGGACAAAAAGCTATTTACAAATGTAACTTTGGTTTCAGTAAATGAAGTTAAGGAAACCTATTCAGATTTCATATTCAACTTTGGCTAATTTTATAGAACTGATAAGTTCTATGTTAAATAAAAGTAAGCAAACTGATTTTATTGGGGATGATCAATTTGTCTTTAATTGTCCTGTAATTATAATCATTGTACTTGTTCATACATTATTTTACCTTGTGCATTATTGTCTAGTATTACTAGCAACTAGTAGTTACAAATTTAAATGTGCGAAACTTTCTGAATGATTAGGATTTTCATCTTTGCTGCAACTAAGATTTCAGAATACAATGTCGTTCATTTCCATATGTATTCACCAGGACTCCTCTTCCGACTGAGATTACACTCCAAAATTGAACAGGTGTGTAATTTTGAAGGCTGTCGGCCTCGTCACGAGTGGAACTAAGTTATGCACTTGCAACACTCGAGTTGTCTGCCTGTCGTCTGCTAGATCAGTTCTTTACAGGGAAAACAGAAGAATCCCAATGAAATTGAATGCAGGGCTATTGTTCATGCCTATGATGAGGCCAGTAGCAACAGTAATAATCACTGATGGTTACCATGCTGTTTCTCACTAATGTTAATGCCAGAATTCCAGGCAGAACAAACATACAAAGGTCAGTTCTTTGAAGCATCTCAAAAACGCCTGTCCCCTGTACCTTAGAAAGCCAACTGAACAAACAGGATTGAAGGATATCTGCAGGCATTTGAAGAACAGCTGTCCCGACTCTCATCAGATCAAGCAGTGGGTTCAATTTTGTTGTCCTCAATAAGTTGAGTGCATGAATGGTCTCAAGTGTTGAGAGCAGACCTATCTTAGTGATGCAATGCTTTCATTGTTGGCAGGTCCTGCGAGGTGCACCATAGCAACCGTTATAGTTACCAGTGACAGCCATGCTGCTTTTCTTGGCTCTTGCTGCTGGGACTGTGTAAAAGGATGAATGTAATTGGAAGTAAATGATCTCCACCTGATTAAGGCAAGCTAAGTTGACTCTTGAATACTCTCGCTTTGTATTTATCAGTCGCTTTAGCAGTTGAATGTGCGTGATTGGGCGAGAGAGCAGCATGATGTTTTATTGTTGGCCAGAACTCAATCGGTTTGTTTCCAGCCCAATGAGGAAGAAAGCCATGCTGGATTTAGCTTGGGGAAAATGACATGAGACAAGTGGCACAGATTTTTCTGGTAAAACATTTGAGAAATTGTGACTACTGTCATTAGGTTTGCAGTAGTTATGCAAAAGGGCAAGAAACAGGCAAAAGGTGAGAATGTTCAACTGGGGGAGGGCTCATTTTAGTGAGTCGAACGAAGATCGGATCCCTGCAGATGGAAATGGAAGATTGGCAGGTAGAATAGTAAATGAACTCTTGGAAGCCTTTGAAGAAGAGATGGCTTAGAAATATTCCCATGAGGGGGAAAGGAATAGTATCCGAAGTGAGAGCTCCCTGAAGGACTCAAAATATGGAAGTTGAAGTGAAACATTTTAAAGGATGATGGTGTTTTGTGTCAAGTCTCAAAATGTAGCAGAGAGCCAAGCTGAGTAGAAATGAAAAAGGAAATGAACAAGGCAAAGTGACTATGGGCAGGGTTCTCTGGTCTCGGCCATGGTGGGGCCTGTTGCGAGCGAGAGAGGAAAATTTGACATTCCAGCCAAAACTCCATTCGTTCTGAGCTGCACCGACAAATCCCAGCTGGGAAGAAGGATGGAAAGTTCCGGGCTCTATGAGAATAAATTAGTGAGCAATATAAATGAACCCAATTATTTTTTTAGTAAAATAAGTTGTAAAAGGAAGGGACTGATTCAGGGACCAACCAGGACATCTTGTAGAGGCAAAGGGTTGGGTTGTGTAATAAAATGAATACTTTGCATCTGTCTTCATGAAAGAAGATGTCACCAACGTCGCAGCAAAGGAGGAGGTAGTAGAGAAACAATACTTTAGAAATAAAGAGGTATTTAAAAAGTGCTGTAGGTAGAAAAGTCATCTGACCCAGATGGGGTGCCGTCTAGGTTGCTGATGGGAATGAGGATGCATGGAGTTATCAGAGGCCATCATAGAATTATCTTCTGAATTCAATTCACTGACCCCCCCCCCCCCCACCCCAAATCCTACTTCTAAAACCCAACCTCTTGAGATTTGAGCCTTGTTCATCATGGGGCAGTACCAATGATGTCTGGCTCCTGTCACATATGCATGAATAACATGAATTACCTGGGAACCCCTCAACCTGGAGGTTCCCCTTCAAGTCACTCGCCACCCTGATTTGGAAATATGTTACCGTTCCTTCGCTATCACTGGGTCAAAATCCTGGAAAGACGTCCCAAACAGCACTGTGGGTGTAGCTACACCTCCGGGATTGCAGCGGTTCAAGGAGGCAACTCGCCACCACCTTCTGAAGGGTAATGCTGACCTAAATAGTGATGCCCACACCCCATAAATGAATTTTTAAAAACTTAGGGGTGGTTTTCTATCACTGATCCAAGATTAATTACATATTTAATATTTGTAATACATATTTATCAAAAACTATTCTAATGCACTAAAAAGATTCACCCGGAGTATATACCCTTGTCTATACATCAAGGGCGTGATTCTCCGCCCCCCCCACGACGGGTCGGAGAATAGCGGGAGGGCTTTCCCGACATTTTTCCTGACCTCCCGCTATTCTCACCCACGCCCGCCCCACGACACGAATCGCTGCTCGCCGGTTTTTTACGGTGAGCAGCGATTCTCCCCTAGCCGATGGGCCGATTTCCCAGGCCTTTACGGCCGTTTTCACGAACGGTTCGTGAAAACGGCCGCAAAGTGTCGTTCTGGGTAACCATGGCATCGATTCGCACAGCCGCACCACGGCCGTGCCAAGGGTGCCATGGGCCCGCAATCGGTGCCCACCGATGGCGGGCAGCGGGTCCGAACCCCGCGCACTCTTTGTTCCTCCGCCGCCCTGCTGGATCAGTCCGCGGGGCGGCTGAGGGGCATACCGGCCCGCGCATGTGCGGGTTTCACGCATATGTGTGATGACGTCATCCGCGCATGCGCGGGTTGGAGCCGACCAATCCGCGCATACGCGGCTGACGTCATCGTGCGCGTCAGCCGCCGTTAACTTTGGCGCGCGGGCTTAGTGAATTTCGCTAAGCCTGCGATGCCGAGGTTCACGGGGCCCCGCTGCTAGCCCCGACTGGAGAGCAGAATCGGGTCCTGGGAGGGGGCGCGGAGGCTGCCGGGAAACACGGCCGGTTTCACGGCAGCCTTCACGACTCTCCGCATTTGCGGAGAATCGCGCCCCAAATTCCTGTTAAATTTTTATAGTGAGTATGAAAACAAATTCAGGAACTGATTTGTCTTGCATCTGAGGGATTGTCGCCCTGAACCCAGCCAGTAGTACTGAGACGAAGGGCGTTTTTTGTTCATGACGCACTTTACTTCCATCAAAATTCTTCGAAAGTAGATTTCATTGAGAAATCCACTCAGTTCCTGCCTTGTTCAATAAACTCTGTACCCTACTTTCCTTCGACAGAGTGCCAGGCAAGACGCCCAAAAAGTATAGCACACTCCACTATCATTTCATTATTGTAGGATTTACAAACACCAAATTCTCACCGTTCCTTACTTGGGTCAGAAGGGCAGCGTGGTAGCACAGTGGTTAGCGCGATTGCTTCACAGTGCCAGGGTCCCAGGTTCGATTCCCGGCTTGGGTCACTGTGTGGAGTCTTCACATTCTCCCCGTGTCTGCGTGGGTTTCCTCCAGGTGCTCCGGTTTCCTCCCACAGTCCAAAGATGTGCAGGTTAGGTTGATTGGCCATGATAAATTGCCCTTAGTGTCCAATAAGGTTACTGGGGTTATGGGGATAGGGTGGTGGTATGGGGCTTAAGTGGGATGCTCTTTCCAAGGGTCGGTGCGGACTCGATGGGCCAAATGGCCTCCTTTGGCAGTGTAAATTTGTTGTAAAACTTCCAGAACAGCACTGTGGGTGTACCAAGAAGGCAGCCCACCACCACCTATTGAGGGCAAGTAGGGATGAGCAATAAATGCTGGCCTGGACATGTAAGGATGGCAGATTTCCTTTCCTAAAGGGCGTTAAATGAAGCAAATGGGTTTTGACAACAATCGGCTTCATTGCTATCATTAAACTTTTAGTTCCAGATTTTTATTGAACTAAAATTTCACCATCCGTGATGGTGGGATTTGAACCCAGTTCTTGTCCTGTGTCTCTGGATTACTAGTCTAGTGACAATACCATTATGCCATCACCTTGTTCAATGCTGCAGGGGCATGAACTGCAGCTGGTAGAATTTACATTCCGTTAATAAAGCTGGAACTGAAAGCTCGTCTCTGTAATGGTCGCCATGAAAACCCTCATTGATTATCGTAAAAACAAACTTGTTCACGAATTAACGTCCTTTAGGGAAGGAATTGTGCCGTTCTCTGGTCTGGCCTACGTGTGAGTCCAGACACACAACAATGTGGTTGATTCTTAACTGCCCCCCTCTGAGGGACCACTATGCCATCATACTCTGACAATCATCTGGATAGGGGATGAAAATAAACATGTCCGTACACAGCCATGAGGAGATCCTGGGCGCAATTCTCCGATTGCGGGACAGTGTCCTCGCCGTTGTGAACGCTGTTGCATTTCACGTCGGCGCAAAATGGGTGTGGGCACTAGTGGCTGGGGGCCAGCACGGCGCTGGAGCGGTTCACGCCACTGCAGCCTCACTTCCTGGCGTGCACTGGAGGTGGTGCCAACATGCGCGGGTTGGCACGTCGCCACTGCGCATGTGCGGTGGCTTTATGGAACACGCTGGCCAAGACGCAACATGGCGCGGGGGTTCTGGGGCCGGATGCGCGACAAAGAAGGCCCGGGGTAGGGGGGGGAGGGAGAGAGGCCTTGGTGGGCCCCGATCGCGGGCCAGACCCCATTGGAGGCCCTCCCCAGGTACAGCGCCCCCTCTTTCCCCCCCCCCCCCCCCTCTCTCCCAGGCCGTCCCCCCAACCCTTCGCGCAGAGTTCCTGCTGGCAGCGACCAGGTGTGGACGGTGCCGGCAGGATGATGCTTTTTCCGCGTGGCTGCTTGGCGGCCCGGCCTCGTGCAGCGGCCCGGCACCGCGCCAAACGCGATTCTCCCCACCGCCGCCGGGGCGGCGTGGCGTGGTTGCGGCGATTCTCCGGGCCGGCGTGGGGCTGGAAGAATCGCGTCCCGAGTATCCGTTAACATGGGGTGGAATTCTCCCATTTTGAGACTAAGCCCAGTGGGCAGTTGAGACTAAGCCCAGTGGGCAGTTGAGACTAAGCCCAGTGGGCAGTTGAGACTAAGCCCAGTGGGCAGTTGAGACTAAGCCCAGTGGGCAGTAATGTTGAGCATTTTCTGTTGTGGAGGCTGGCGGGGAAACAAGTCTTCCAGCCCCAAATGCATTAATTATGCACCCAGGTGTTTTCCGCCATATTCTAAGGCAGTGCAGGCCTGGGTGGCGCCGAGTGCGCCATAGTGTCCGGGTGCCATGTTGAAAAGGCACCCAACATCACTGACCCACTATTGAAGAAAGAAGGCCTGAAAATGAAAAAAAGATATCCGTGATCAAGAAAGTGAAAGCCAATGGTATATAGGGCAATGTGGCAAACTGGATAAAAAGTTGGCTTTGTAACAGAAAACAAAGGGTAAAGATCAATGGCTTCCCTTGCAATTGGAAAGTTGTTTCAAGTGGTGTTCCACAGGGACCCTTGCTGTTATGTTTCATATTAATGATTTGGACATGGACGTGGGGAGCATGATTGGGAAATTTGCAGATGAGCCAAAGATTGGTTAAGTGGCAGACAGTGGAGAGGATAGCTATAATCTCCAGAATGATGTAGGTGGATTGGTGGAGAGGGCGATAAAGAGGCAGATGGAATTTAACACTGAGAAGTGTATGGTCATGCATTCAGGGAGGTCAGACAGTTGTAGAGAGTACGCAAAAAATGGGAATATACTAAGAGGGGTGGATGAGGTGAGAGATCTTGATGTACAGGTACACAGGTCCCTAAAGGCAGCAGTTCATGTTGACAAGATTGTGAAGAAAACATATGGAATGCTCTCCTAGGTATAGAATATAATAGTAAGGATATAATGTTAAGAGTTGTATAAAACGCTGGTGAGGCCACAACTGGAATATTGGGTCCTGTTCTGGTTGTCCTATTGCAGGAAGGACTTTATTGCTTTGGAGAGGTTTGCCAGGAGGTTTGCAAGAATGTTGACAGGGCTAGAAAAGGGTGGCTACAAAGAGATTGGATGTGGTTGGGATTGTTTTCCTTGGAACAAAGAAGCCTGCAGGGTGATTTAATTCAGGTGTATAAAATTGAGGGGCAGAGATAGGGTGGACAGGATAAAATTGTTTCTCTTGGTGGAGAATTCTAGAGCCAGGGGACATAAATTCAAAATAGATTCAGAAGGTGTAAAGAGATATGTGGAAGAACGGTTTTACACAGTGGGTAGCGGGAGCCTGGAATTCGCTGCCCGAGTTGGCAGTGGAGGCAGAGACCCTAAACGCTTCTAAAAGGTATGTGCGTGAAGATCCAGGGCTATGGATCGGGTTCAGGAAGGTGGGGGTAGAATCGGCACCTGGCTGACATGGACAGGATGGGCTGAATGACCTCCTGTGCCGTAACTTTTCTATGTTTCTATGTCTGAGAGCAACTTGTGAAACTTGAGGATAGGCCATTTGAGACTGAAGATGGATCTCCAGGAACATTCTGGGGCTAGGAGATGGACACCAAATCTGGAGGGTCCACCTGCAGGTGCTTCCCTCCACCCACTGCTGTGGTATCCTGGGGCCCAGAGTTGTGGGCTGCCTCCATCCTGAGCTCTGGAGACCGCTCCAGGGATTGTTCAGGTGAGTCCTGACCACCGACGCACCAGGCTGTTTAGATGGACCAAGGTCAGAATGGAGTTGTGTGCTGACTTGAGGTTGATGAGTAAACTACAACTGATGTGGAGCAAAAGAATCTAAAAAGATGTGGGTGTCGCAGGCAAGGCCAGCATTTGTTGTCCATCCCTCAAACTGAACGCCATTTTTAAAGAGTCAACCACATTGCTGTGGGTCTGGAGTCACATGTAGACCAGACCAGGTAACAATGGCAGATTTCCTTCCCTAAAGGACATTAGTGAACCAGATGGGTTTTTATGGCCGTCAATAATGGTTTTGAGGTTATCATTAGACTTTTAATTCCAGATTTTTATTGAATTCAGATTTCGCCATCTGCTGTAGTGGGATTTGAACCCATATCCTCAGAGCATTTTCCTGGGTGTCTGGATTACTAGTCCAGTGACAATACCACAACGCCACTGCCTCCCCATATTGACACAATGGGCTGAAAATACTCCATGGCTATCGACGGAGAGCAACATGTTGATCATTCCACCCAGCATGCTGCTGTTAGCAACCTGAACAATGAGGATTAATTTCCAACAGCAAGAAACTCAAAGCTCCCTTCTCCACCAGTTTGTTTTCTTCTCCCTCCATAATGTTGCACACTTTGACTCTCCTCTCTCTTTCTCTTTTTTCTCTCTCTTTCTTTCTTTCGCTCTCTCTCTCTCTCTCTCTTTCTCTTTCTCTCTTTCTTTCTCTGTCTGTCTCCCAGATAATATAGGTAGCTGTAACATGTCTCTTACCCACTTCCCTCCACAAAAGATTTGGAAATCCTAAATTTAACATTTTGTGATTTGGCCTATTGATTGTTACGTGTTTGCTAGTTTTCCTGTTTCGGCCATTATTAGTTGCTTGAAGTAAAAAGAATTGTTATTTTGATGCTCCCACTTTCTCCCACAGTCCAAAGATGTGCAGGCTACGTGGACTGGTCATGCTAAATTGCCCCATAGTGTCCAAAAAAGGTTAGGTGGGCTTACTGGGTTACGGGGATAGGGTGGAGGTGTGGGCCTAGGTCAAGTCCTCTTTCAGAGGGTCAGTGAAGACTCTGTGGGCTGGATGGCCTGCTTCTGCACTGTAGGGATTCTATCCTTCTATTCCATGATTCGGATAGAGGGCTGTGCGGTGTAGCAAAATGTAATCTACCTTCGCATGCACTCATCGATATAATTAGAACATAGAACATAGAACAGTACAGCACAGAACAGGCCCTTCGGCCCTCAATGTTGTGCCGAGCCATGATCACCCTACTCAAACCCACGTATCCACCCTATACCCATAACCCAACAACCCCCCCCTTAACCTTACTTTTATTAGGACACTACGGGCAATTTATCATGGCCAATCCACCTAACCCGCACATCTTTGGACTGTGGGAGGAAACCGGAGCACCCGGAGGAAACCCACGCACACAGGGGGAGGACGTGCAGACTCCACACAGACAGTGACCCAGCCGGGAATCGAACCTGGGACCCTGGAGCTGTGAAGCATTTATGCTAACCACCATGCTACCCTGCTGCCCCTAATTGTGTCTTTCCACTGTGAAAGAGTCGAGCTCCTCGAGGCTCCCACCAAACCAAATAGGATTTTAATATAGCGTTTCCACTTGAAGTGGTTGCTTTATCCTACTTGTTTCACTTTGTAAAGAAAAAATATTGTTTGCATTGTCTTGCCCGTTGCATTTGCCAACAACCAAGGTCAAATTCCTTGAACTGGCATAATTTGAAAGAATTCAAATCCCTTGCAGCCTTATTCCAAAATTGGTTAATTGTGCAACTGTCTCAGGTTCTGTAAGAACAGTGCGAGTGAATTTTGTGAATGACCTCCAATAAACTCCATTGAAAGCATGTTGGGATAACAGAGCTGCAGCAATTAGCGGCAGCTTTTTTGAGAGCGAGTGGATTTGTGGGGGAGAAAGAGGACAGCATTGCCAGGAGGGTAAGCAACATTAAGCACATTTGGCATTAGAAACCACACACCGGATTAAACTAATTGTTTTGAACTGGGGCAGCTCGCGTAGGCACAATAAACTGAACCAATATTTGGAATTTATTTTCAATCGCTTTGAACGCTGGTCGTAAAAGAGATTAATTAAAATAACTTTTTTTTTAACCTTGGGCGCGGCAGAACAAAAATCAGTTTGGCCGCAACTAGGCTTAACTGTACCTCTCTGTGTGCAGCCCGTGGATAATGGATGAGTGAATTAACTGATGGATTTTCTGAAGCTGGAATGTGGAAGGAGCAACATTTTTTTCAAAAGTGTCTGTGTAGCTCTTTGGGGAAAGGATGGTTCAATGTTACCATTGTTATGATCCCCAGAGACCGATAACTCTAAAATTCAATCTTCCAATGAATGACTGAAGGACCGTCTGACAAGATTCCAAGTTCGTGTGGGTTTGCTGACACTTTGTGCTGTAGCTCGCACAAGTGTTAGCCTCTGAGGATTAGTCGCACCTGTGGCATTCATGACGGGTGGGTTAAGATTAAAATTTGTAAAGAAAATGTGTGTTCAATACTTGAATAATTTTCTTCCCATTTCCCTCGACCTTTTTTTGTTTAAACAACACAAACGGGCCTTCAGTCCAACAGGTTTGTGCTGCTGTTTGCACTAACCATGAGCCTCCTCCTGTGTTACTTTGGGCTGGATTCTTCCGCCCCGCCCGCTGCAAGATCGTCAAGGGCTGGATGCGGGCAATGTGAAGGTCCATTGACCTCGGGCCGGAATTTCCAGTCGCTGGGTGGGCGTGACCAGAGAATCGCGCCCCAGGCGGCAGGTGGAGGGGTTCCCTCTGCTGCCCCCATGTGGGGTACGGGGCAGGGTGCTCTCCGGGGTGTGGGTTGGAGGGGGGAGGATTTCGGATGTGTACCACGTCATGCAGGAGGTGGATGAGGCCTCAGTGGAGGAGCTGAAGGGTAAATGGGAGGAGGAGCTGGGTGAGGAGATTGAGGAGGGGATGTGGGCGAATGCCCTGGAAAGAGTGAATTCCTCCTCTTCCTGTGCGAGGCTTAGCCTCATACAGTTCAAGGTGCTGCACAGGGCCCACATGACTGGGACGAGGATGCGTAGGTTTTTCGGGTGCGAAGACAGGTGTGCTAGGTGCTCGGGGAGCCCAGCGAACCACGCCCATATGTTCTGGGCATGCCCAGCGCTCGGGGAGTTTTGGAAGGGGGTAGCAAGGGCGGTGTCAAGGGTGGTAGGATCCAGGGTCAAGCCAGGTTGGGAATCGCAATTTTTGGGGTTGCAGTGGAGCCGGGAGTGCAGGAGGTGAAAGAGGCCGGGGTTCTGGCCTTTGCGTCCCTAGTAGCCCGGCAGAGGATCTTGCTTCAATGGAAGGATGCGAGGCCCCCAAGCGTGGAAGCCTGGATCAATGATATGGCGGGGTTCATCAAGTTGGAGAAGGTGAAATTTGCCCTGACGGGATCAATACAGGGGTTATTTAGGCGGTGGCAGCCTTTCCTGGACTTCCTGGCAGAACGGTAGGAAAATAGGCCGGCAGCAGCAGCAACCCGGGAGGGGAGGGGAGGGGTTGTTTCGGGGGAAGGGAGAAATGTGTATGTATTTATTGGATAGGCTGGGTGTTTATCTATCTCTCCTTTTTGTAGTTACTGGGGGGGGGGGGGGGGGGGGGGGGGGGGGGGGGGGGGGTTTGGTTTTGTGGGTTAGTGTGTTTTTCTTTTTTTTGTTGTTAATATTGTTTTCTTGTTATTTTCTGTTTTGGATATGTTTTTGAAAATCTCAATAAAAATTATTTATTTAAAAAAAAAATCCCGCCCTTTTTCTTGCTCTAGCATTCCTTTTTTTTCTAAATTTAGAGTACCCAATTCACTTTATCCAATTAAAGGACAATTTTAGCGTGGCCAATCCACCTAACCTGCACATCTTTGGGTTGTGGGTGCGAAACCCGCGCAAACACTTGGAGAATGTGTAAACTCCACACGGACAGTGACCCAGAGCTGGGATTGAACCTGGGACCTCAGCACCGTGTGGCAGCAGTGCTACCCACTGTGCCACCGTGCTGCCCTTAGCAATCCTTTTCTGTCACACTCTTGAGTGAAGAAGATTCTTCTGAATTCCCTCTTTGCGTGTCTTTATATTTATGATTCCCCCCCCCCCCCATAATTAAAAGCATTTTCCCTATATCTTGAGAGAAGGTTATTCATCTATTCCAAGGTCATCGATAATGAACAAACAATGAAGAGGTATGCAATGGGCGATGGCATTTTATTTTTAATCCTTCTAATCTTCTTGGAGAAGCAATGAGTCTTGACCAGCCCAGAGTGGATTGGGAACTTGCCTGTGGGATTTGGTGCTCTTTTGCCACTCCCTGGCTTAGCTCATTGGTGTGCTTGTGTTTCCCACCCCCCTTCTGTATTTCGTCATGGTAGATCGATCATTCGTGTTTCAGCAGTGTGGTCCACGCAAACCAGATCTGCATAACCAGAACCACGCCGAGCTGGTTTAACGGTGGAGAATCTTTCCTGTACCAATCTGCCCTCTGGACTCCCTGAAATCGAATCCATCAGTCCAGTGATCAGGGAATGCAACTGAAACGTTACTTAATCCCTGTTGATCTGTTTAGTTGATCTCTGTTCTGCAGAGCTAGATGGAAAAAGTGTCAGGGATCTATCATACATGGCTTACAGCTTACAAAAATGAGCAAGAGCTTTGAAAAAGATGTTGGTTGAAAAACCATCCTGAAAATATAGACCTCATAACACTGGCAGTTGAAAGAGTTGTACTGGTGACAACAGTGGGAACTGTTTCTCATAAAGCTGCATTTTAGGTAGATTGAACATGAAATCCCTTTTAATGGAGGGGAGGGGGGAAAAGACAACTTGGACCAAAATTTGCAACAATGCAATCAAAAATCTCTACCGGGGATGTGTGCCCCTCTTGCATGTCTATTGCACTTTCTCAGTGTTGGGATATCACTTCCTTCTACCTAGATTTTTCAAATCAAGGTATTGTTTATCAATATTTTGCGGTTTATTATGATTTTGGTTTTTAAGACTTTTACATTATTTTCAAAGGGTTATATATGTATTTTAAACTGTGTAAGTGAGTTATCTGTGCAAATTGCAATCCTATTTCTTTCTGGCAATCTAACCCCAGTTGCACAATATCGGTTTGTGAAATGAAACCTTTAACGATGCTCAACGGCAGCAAGAGAGTGCAATCAGCCGATTGCACTAAGAGATTTGAGAGTATGTTGGATAAGGATCTGCTGGGCTTTTGATGGAGGGCAATGAGATCTATTGTCAGGCCAGAAACTGGGGGAATCCAGATGGACTGCAATGTAACAAAATCAGACAGCATGATGTGCTGTATCAATGGGAAAATCAGCATACTGTATCTGATCTGTCCCTCTATAGCATCACATGGCAACCCACTGGGAAAGGATGTTAACCTGGAAGTAGATGAAATGTGGGAACAGATGTTTTTGTTAAAGCTGCATCTTAAATGGGCAGATATGGCTGAGCTGGCTCTCCTAAATAGCAACCTATCTTTTCTGCTTTTCCTTTTGGCGTGGCCTATATACAGATGTTCCCCATTTAACGACCTGCGTACACCCCAGCACGTTGCGCATCGGTAAATTTCCCAAGGTGCCGCCTTGTTTCACGCTCCCACATCACCTATTTTTTTTTCTGCTCTTTAATCCTCCATATCTTCCAGGGTATCTGCATGAATTTTCCTTGGGTAGTCACTCAATGTATTCAAGAACGAGAAGTTTTTAGATTTTGATGACATCGAAGGGTATGGGGAGAAAGCGCGAATACGGTTCGAAGACCTGTGTCTGTAAACTTTAGGAAAGGTGTTAAACTCTGAGGCATTATGCGAGTGCAGACTATTGTTGGATGTTCGTCATTTCATCTTTATCTGGACAACAGTGGACCTATGGTACCAGTTGCCAGCTTGTGTGGTGAAGGCAGGTTTGTTGTATTGCTTCAGAAATTAAGGGTTATGCTTAGCATGAAATACAAAACATTTTAATAAACTTACAGAAGGGGTGTGAACGGTAAATGCACCCGAGTATGGATAAGTGAGGTTTTAGATGTTGGTAGCAAGAATAAAGAGGACATGTGCCATAGTGGTTAGCACTAGGTCTGCGGCGTTGAGACCCGGGCTCGAATCCCGGCTCTGGGTCACTGTCCGTGTGGCGTTTGCACATTCTCCCCATGTCTGCGTGGGTTTCACCCCCACAACACAAAGATGTGCAGGTTAGGTGGATTGGCCACACTAAAATAAAAATAATTGGACACTCTAAATTTATTTTTTAAAAATAAAGAGGACATCTACTCCTTGGAAAGGAAGAGTTTAAATAGGATGGATGAGCCAAGGGTACAGATTCAGAAACAATTAAAAGTAGCAATTAGTCCAGGCTAATGAGCTGTTAAAATTTAAATGAAGCACAAGTTCATTTCTCAGGAAAGTAATTGAAAAGCAGATCAGTTATAGTGAACCTGTATAGAGCTTGTGAATGTACTGTGCACAGTTCTGGTTTCCATATTTTTAAAAAGTAAACAATGTAAGGGCACTGGAGAAGGTTCAAAACAGATGTGCAAGAATGATAGCAGAACCGGGGCGTAATACCTGTCAGAAAAGATTAAAGTGGCTTGGTGGGGAATGAGGGTGGCTTGGTGGGGAATGAGGGTATGTGGGTAATCTAATAGAAGTGTTTAAAATTATGAAGAGTTTGATATGATGGACATGAAGCTATTTCTGCCGGTACTATCTGTGTAAAACATGGACAGTTGACCTGTTCATATCTGCAGAGGCCAATGTCCAGTCTCTAGACATTGTGGATTTACAGAAGCTGATATGTTCGCAGGTTCAGATGACACTTGGAGCCTGCGTGTTAAACCCCCTCCACGATGGTCAGAAGACAGCCTTGGGCATTGTTCACGCAAGTCCCAACTTCTGCAAGCCACATTGTTCCAGATGTGTTCTGGGCCAGAATGCGTTCTCACTAGCATCGCGGAGAATCAGGAAAAGGGAGGAAGATCACGGTCGGGTGGTTTCATCACTGACAGAAGCTCAAACTCCAGGGATTTGTAACTGCTGAAATCTAGTTATTTAAGAAGATTAAAAACTTTAAAAAAAATTTAGAGTACCCAATTCATTTTTCCAACGAAGGGGCAATTTAACGTGGCCAACCCACCTCGCCCACACATCTTTGGGTTGTGGGGGTGAAACCCACGCAAATACGGTGAGAATGTGCAACCTTCACACGGACAGTGACCTGGAGCCAGGATCAAACCTGGGACCTTGGTTCTGTGAGGCAGTAGTGCTAACCACTGCGCCACCGTGATGCCCTGATTAAAACTTATTAACAAAATGAGCAATAACTGTCGAGTGAGATCAATCGTGAAGTTCATTATTTATTCATCACTCTTCAACGTTTTGCTCCTGGTTTATTCTCAGAGAATAAAAGTCAGTACTTTAGCCAACCCGAGTTAACATGGTGACTTTTTAATTCTTTTATATTCTGGGTGAAAGCACAATATTTTGGATGGGGTTTTTTTTTCCACAGCTTCCTTGTCTAACTCAGTTTGGATACAGTTTAGGCTCCAGTCCACATGAAGGATCAGAATACAATTTGGAAAACAAACAACATTTTGGCTTGTTTTCACCTCGAAAGCAAAATCTTGAGCCTTTGATTTTGTGATGTGGTGGATGCAGCAATAACTCCCAGTTCTATCTTCGGCGTTCGCTGGGGTTTGTAATCTTAAAAATATTTTGTGCGCTGTTTCTGTGTTAGCAGCCGTGGGTGGGATTCTCCTTTGCCCGACACCAATATCGTAATCGGAGAATGGTCGGAGAATCCCTGTTTATGACCGAATCGGGCGCGGTGCCTGTTTTAGGATGCTCCGCCTCCTCCAAAACGGCATCATCGAGGTGTACGACGCATGTCATTGGGCTGGCCTCAGAATGTTACCTGAAGGCCCGCCATCAATAGGGCGAATTCCCGACGGGCTACGTGTGCTCTGGTTTTGTGAGCCCTGCATGGCGGCTGCGGACTGTGTCCAGCGCCACCACAGTCTGGGGGGAGCCTTGCTGCTGGCTGGGCATCTTCGGCAAGGGCTGGGGGGGGGGGAGGGTGAGGGGGTGGCACTGGGGCATTCAGGGGGGCACTATATGGCAGGTTGGGTGAATATTGTACGATGCGACTGCTTCAGGTCGTTGCCGTGCACATGCACGGCCACAGACCTGGCAATTCTCCAGCCGTTTATATCGTGATGGCTATGCGTTTTACGTGGCGCGGCTGCTAGCCCCTTGCCGGTCAGAGATCGGTGCTGGGGCCTCGCCAATTTTTTTTGTTGTAAAGCCAGCCACTTCCTTCAGACTTAGCCTCAAAATCGGAGAATCCAGCCCCAGATCTCTCTATCTCGGAGGCAAACACCCCAGCGAGCTTTAGTAACTGGAACTGCTGAATCTGCAGGTCCATTTATTCTGTGTGTTCCTCATCGAGAGGGGATTTATATCCTGTAAACCAATTCATGTCATGGTGAATTAATGAGAACTATCCACTTTAATCAGCAAAACTTGTCCATTTTACTGTCAGTTTGTGAATAATGATTTTGAGTTAGGGTTCAGATTGGCCTCCCTGCACTAACATGTCCATTAATATCTTGATTTTGTATCACTTTTCCTGATGAAATGTTTATAGTTAGATCAACGTTGATTTTTCTTTTCTGAATGGTGGCTTCAAGGATTTGGCTCGGAATACAAGCCTAATGGTGTCGATTTTCATTGAGTTAGCTGCTATACCAAGTTAATGTTGACGTTACATGGCAAAGCAGGGTAAACGTGTGCTGGAGCAACAATGTGTCTGGGTTAGCTAATTCAATCTTGTTTACTCTTGACCCTACAGTTATGTTCTTTCTCCACCTCTTTCACCCCCCCCCCCCCCAATCCTCCTCATCCTCGCCTCCTTGGGGGGCTGTGATTCCACGTGGTCCGTACAGCCGCACTCTCATACCTTGTGGCCATGATTCTTCTAATATAGACAGGGGAACTGATGGCAAGCTACTTGGTGTCAATGTGGCTCGCATTGAACTTTGGCTGGAAATGCTAACTCACCCAAATGCACTATTTCAATCACTCTTGGAATTGACCGTAGAAGGTCCTTTCTCGATCTGTGTTACACCAGTGAATCCATTCACACTTTTTTGACGACTCAGAAATTTGAACCTTTTAAAATGTTGCCTAGCTGGCATCCTGTGAAAGCAATGAAAAAAATATCCTTTTCAGCCTGCATTAATGGCCAGTTGTTACAGCACCCTGGCTGAGTGTGAAAGTAGTAAATTTCTGTCCCACTTGACCCTGCCTCAGAACACAAATGAAATTAGATTGCATTTAAAAGTGCTCAAGATCCTTGGTTGAACCCAATAAACTACAGTCACCAGGTTTGTAACTTTAACACAAGTAACCTTTTATTATGTGCAGTATTATAATTAAATGGACAAAGTGTAACTGACTGTCGAGTATCCCTTTCCCAACTCCCCTTTCCATTTAAAAAAAAAAATAAAATTTTGAGTAGCTAATTTAGAGTGGCGAATCCACCTGCCCTGCATATCTTTGCCTTGTGGGGGTGAGATCCATGCAGACACGGGGAGAATGTGCAAAGTCCATACGGACAGTGACCCGGGGCCAGGATCAAACTTGGGTCCTCATTGCTGTGAGGGAGCAGTGCGAGCCACTGCGCCCCCATTTCGCCCAACTCATCCTTCCTAACTCCCCCCACTCTTCGGTACGATAACGATCTTTGATGCATTGGGATGACTTCAGTCAATGTCTTCAGTCATCGAAGTTCAGACTTTCATTTCAGTGATGCTGCTTCTTCTAGGCTTGAGCTAGTTTTCTCTGGCAAGGCTGTCCACCCTCTCTGCAGACTCAGCATTTCAGGTCCACAGCAAAGGATGTGCCAAGCACTCTGTGCTTTCAAAACAATAGAGCAGTTCATTCACTTCAACAAGCAGGAGAGAGGGAGCGGGAGAATTCTTTTTACTTCCAAGGTCTAAACACTTCTGCCAAGTTCTCTCTGAAGGCATCCCACAGGAACCAATCACTGACCACTGTCAGACAGAACACTGTGCCTGGCCAACCCATCAGTTGCCAGTTAACCAATCAAACTGACTCCAAACCTGGTTCCCAAGATCCAAGGAATCTGACTTCTCTCCAAAAACAAAACCTGGGAACACCATGTCCTGACAAGCAGGCTGCGTCAACTTCGGATCTTCTGCTTAAAGGCACATCCCGATTATGGGTCCACAAACTATAAAATAATAAAAGAAAAGAAATGGTAACAAAGGAAATAACGGGAAGGACCGTTGCACTGCTTAAACTTGAGCTGTGTGTCGTACCACAGAAATCTTACCCTAGATGGCACTTCTTTGAGTTATTGACGGGATGAAAAAATCAGTTTTCTCCAACGTTCGTTAAATTTTCATGAAGTTAAAATCTGTAGAAGACAGGATTTCATTAACATTACTGACCACAGTGAAGGAATTGCTTATTTGCATTTTGGATCATGCGCTGCACTCGCTAGCAATATTAGTACACGCTCCCCTTTTTACTATCTGCTCCTGCTCACCTTGCGATAATAATTAGAATTCTCGGTATCTGTGGCTGAAATCGGTTGTATATCCAGCAGACCCACTTCAGAAACAGGCTAATTTTTTTCCCTCAAGCAGGAAATAAGGTCATCGGCTCTTTTAAAGCGAAGACGGGCTGTGGAAAATCATTGCTTAATTTGTAACTGGTTGCCCATTTAAAAATTGGACTGTTGTATGAAGCTGGATCAGTAAGGGCAAGTCATAGCACTACTGAAGCCTTGTGGTGAGAAAATTGAACATGGAAGGGGAGGCGCGTCTTTATTGGCAAGCCACCTCGCGCGCACAGTGTTTCTTCTGATCTCATAGTGACATGTCTCCTGGGACAAAACCTGCAAAATTTCTGTGGTTGAACTGCACATCCAAATGGAATGGTACACTTTGAATATCTTTCCAGGATTCTGCAGGGCAATTGGACACTCAGTAAATACTGCCACGTTCTTGCATTTTACTGTGTCCTTCGTTAACTTTACAGAGCCATAAACTGAGATTTGTAGGCGTGTTAAAAACTAATCTGCAAATTAGGTGATAAATGAATCAATAGGGAAATTCCAATGACAGGCCTGTCACTGCTGAGATGTGTTATGTATAAAGTGTACGGTAAAATATTTAATTTCCCACCATGCTTGTGATTTGTTTTAAATTCTAAATCAGCAGATTAATGTCATTACCGGAATTCGTACCAGTGAGATTATGCAGCATATTGCATACCTGGAAAATTGACTGAGATGTGATCCTTGTTGAGCATTAGCACTGTTGAGCAATAATCAGTTCAGCAGCCTGGAAATAGGATCTCTGTCATTTTAGGATGAAACCGATTAGTATATCAACACTGCCAATTCCTTGTGAATGGGAGTCTTTATTATTTATTTAATGTTTGATGGGTGAAGGTGCCTCAGAAACTTGGAATTTTCTATGTAGCTAAGCTACTTAAAGGAATGCAACAATTAGTCTTTTGGCGTTAAGCTACGTCTATGTGGTAACCAATGAGCTTGACTTTGAAATCTTGTTGTTTCTTTATTTTATAGGATGTGGGCATCATTGGTTGGGACGGCTTTTTAATTGCCTGTTCTTAATTGCCCTAGAGAAGGTGGGGGTGAACTGTCGTCTTGAACTGCTGCAGTCCATAGGGTGGACGTGCACCTACAAGTGCTTTTGGGGCAGGAGATTCAGGATTTTGACTGTGAAAGGGTGAAGGAACGATGATATAGATCCAAGTAGCTTGGAGGTGAAGTTACTGGTGTTCTCCTGCATCTTCTGAAGTTGGCCAAATATCATGGGCGGCGTTTACTGAGCGACCCGCCACGTTTTTCTTTGGCAGCGGAGGTCGCCTTCCAGCGGGAATTTCTGGTCCCGCCGTTGTCAACGAGATTGCCTGTCGACTCCACCCCTCGTTGCCGGGAAACCCCTGCTGCATCGGTGGGACTGGAATATCCCACCGTGTGAACAGCTGGTAAATTCCACCCCGTATCTTGGCTATCCAGATGGGGCTCCTATATTTTTGGTGAAGCCTAGATTTAGTGATGAAGGGGCAAGATTTGTGTTGATTGATTTATTTTAACGGTTTAAGGAGGACTAGCAAATATATTTAACATTTTCCCAGAAAACAGCGACCAAGCTTGTTTGCTGAACGTTGATTTGCTGAAATCCTTCAAGTGAGAGCTGGACCTGTTTCTGACTGGAGGTAAAGATCGGGTAGGAGGCCGGAGTAGTCGCTTGAACCAATTTCAACTGCTTAAGAGGGTTGGAGATTTATTTCCCCGAAGTACTTTGGATTTATTTTAGTCTGCTCTCTTTTTCTCTCTCTCTCCCTCTCTCTCTCTCTCTCTCTCTCTCCCTCTCAGGAGATTAATGGCTCTGGATTGGTTGGAGAGCGTCTGTATTGTAACACACAACTTTACAACAGCAATAGTATAGGATGGTCTTTTGCAGGCTTTCATTTTTCATTTGTTTGTTGAGTATAATAGTATCAACCTCCCACTCGTGATACATGAATGAGGTATAGCTAAGCAGCAAAATGATTAAGACCATAAGTACCATAGAAAATCAGTGCAGTGTATTTTTTTTGATTTTTTTTTTTTTTGTTGTTGACTAAATGTTAAGTTCAAAGAACTATTTCCACTTTCATCACCTTGTACCTTCCTTCAAGGTGCAACCCCCCCCCCCCCCCCCACCCCCCCCCCAAAAATACCAGTAAACTGTGGCTGACAAAGGAAGTTACAGATTGTGCAGGATTTAAAAGAAAAGGCTTACAAAGTTGCCAGAAATAGTAGTCAATTGAGGATTAAGGGAGGCCAAGAAACTGGTAAAGGTAGAAGGAGTATGAATGCAATCCAGCAAAAGACATAAAACCAGACTGTCAAAGTCTCTATCGGTATGTTAAAAAACTTTGGCTATAAGACATTACAGTACATTACAGGCAGAGTCGGGGGGCGGGATTCTCCCAGCCCGGGGCCGGGCCGGAGAATCCCCGCAACCGGGCTACGCCGGCGCGTTTGGTGTAGCACTGGTCGCAGGCCGCTATACATGGCCGGGCCGCCAATTCTCCGGCCCAGATGGGACAAATAGCCACTCTAAAAAGGCAGAGTCCCGCCGGCGCCATCCAACCTGGTCACAGCCGGCGGGATTTCTGCATGCAGGATCGGGGGGCGGCCTGTCGGGGGAGGGCCTCCGATGGGGCCCGGCCCGTGATTGGGGCCCACCAATCGGCGGGCCGGCCTCTCACACCCCGGGCCTATTTCCTTCTGCACCAGCTCCTGAACTCATGCGCCATGTTGCACGGGGCTGGCGCATTGAGGGAGGACATCATGCATGCACGGGATGGCGCCGGCGCCACGGTGCATGCGCGGATCCTGCACTGCACAGTTCGCGCCGGGATGGGAGGCTGGAGCAGAGTAAACCGCTCCAGCGGCGTGCTGGCCCCCTGTTGGGGCCAGAATCAGTACTCCCAGCAGCCCATTCATGCCGTCGTGAAACGCGACAGCGTTTCCGGCGGCGTGGACACTCTGCCACTGAAACCCGCCCAGGATAATTCATAATGGGGACTAGAGAAATGGCAGAGAAGCTTAATGATTACCTTGTATCAGTTATCATTGAGAAAGATACAGGCAATCCCTCATATGTGGAGATCCTAAGGAGAATGGGGAGTTGAGGAAATTAATATAAATATGAAGCTTGCTTTGGTGAAATTAATGCAACAAAGTTGATAAGTCCCCGGGACCTGATATTATGCATCTCAGGATGTTGAATGAGGTGGCCATAGAAATGGTGGATGCTTTAGTGATCAGCTCCCAAAATGATGTAGATTCTGGAATGATTCCTGAAGATTGGAAGGTAGTAAATGTCACTCCACTAAGAAGGGAGAGAGAGAGAAAACTAGAAACTACAGACCTGTTGGCCTTGCATTCTATTATAAAGAATGTGATAAATGGACACTTGGACAATCATGATCTGATTAGGCATAGTCACCATGGATTTATGAATGAGAAATCATGTTTGACGAATGTTGGTGTTTTTAAGTATGTTGCTGCCAAAATTGGCAAAAAGAGAGTCAATGGACGTAGTATATTTAGGTTTTCAGAGGGCTTTTGATTTTCAGAGGGCCTTTGATTAAAGTCCCCCACGGGCAGTTAATTAGCAAAATAAAAGCCAAATGTTGGATAGGAGACCATATTCTGGCATGCATTAAAGATTGGCCAACAGACATAAAAACGTTGAAATAAATGGGGTCATTCTGACATTGCAGGTTGTGGCTAGTGGCGTACTGCAAGGATCAGTACTTGAGGGCCCCAGCTGTTCACACTATGTAACAATGGTTTTGAGATGGGAGTCAAATGTAATCTCTCTAGTGTGTTGAGGAAGATGTAACGCGGCTACAAGAAGATTTGGACAGACTTAGTAAGTGGGCAAGAACATGGCAGATGGAATATAATGTGTGATAATCCATTTTGGTAGAAGGAGTAGATGCTCAGAGTATTTCTTAAACGATAAGAGAATAGAAAGTGTAGATCCAAAAGGGACCTGGGTGTCCTTGTCCATGAATAACTGAAGTCCAACATGCAGGTGCAACAAGCTATTCGGAAAACTTTAACACAAGACTATTTGAGCATAGGAGTGGTGATGTTTTGCTTCAATTGTATAGAAGTTTGGTCAGACCGCAGCTGGAGTACTGTGTGCAGTTCTGGTCCCCTTACCTCAGAAATATATTATTGCTATAGAGGGGGTGCAACAAAGGTTCACCCGACTTGTTCCGGGGATGGTGGGACTGTCTACTAAAGAGACAATGAGTAAACCTGGGCTGGTATTCTCTCGAGTTTTGAAGAATGAGAGGTGATGTTTCCCTTGGTTGGAGGGTATAAAACCTGGGGGCATAATTTCAAGATGAAGGGGATGCCACTTGAGACTGAGATGAGAAATTTCTTTGCAAAGAGGGTTGTGAATCTTTGAAATTCTCTACCTCAAAGAGCTGTGGATGTTCAGTCATTGTCTATGTTTAAAGCAGAGATTGACAGATTTCTGATTAGCTGCGTGAAGGGTTATGGGGATAGTGGATGTAAAACTCATCAAAGTGTTTGATCAGTCATGATTGCGTTGAATGTCGGTGCAGGCTCAATGGGCTGAATGGCCTATTCCTGTTCCTAGAGGTTGGTTGCTGCCTCTTCATTGGGGTCCATCAACAAGGCTAGCATTGGCCATACCTAGCGGCCCTTGAGAAGGAATTGCTGGGCCCGCAGCCTTGAACTGTTACAGTCAGCGTGGTGAAGGTACTCCCACACCATCGCATCCGAAAGATGGCCCCTCCAACCACACTGTACTGAAGTATTAGTCTATATGTTGAGCAAAAAGACATGTTGGTTGTTAAACAGACACTGGATTTAAATTTTAAAAAGTCATTTGCCTGCCTGCCAATATCTCCAAATTATGGACGCGATTCCACACCAATAAAACGCACATTAAAGGATGTGGAGGAGCGGTTAATTAGTCTGGTTGGATACAGCTGTGATTTATGACAGCCCTTCACTAGTCTTATGCTTCAGCTGTGAATTTATATTGGTTTGAGAGCAGTGACTTAAATCAGATCTATTAAAATGGACATCCAAAAAATCTGATGTTGCAAAATCACATTAATGGAGGCTAATGAGAGCCAAATGTTTCAATGATTTAATTTTGATTTGATTCTATAGCAGTGCAATAAGGCAAGAAAGATTTGTTTTTCCCCCTCTGTGCAAGGTGAATTATTGCGCCTGTTTTGTTGAGGCAACAACAAGGGTGTACATTGTTTCCATAGCCTATTGCTTACCTGTGACTGATTTTGTTCAATCTTGATTTCAGTTGAGTTGATGTGGGTGTTTTTGTTGGGTTTGAATTCGGTTGCTAATCAACCACAATGGAGTGATCTGGATTGACACTAATTGCAGCATAAACTGGATTCTTTTGGTATTCGATAGAGGAGATCGGGGAAGTTGCTTTTCCTTTCTACGATTTATGTCAATTAAAATAACTCAACCATTCCAAGTCTGTATTCTGATTGGTGGGTGACTCTTGTTGACATTTCAGAGCGCTGAAAAGAATCCAGTTCTAAATGAACCCTTCCAACTTTTCCCCCATCTAAACTCTGCACGGGAAACAAGTACCATCAGTCAAGGGGTGAAAATTTGCTTGCGTTAGATTGCCTCGCCACTTAGCCGTTCAATGCACCTTAGTTCCTGGATTCTGTCTCGGTTATGTTGATGCTTTAAAATCTACACAGCCTGTATGTCTCTTCCAGCTGCCACCAATGCTGTTCTGTGCTGATGCCTGAATCCTCCAGGCTTCCTTGTGCTAAGATGAAAGTGAACTATGTGAAGCTCATTAAATACAACTATTCAGAATAAGAGGAAGGGGCAGCAATGTCGCATAGTGGTTCGCACTATGCCTTCACAGCGCCAGGGTCCCAAGTTCAATTCCTAGGTCAGTGTCTGTGCGGAGTCTGCACCTTCTCCCCGTGTTTGCGTGGGTTTCCTCCCACGTCCCGAAAGACGTGCGGTTAGGTAATTTGGACACTTGTGAATTCTCCCTCTGTGTACCCGAGTAGGCGTTGGAATGTGGCAACTAGGGGCTTTTTACAGTAATTTCATTGCAGTGCTAATGTAACAATAACTTGTGACAATAATTATTATTATAAGAATGAGAAGTAGACAATGCCATTTGGTTTCTAATCCAGCCTTTCGAACAAAGCCTAGTCTTTTTTTATTCATTGACAAGTTAGGTGGATTGGTAAATTGCCCCTTAGTGTCTAAGAATAAGGGTTAGATTATGGAGATAGGGCAGGGTAGTTGTTTTGGGTGGGGTGCTCTTTCAGAGGGTCGATGCAGACTCAATAGACCAAATGGCCGACTTCTGCACTGTAGGAATTCTATGGGATGTGGGTGTTGCTGGCTAGGCCAGCATTTATCTTCCATCCCTAGTTGCCCTTCAGAAGGTGGTGGTGAGCTACCTTAAAGTGCTGCAGTCCCCAAGGTGTAGGTACATCCACCGTGATGTTCGGGAGGAAGTTCTAGGATTTGACCCAGTGGCAGAACGATTATTTATTTTCAAGTCAGGATGGTGAGTGGCTTGAGTTTATTTACCAGCTCACTTAACTTATCTTCAGTCGGTCAAGAAAATAAAAGTAAATAACATAATACTAACCCTGCTGGTCTTTTTTTTTATCTCTCTTCATTTCTCTGGGTTCCCTCCTCTCCAGGAAGGGGTGGTGTTCCATTTAACTGTCAGAAATCACGACCCACCCAATCAGAGTTCATAAAAACCACTGTGGGCAGAGTGCATTGAAAGGTTATCATTCACATCTGCTGTCACCAAGGCACATGTGGATGACATTAGCATAATGAATAATAACTCTGCTTTCACATGCGCTTGTACTAATCACACACCAAGCAGACATTCATACCGATTCCTACATGGTAACAGTGCCGACACTTCAATAGTACTCCATTGGCTATTAGAAATTCTTTGTGATGTGCCAAGGCTGTGAAAGGCAAGTCTGTCTGGTTTCCCTATTTTACTTTCAGAACTGAATTCTGCTCCGATTGTGAAGTTGGTAGTTTGTTATGTTGGGCTGTTGCTCGGATCTACCATGGCTGGTGTGCCCATCTCTTTGCTCCCTCTCCCAGTTTACTAATGTGCTATTTTTCCTGTGCCCTATTTGTAAAGCAGCAGACGGACAAACATTATTGCTTCAAGCGGTCACAAGTGTTGGTCTGTCCGCTGTAGGTTTCCAACATGATGGCTGCTTTCTATTTTTCCCCTACACAAGTGCCAGTATAAAATGCCTCCATTGGCTCCGGATTTGATGTCTCAGCAAAGTCCGGAGCATTGCGAAATCTCACTTTTGATCATCTTGCCAACAGAAGAGGCATTTCAGAAGCTGAGCACTGGCAGAGATTGGGTGAGTGGAAGGGATGGCTTTGTAATAATGTCATTTTCATTTCAAAGAAAGCACTGTCTGATTTAAAAAAAAAATAATTTTTATTCAAATTTTCACAAAATATCAATAGCAGAAAATACTAAGAACAGAAAGAACAGAACCCCCCCCCCCCCCATGTATACAAAAAAGAAGAAATAAATTAACGCCCGTCATTAGCAAAGAACAAATATACACGTCCCTTCAGCCCAAAACAAAAAGACGCCCCCCCCCCCCCCCCCCCCCCCCTTTTTCTACCTTTCTGCCAGAAAATCTAGGAATGGTTGCCACCTCCTGAAGAACCCCTGCACTGATCCCCTTTGGGCAAATTTCACCCTCTCCAATTTAATAAACCCCGCCATATCGTTGATCCAGGCCTCCACGCTTGGGGGCCTCGCATCCTTCCACTGAAGAAGAATCCTCTGCCGGGCTACTAGGGATGCAAAGGCCAGAATGCCGGCCTCTTCCGCACTCCCGGCTCCTCTGCAACCCCAAATATTGCAAGCCCCCAGCCTGGTTTGACCCTGGATCCTACCACCCTCGACACCGTCCTTGCTACGCCCTTCCAAAAGCACTGTCTGATTTATTAATATTGCCAGATATATGGTTGGTTTTGATGAGGAATCAAACCAATGGAAAGGCCATTGAAAGGTTATACCTTTCTGTGTCAATCTGTAGGATAAGTACAGTCATACGTACCTGCTTTTCTAGAAAATGTGTACATGCCTCTTTAGTCAACACTGCCACAGCACTGTACTGTACCAGACATTCTGGTTGGGGATGGACCTAACATTACTGTAGAAGTTGTGGACTCACCCAGGCCTGCCTCTAGCGCCTGGGCCAAGCGTTACTGTGGGATGCGGCAAAACCCTTCGATAATTTTTCGCTCTCTGCCCAAGGGGACAATTTCCATCCAGATGCCTCGCTATTTCTTCCTTGATAATAGATTCCAGCATCTTCCCTACTACCAAAGTTAGGCTCACTGGCCTATAATTACCCGCTTTCTGCCTACCTCCTTTTTTAAACAGTGGTGTCTCGTTTGCTAATTTCCAATCCGCTGGGATCACTCCACAGTCTAGTGAATTTTGGTAAATTATCACTAGTACATTTGCAATTTCCCTAGCCATCTCTTTTAGCACTCTGGGATGCATTCCATCAGGGCCAGGAGACTTGTCTACCTTTAGCCCCATTAGTTTTCAAGGTCCTCACCTGTCATTTCCATCTGTCACTGGCATGTTATTTATTTAACCCCATGTGAATGCTTGTGTATGTTTGCTCCGAATCGCCCCTCCTGATTATCATGTGAGAGTATCCTAACTCCACTCCCAAAAACATGCTTTAAAATCTTCTCTCATAATCACCTTGACTGTTTGAATTCCAAAATCTAGACCAGTTTTTCCCAATGACACTTTTAAACAAAGCCTCCGCTCTGCTTTTAACAGTAAATCCAGTCCAGGATTTCATACCAACTCCTTTATGATTTCTTTGTCTTGCCTACTGTGCAAAATTCTCATAATTACTTTAATTCTTGATCCCCACTCTGTTTTCAAATGGGATCAGGCACATGTTTCACCTTTGAAATCTGCTGTCCCACTTTAAATTTGGTTACTGCAAATGTCTCGAACTCAGAACACTTAGTATACTCTTTCTTGAATTCCTCTGAACAATACTTTGGTCTCTGTTCACTTAACACCAGACTTGGGCACTTTTCTCTTCATTTCTCAAGATTCTTTAGCTAGCAGCTCTTCCGATCTCTACACTTTTTCCCGAACCAATTGTCCATGTAAGGCTTTTCTTCCAGCAAAGCTGTGAGAGATGTTCCCTCTCGAACCTTCTAAAGCAACTGCTTCTAGCCGAGCTGTGGGAGATGTCTTCTCTCCCGCTACCTATATCCAACTGCAATCAAATTAGATAAACTAAAACTTAAAAGCTTCTCTACTTTACAAGGCCCCAGTTGCTAAACAACACCCACATGCTTTTGCCTTTTATTAATTCTTCACGTTGTATCCTTCTCTAAGCACTACAGTTGGAACTTAATCAACCCCCATGCCTACAAAGCATTCGGTGGCACAGTGGTTACCACTGCTGCCTCCCAGCACCAGGTATCCGAGTTCAATTCCAGCCTTGGGTGACTGTGTGGAGTTTACGTGTTCTTCCAGTGATTGTGTGGGTTTCCTCCGGGTGGCTCCGGTTTCCTCCCATAATCCAAAGATGTGCAGGTGAGGTGGATTGGCCATGCTAAATTGCCCTCTAGTATCCAGAGATGTGCAGGTGAGGCATGGTTACTGAGGTGTTGCTATTTCGGAGGGTTGGTGTGGACCTGATGGGTTGAATAGCCGCCTTCTGTACTGTAGGGATTCTATGAAACACCTTTCTTCAGCATGAGTCTAACTGTAGGTTTTACCCTTTCAGGCACAGAAATATTAATTAAGCCCACTTGGGGGTGTCACAGTGGTTAGCACTGCTGCTTCACAGCTAGTAACCCAGGTTCAATTCCGGCCTTGGATAACTGTCTGCGTGGAGTTTTCACATTCTCCTCATGTCTGTGTGGGTTTCCTCCCAGGTGCTCTGCTCTGGTTTCCTCCCACAGTCCAAAGATGTGCAGGTGAGGTGTTGCTAAATTTCCCAAAAGTAGACAAAAGATTTGGTGTGATTACGGGGCTATGGTAGGGTGTTCTTTGCAAGGGTCGGTGCAGACTCACGATGAATGACTGCCTCCTGCACAGTAGAGGTTCCATTCTGTTCTAAAACTATACCATTTCTACTGTTTACAGTAAACCCTTAAAACTAGCTTTGTTTTTCCTAACAGTAGTAACAAACCAACTATAATCAACATAATTCAAACATTAATTAACAGGCAAATTATACTTCAAATTAAAAAGTTACAATTCACGCAACAAAGAAACCTCTTAACCACAAGCACCCACATGACTAACCACGCACGTACGGAACCATATGCAGAAGTGTTTTCTGCTTCTGGTACATAGAATCTCTCACTTTCCCACTTAATCAACTTGGCCTTAGAATAATATCTAAAATTCTCAGATATGGTTAACAGTGACCCAACACACGTCGGCCAACTCTCTCACTCAGGTCAACCCTTCTGCTTACCGAACCATCCTTTATCTGAGTCTTTAAATGGTTTGCTTGTTTATGGCAAAGCTGAAGCAGCTCCACTCGATGTGTCCAATCTACATTTCTTACTTTTCCTCTTCTTCAGTTTTCTGGCCTCTAACTGTTTTGGACATGCAACGCATCTTGTGACTCCGTGCATTTTCAGTCCCCAAGCTGCAGAACTGAGTCTGAACCGAATTTCTGTCTTTGTTCTGCTCGGAGGAGCTGCAGCCTGATATTCACTTGGCTTTAATTAGTCCTTTGCTTTTTGGCTTTTGTTGCCATAGCAACCTCGGCAAGCGTTCCCCTGAAGTGATGCAAAAGGTCCAATTGATCACCTTTGCAGAGTCCTCTAGAGTTTCACTTTGAATTTAAATGGACCTTCACAGGACCTTCACAGCCTTTTCTCAAAATGTAAGGGCCATCACTCTGTACAATGACTTGTTATTGGAAGACGACAGGCATTTAAAGAGCAAGGATAAATTTGCAATTAAAACCAAAGCCTAGGTTGGTTTCTACGCATCTATTATTTCATAATAGTTGTGCCAATCAAGGCTGCATTGTTTGAATGGGTTAATTGGCTCTCCATACTTCAGACGCTATACCCAACTTGATTTGTTGCTTTATTACCTCGGACCACGATCTTCGCTGTAGTTTCATGAAATATTACTCACCTGATGAAGGAGCTATGCTCTGAAAGCTAGTGACTCCAAACAAACCTGTTGGACTTTAACCTGGTGTTGTAAGACTTCTTACTGGGCTCACCCCAATCCAACGACAGCACCTCCACGTCATGACATATTATGACAGCAGTCATTCTGTCATTGACTAGTTCGTCCCTGGTAATAAAGTGGTGACTGATGTATTTGTCAAACCAGGAATTGGCCATTTTGGCTGTTGATTTGAGTGAAAGGTCCAGATTTCACAAAATGCCTCCATGCATTTAACTTTGTACGTAAGGCACTATGGCAGCACGGTAGCATGGTGGTTAGCATAAATGCTTCACAGCTCCAGGGTCCCAGGTTCAGTTCCCGGCTGGGTCACTGTCTGTGCGGAGTCTGCACGTCCTCCCAGTGTGTGCGTGGGTTTCCTCCGAGTGCTCCGGTTTCCTCCCACAGTCCAAAGATGTGCGGGTTAGGTGGATTGGCCATGCTAAACTGCCCGTAGTGTCCTAAAAAGTAAGGTTAAGGGGGGTGGGGTTGTTGGGTTACGGGTATAGGGTGGATACGTGGGTTTGAGTAGGGTGATAATTGCTCGGCACAACATGGAGGGCCGAAGGGCCTGTTCTGTGCTGTACTGTTCTATGTTCTATGTTCTATGATCCATTGTTGTCAACAGGATAGGGTTAGCCACTCTATAGAAATCCAGAGATTCATCTCCAGGTTGCTGCTGCGAGCAACCCCGTGAAAACCCTCGGGGGCAATTCCTCTCAACAAAAAGTCGATTGAACACTTTTTATTGCAGACAGAAGGAGAAGAAGTTACTTGATGAGGCAAGATGGTTGAAGGCGAGTGGTCGTTTGAAACTGCCGAGAATGTATTCAACTACAGTTGATGACTTTAGAACAGAAGTGGATAAATGGGTGGCCAACAGACCCATCCCCAGGATCCCCAAACAAATATGGGACAACTGATAAATATTTGCACAGCCCAGTAAAATTGGATCAGCTTCACTGATGGTGATATGTTACAATAATTTGCTGTGTTAATGCTATAGTTTATAGGCTAATGCATGTTTTGGGTTTTAATTGAGCAACAAGATGTTGGGGAGGGGGCAAGGGTCCCCATCAACCCTAGGCTGGAACTCTGCTATATTTCTAAAGTGTGCTCAAAACAAAATCCATTTTGATTGTCACTTTGTTTGAGGCATGTTTAAATTATCAGGGATGGGGTCACATTAACCTTTCTTTTCTATGTGATTGGGACTAGCGATGTCAGTCAGTCTGTGTATTAGAACAGATGACCTAGATGCAATTGCCTCCACGATTCTGATTATGGAATAATCTTCTTTGGGCCTTCTGGTCAAGTGTCACAGCCCAGGGAGCTCCGGTTTCATTAATTTATTCCTTAAATAGTTATGCAACTAGAATGACCTTTTTGTTTTCTGTATGAAAGCCAGTTGGGTGACTTTGGCCTGTGAAATCTGAACTCGAACGGCCTGCGGGTTCACAAAGCAGGAAGATGCCCAACATTGTGACGCTGATCGAATTCAAACAACAGAGTGCCTTTTAAAGTGCTAAGTTGCTACACACATTTAAACAACATTTCGGACTGAACCATTTGGGGAAATATGGGACAGGTGACCAAAGGTTGGGTCAAGGAGACCGCAAAAGGAAGAGAGTAGTATTGGAGAGGGGGAAAATTCCTGAACTTTGGGCCTAGGCAGCTGAAGAGTCAGATGTCAGTGGTGAAGCTTGGTCAGGTCAGGCCAGGCGCCCATTTTGCTCCCTGTCCAAATTTTGCTGCTTAACTTGGGAGAGGTTAATGACTAACAATATTCTTCAACTTGCTGTGCCTGACACCATAAAAAAAAATCTGTTTGTTTAATGGCAAAAGACACCACATTCCAAGGCTGTGTTAAAGGCAACCAAGCTCAACGGTGAAGGGAAAGGGTTAAGGCCATGCAAACGCTTACTTAAGTGTTAATTTATGGTAAGTCTCCCAGGTGGCATCCAATTCCAAATCAAGTACAAAGGAGGGAGTTGGTTTACAGCATTAATCTCAACATAACATTTTTCAAAGCCTTTGAAAACTTGACCCATGAACTTTACACTTTCCCTTTATTGCCATTAGAGCTGCCGAAGGCGGCAGGTTTTCTGACTGTGTGATTAAATTGTCATCCTGTATTGGAGTTTATATTTCAGTCATTCTTCCTGTGCCCTGCTTTGTTGGAGGGTAACTGCATGCCTTGGGATTAACTAACAGTAAAGCTCACAAGGCCTAGGGCAGAGATACACCACAGTTTGGACAATTAAAACAATATCTATGTTGTTTTTTTTTTCTATGGAGATGATATTTCATCTCTATGCAGGAAGTGTTAATTCTTCAGGTAGGTACCGCCAATGGTAAATATTTAGCCTGCTAGTCAACTCTACTTTTTCTTTTTGTTTAATTTTTGAAGGCCTGGGTTTTCCGTTCAAAAACTTATGATTCAGAAGGCTTCCTGCGTTTCTGCATTTGATGTGGCCCAGATGGGGATTCACAAGAGAATTGCAAAGGAGTCCTCTGGCTGTGTGTTCACTTTGTTTTTTAAAAAAACCTCCATTGAACAAAGGGACTAAAATGGTTTTGCTTAGAATGCATTAATCCAATGTATTACACCACAACACTCGATGGCCCTTGGAGGATGGTAGGAGGATTTTGATTACTGTCCACGTTAGTCCAGTTCTTTGCCTGTTGAATTGAACTCTTTCTCTTTCCCCCACACACCCACCCCCGGAAGCATAATCTTTCTCTGCAGCTGTTAGCCGATTTTTAAATGGCATTTTCGTTTTAGACTGCTCATGTGATCTTGAATGGCCAAAGTGGCGTAGCCAAAATAGTAATTTCGCTCCCGCGAACTGCAGAACAGCATATTCTACTTGGCTTCAGTATTGGCATGCAGAGCATCGTGCATGTTTAAATACTGACATGCATATTTAATACACATTTCTTTTGCGATCTGAAGCATGCCAACCTTAAAGGTATCCGCAAATTACTTGAATAATATCAAAGTTAAGTGAGGCCTGGGGGGGGGGGGGGGGGGGGGGGGGGGGGGAGGAGGAGAGGAGAGAGAGAGAAAGTAAAGTCAATCTGTAGAAGTAGGTAGTGCATTTAGTATTTAGAATTATTTTGGTGATCACGGTTTGAAATTTGCAAAGTTGTTAATTATCGTTGGATTCATTATTTATTTATTTTTTAAGTGTCAAGGACTTCTAATACACTGGAAGCAAATTAGAACACCAATCTCAAATTGGTTTCTGTTCTTTTGAGGCAGGGCTCTTTATTTTCCATAGCTGATCTCTGACTGACAGCTCTTTGATAGTATTTGCATGTAAAATGGAGACTGCAAAGTTCTAAAGCTGGGCGTGAAAAGGCCTCGCCAGCAGAGTCACAGCGGACTGTGGGAAAAGAAGGAGCAGCTTTGTACCACCGCACAACTCTTCAAGTGGGAGTCACATCAAAATCTGACCTAGTTGAACCAAAAGATAACCAACTCCGTAAGAAGCAAGATTGCATTGTGCACTGAACTTTGACATCCTACAAAGTTTGCACTGCTCGAGACATGTATACTAAAAAGAAAATCTACGTTTTGGGCTGATTATAATGAACTTTTATTTTAAGAAATCATTCCGATTTCTTCAGCCGTGCCCCACTGTCCCTCTTTCCATTGTCTTCTCTGCCTGCTTCCCATTCCTGCTGCTCCCCCCAACCTCACTGGTCTGTTCACATCACCAAAATAAACCTATTGTTGGCTTTTTAAAATAGATTTGCCAGAACTGTTGGAAGATATTTTTGAAGGTTTGGTCACCTGACACTTTTTTGCAAATGTTATTTATTGCATTTACTTTTGCAGAGATTGGAGCCTTGTAGTTGGGTATCTTTGCCCATAGCTTCGTGGTAGCAGCTGTTGTGTAAGACGTTCTTTATAGAGTTCAGAAACCACCCATGAGGAGGCAAAGTGGTGCAAACCGCAAGTGTGAGCACGGTGCAAATTCCACTTTTCACGTGGATTTTTGACAGTGGTCTCCAGGAGATGAATTGTGTATTCCTGGAGAGTCCTCATGAATCCGGTATTGAGGCAATGCGAGTTGTCAAAAGTTGTTTGGTCCTTCGATGGGGTCTCGGGGCCAGTGGTGACATTTTTCCAATCCAGGGTAGTGGGCCCCGAGATGACTCGAGTCTCCAATGCTGGATCCGCACGCTGTGCCACAGACGGTGCAGGTAGTGTTGGATGAGGGGAGTGGGTGGGAAGCTCGGATTTTTGGTTTGCTCCGTCTGCTGTTTGTGCTCTGCTCTGTTGAGACACTTGAAAAGGTTGGCACCTTCATGGATGCTTTTTCTCCGGTTTGGGCAAATCTCGAGCAAGAGATCCCCACAGATCGGTGGGGATGATGCATATTTTCAGAGATGCATTGAGGATGTCCCTGCAATAGTTCCTCTGCCCTCCTGGTAACCGTGTGCTGAGATGGAGCTGAGTGGAGAGTTCACTTTGGGGGTCTTGTGCCAGGTATGGTGAGGATGCGACTCGCTCAATGTAGCTGCTTAACTATAACCAGTGCATCAATAATATTCCTGTGAATCGCCTTGGGGCATTTTGCCACCAGAGATCAAGGGTGAATGTTCCCATAATCTATCAGGAATGTCAGCCTGTGAGTGAAAATCTGTGTGTGTACCTCTCCAGTTGCAGAATAGAGTTCTCAGGCCAGCTTTTATGCCACTCTGACAAAAAGAATGTCAGGGATATGGTTTGTGCCCTCTGTCAGGCAGGGCAAGGTGGACTCCACCGAGATCTGGGCACCATCTTTAAAGGGTGCTCCAATCGGCAGAGGGTTAAAACTTCTCCCTGCACACTGTTCCCCCCCCCCCCCCCCCCCCCCCACACACACACACACACACACACACACGTGGCACAATCATTGGAGACACTCTTTTGGCCCCCCTTCCCACATCAGAGGGTCACTTCTTGCCCTCCTCCCCCACCTCTGGCACGGCGCAATTATTAGGGGCTCTTTCCCCCCCAATCCCCACACAGCGCCAATCAGGGCAGTATCACTGGTGTTCTCCTCCCACCACCACCCCCCTCCCCACATTGCCCGCTACCACCTTGTGCCTACAAATATCGCCACCCATCTAAATGGTCACTTCCCCCACCTTCAAAGGCCTCCGTACTCTTTCACTTCACCACCACCTAACCCCAAATGTCTCCCTTTACTCCTCAGGGGCTATGCTTACCTTTGTGCTAATGCATGACTTCATTTTGTAAACCTATGACCATCAAGTAAGGGGGGGGATCATGTGGCAGAGACTTATGAATTCCATTTACATTTATTTAGACGTATTACATGGAAGTCCTCGCCCGTTGTAGGCAGGGAACCTTGTCACTTAATTGGCAAAGTGTGTGGAATTCTAGAAATAATATCTCCGCAGCAGGAATCGCGTTTCCCGATTCCCATGGGATGTTGCAAATGCGGGAGCAAAACTATGCCCTAAATCTCTGGGGACATGGGTTCAAATCCCACCATTGCAGCTGGTGGAATTTAAATTCAGTTAGTAAAATCAAATGGTACTGGTGACCATGACAAATACCATTGATAGTTGTGAAATCCTAATCCTTTCAGAAAGTAGATCTGCTGTCCTTGCCTGGCGTGACCTACAAGTGACTTGGCGTCTGGTGTGGCTTGTAAGTGACTCCAGATCCACCACAATGTGGTTAACTGCTCTCTGAAATGACCAAGGAAGCCACTTATTTCAAGGGTAATTAGGGATAGGCAATAAATGCTGGCATTGCCTACGATATCCACCTCCTGCTACATGAATACAAATTGTTGGTGCAATCACCTCCTAGCTTTATATTCAGTATCGTTTGAGAAAATACCTAAGACTCTAACTTTTACAATGATATCAACCTTTAATTTTGTGAGAACACCCTCCCCAAATTTCTCTGCTTGTCCATGGCAGTGAGCTAACACTTTCCAAATCATTGTTGTATTTTCTAAGAGTCTGTTCCTCACCATCCATCTAACAATATCCGGTTTACCCCTCCCTTTAGTTTTCCACAGACTTAATTGTACCTCATATTAACGTATCAACGACAAATTTCTACGCCAAATTCCTGCCGCTCTATGGGCTAGAAATGAACAAAGAAAAGTACAGCACGGAACAGGCCCTTCGGCCCTCTGAGCCTGCACCAACCATGCTACCCGTC
Source organism: Scyliorhinus canicula (assembly GCF_902713615.1). Classification (NCBI taxonomy): domain Eukaryota; kingdom Metazoa; phylum Chordata; class Chondrichthyes; order Carcharhiniformes; family Scyliorhinidae; genus Scyliorhinus; species Scyliorhinus canicula. The sequence continues at coordinate 22,702,119 of NC_052150.1, read as the reverse complement.
TAAACCAAAATCTTCTACACAAAGAACAAAATAGTTTGTGGTCATCATTAGACGTTAATTCCACCACCTGCCTTGGTGAGATTTGATCCTGGGTCCCTGGATTACTAGTACAGTGACAATACCACTACATCACCGCCTCTCAAATTGTCTGCTTTGCAGATACTATGCAGAGTTCATTGTATTGGGCTGTGTATGTTCCTGCTTCAAACTGTACTTGCCGCAGCAGGAGTACTGGGTGCATTTTATTCTGTTTTAATTGAATTTCAATTTTATAGATGATCCTTCATGGGACCAAGCAGCCCCCTTATTTGTCGCATCACACTGCCTTCCTGCTCCTAAAGTTGCCCAAACTACATTTGACCAAAAGACAAAAGCTCCTTTTTAACAAGATTAACTCTGTTGAGTGGTCTTTTCCAATTATAGCCAGAAATCATCACACCCACTACCCTCGAATACAAAACAAAGTATTCAAATGAACAGTTCATACAAGACACCTATTTGACAGGCTGGCATTGCACAGTCCCGCTTTAGAGATGCTTCTAGAATCTTTTCTCCGTTTGTTTCTATTCTTTTGCAGCAGCCAGCAGAATATTACATTGAGAATAATTATCTATTGGCCTCGATCGAAGTTGAGCCCTGAGTTTCAGTTGAGAACTTGTCATATGTCGGAGAGTTGTACTGGAGAAGGAGGGTGGGGGTCCATGATTGGTGCAAATGTTCAATTTTACCCTCCCAAAGACTCATTTCCTCCCCCTTTTGGTTTTCCTGTAAGCATCAATCTGCCTTTGTATACCCAGGTATCTTGCCCTCAATATAACAGTGGATCCTGTATCAACACTGTCTGCTTTCCCCTGTGGTCTGCAACATGTGTGGTGGTCTTGGGGAATTCTTTATCATGACAGTTAGACAGCAAAGGTCTGCATCTTGTAACTCTCCTTCTACACTCTGCCCCATGAATAATGATCACTGCAACAGCAAATGGGGATGGTTAAATAAATAATGTAGTGAAAGAAGGTGCTACGTTCAAATTTCTTTCCAAAGTAACTGGTTCCTTGATTGTTTGGATTGGATATCACTGTGTGATTAAAAGCGGCCGGTGAAGTTTCGGGGCGACCAGCGAGGGTGGAAAGTGACAAAGTAATGTTTGTCTATAAATCTGTTTTCTAGGCAATTATTCAGGCTCAAGTGAAGTATTGAAAATCGAGACTGCATCATGTGAGTGCTGCTCGTGAACTGAACTTTAATTTTGCCGTACTGTTCCTGCATCCCTGTTTTCTTTTACCAAAATCACTGGCCTGAATTCTCCTTTATTTTGTTGGTCAATTATTTTTTTTAAGAATCCTTTTTAAAACCATTTCATTCAAGTGTTCAATAGTGTAACCTTCTGTTGGAGCCTACATGGATTAGAAGGATAGGGGCGTGAGTTCCTGATCTTAATCAGTATACATGGGTCTTGCATGGGATCAAAGGAACAGGAGTAGGTCATTCAATTAGGTCACGGCTCAATGTTGCATCCTGTTAATTGCACACTTAATGCCCTCCTAATGGGTGAGCACATTAGCACATTATAATGATTATTCTTTTGTATTAGTTTGTTATTCTTTGAAAAATGTGAGTGTTTGTGGAAACAATATTAGTTGGTTTATGCACTGCAATAGGAGTGGTTATTCACATGTATCAATCGCTACATGATGTGTTAAGTCAGTTCTCAGTCGGGGCAGCATGCAGGTGAACAAGTGAGGGTGTGGTGGGGCACAGGTAGAAGACAGGAGAAAACAATAGCTGTTTCTATCTCTCACTTGTAACATCCGAAATTGACTATTTAAAAATAATTTAGAGTACCCAATTAATTTTTTCCAATACGAGGGCCAATTTAGCGTGGCCAATCCACCTACCCTGCACATCTTTGGGTTGTGGAGGCGAAAGCCACACAAACATGGGGAGAATGTGCAAACTCCTCACAGACTGCGCTGCTGTCTCCCAGGTTCGATCCCGGCTGAGGGTCGTTCATGTGTCCATTCCCCCCGCGCCCCCCCCCCCCCCCCCCAAGCACTGCGCTCCTTCTATTCTAGCCTCTAGCGTAGTGATGGGTAACCTAGGCTAGTGAGTGGGCTCCATGTGTGGCCCTGCGTCATCTCAATGGGCCAGAAGATTGAAATCTGGCAGGTTAGTTAACCATGACTCCATGAATAAGATTAAATATATTCAATGCATGCCGAATGTTTTGTAACTAATGTTTCATCATTTCTATATTGATGGCACTTTCAGCAACTTCAAATGGTAAAAACAAAAGAAATATTTGGACTTGGGAGCAGAGTGATTGCATCCTACAACCTATCATTGTATTAAAGTATGGTTTCCAATTTTGGCTCCTCCTTATCATTTGTTATGGATAAACTGGTCTTGATAAACACAGTGTTGTGTGCAACTAGCAGGCATCCTACTTCATTTTCCCTTACTTTATGTGCATGTCCCTTCAGTCATACTGGTCGGGGAAATAAATTACCAAGACTGAAGTCAGCAGAATGTGACCCTGGTAACACTGGGCATGGGCAATGAATGGTCAGCGAACTGTCTTGTGGGTTGCACTCAGAACCCTGAAGGGCTGCATGTGGTCCTCCCCCCACCCCGTGCTGCAGGTTCTCCACCATATTCTAAAGCATTATTTTTGTCATTTATCGTTGTCAGGCATGTTTTCACCCTTTTTGAGTCGTAGTTAACTCCTCAAAGTGTATACCTTTGACCAAGCTTTTGTTGATCTGTCCCAGTATCTCTTGTGACTTGGTATCAAATGTATTTGATTACAGTCGTGTGAAATGGATTGGGACATTTTCCTCTGTTCGTAGAATCCGTACAGTGCAGAAGGAGGCCATTCAGCCCGAGTCTGCCGACCCTCCAAAAGAGCGCTCTACCTGGGTCGACTCCCCCGTCTGCTCTATCCCCATAACTCCTAACCTGCACATCCCTGGACACTAAGGGGCACTTGTGCATGGCCAATCCACCTAAACTGCACATCTTTCGACTGTGGGAGGAATGCGGAGCACCCAGAGGAAACCCACACGGGGGGGGGGGGGGGGGAGGGAGAATGTGTAATGGTGCCTATATAAATTTAAGTTGCTTGGTTTACTTTTGGGGGGAGGGGAAATATATATTTTCCCATCAGTTTCTAGGGCTGTGGTCAAAGAAACTTTATTGCAACTTTTAACATGTCCATCCACTGTTTAATTTTAGAAATCTTATCAGGCAGCTCAGTTACACTGGGCATTACTCCAAGGGACTGTTATCTTTGGAAAGTGTTGACTTGACAGGAACACATGGGCTCACGTTTTATTCATAGACTGGTTCTGTCAGTTGCATGTAAAGTCAGTGTCCCTCTGCTCGAGAATGTGGCTGTCTTGCTCCATCAAACAAAGCTAAATGGGGAGACACAGTTGTTGTTTCTCGAAATGGAGCCTGCAGAAGAAGTTATGATTTCAAGCACTCTGAGCAAGAGCGCAGTTCTGAAGCCCAACAAATGCTGCCTTTATTCCAAGGATTGCGAATGACTGCATTTGAATCAAATTTAAATTGCATTATCACTTACTTTGTTTCTCTCCCCCGCACTCTCAATCCCAACCGACCCAAATGTTCTTCTTTACCACCGCAGACCCTTGAACATTAAGGGGCAATCCACCGAATCACATGTTTGGACCGTGGGAGGAAACCCACACAGACATTGGGAGAAGATGTAAACTCTGCCCAGTCACCCGAGGCCGCAATTGAACTCTGGTCCTTGGCTCTGTGAGGCAGCAGTACCAGCCACCGTCCTGCCCCAACTGTTGACCATGATGGTTATATTCAAGAGGTCTCAGTTTTGGCTTGAAGCAATTGGTGGCGTTATGGAACACTATTCCTAAAATATAATAATAATCACTTATTGTCACAGTGGGGCCACAAATCCTGCATTCCATGTCATGAAAAATGGATAAAAATTGCCTTTCAGTCATTGTAGCATCGCAGATTATCTCTTTTCTATTCTGCAACAACTCGGTCTTGGGTTAATTCAATTATCCTCCTTGATTCCAGTTCCTTTTTAATATGTATTCCCTCTTCAAGGTACTAATTTAATTCCAAAATAATTCCGACTCTTGCCGAGACTCTGGGCGGTATTTCTCCCCCCCCCCCCCCCCCCCCCCCCCCAGCCGGGTGGGAGGTTAGCCGGGGTGCCGTGCGAATCGCGCCACGCCACCCCGACCCCCGCACGCGATTCTCCCCCCCCCCCCCCCCCCCCCCCCCCCCGAAACCAGCACTGCGAGAATTGCGCCGGGCCGCTCGGAGAATCGGCGCGAGCGGTGATTCTCCGGCCCAGATGGGCCGAGCGGCCGAACCCAGCCGCCATGTTGGTGAGGGGCCGGAGCGCTCCGCGAGGTTACTGTGCATGTGTCGGTTGGCACCGGCGCCACTGCACATGCGCTAGTTGGCGCTGGCCCAACTGTGCATGCGCGGGACCCAAGGCACCGCGCCTTTTACGTGGCGCCAGGTCTCTGACATCATACCGAGGGCCCGCCCCCGTAAATCGTGCGACATCCCTGCTAGCCCCACGGAGAGCGGAGAATAGGGGTCTGGGAGCGGGCACCGACGACTGAGTAAAACACTCCGGTTTTTACTCCGGCGTCGGCACTTAGATTCCCGTTGAGAGAATCCCGCCCTCCATGTGCTCACTTTCTACCTTTGCACTGACCAGTAGAGAGGATCTGTCACTGCTTCCTGATTTAAGAACCCTTCATAATTTCAGAGAAATCCTGCATCAGATTATTCCACTACCGTCTTGACTCGATTGGGAGTCTCGCCTTTTGAATTATAACACTTAACCCATGTGCTTTTCCAGTGAATCTACTCTGTGCCCTTTTCACTCTTGTCTAATCGAGCCCAGAACTTCACATTGTTACAATTGTGAGCTCACTAGTGAAGTCTTTTTGTAATACATTTTCGAGTACCCAATTCTTTTTTTTCCAATTAAGGGGCAATTTAGCGTGGCCAGTCCACCTACCCAGCACACCAACCCAGCACATCTTTGGGTTGTGGGCTGAGACCCACACAAACACGGGAAGAATGTGCCAACTCCACACGGACCGTGACCTGGGGCCGGATCGAACCCGGGTCCTCAGTGCTGTGAGGCAGCAGTGCTAACCACTGCTCCACCCTTAAAGTGAAGTTAACTATAATCCCTACATTAGTCGAGGCTCTTTCTCCATTTTTACTGTTGCCTTCTTATCAAACCTTGCCAGCATCCAAACGTAACGCTGATTATTCTGCGAGTTAAAACCTGACCATTTTAAACTGTATTTCTTGCAGCCTCCCTTTCCCAATGAATAGTGGTGAGCCTATTTAAATGGTGTCACCACGTGGTGACGGATTTATTGCTCACTGGTTTTGGCACTTGTTTCTTTCGCCTCTATAGCAGAACAACGAGGAGGCTGTGTACTGATTATCTAGCTTGGGAATTCGCTGATCCAAAAATACGACTTACTGACTCCACGTGGGGGTTTTGGGTATTGACCAATGGGGGAAATCCCAAAACTAACCGTGATGTACGTTGATTCTTAAATTTTCTGCATTCGCATATAAGCCAGGTTTTGGAAAAACGAGAACCACTTGAAACTTCAGCACATAGAACATACAGAGCAGAAGGAGGCCATTCGACCCATCGAGTCTGCACCGACCCACTTAAGCCCTCACTTCAACTCTATCCCCGTAACCCAATAACCCTCCTAACCTTTTTGGTCACTACGGGCAATTATCATGGCCAATCCACCTAACCTGCACGTCTTTGGACTGTGGGAGGAAACCGGAGCACCCGGAGGAAACCCTCGCAGACATGGGGAGAACGTGCAGACTCTGCACAGACAGTGACCCAATGGGGGATCGAACCTGGGACCTTGGCCCTGTGAAGCCACAGTGCTATCCACTTGTGCTACCGTCCTGCCCACAAGAGTGAATAATAGTCTTGACTCATGTGGCTAAATTCAAACTGGTCAATCAGTGCACACATCCAGCTAGATGATTATTCTTGATGAAGGAAACAGGTCAGTCACCTGGTTTGAGAACTGCTATATTCTGTGATGGCCAACAATATACCTCGAGCTGACTATGTGGCAGCTGATTTTTAGCACGTGGGATTCCTGAGGTATTCAAAAGTTTCACCGTGTGTTGGTGTGCCCGTGAATCACTGTTTTCTTTTATCTGCCATCATCTTGATTCTTGTTAATGTTCAACCAATGCCGTCTTGCCACACAGCATTTTAATGAATTTTGGCAAAGTGTGGGGAGGGATATCTCTGGCTTCTGAAGCTTTGGAGTCAGCAGAGCCATTTGACATCCTAATGGAGACTAACCTGGCTATAAGGGCTGGTTTAGCTCAGTGAGCTAGACAGCTGGTTTGTGATGCGGAACCAGGCCAGCAGCGCATGTTCAATGCCCGTACCAGCTTACCCGAATGGGCACCGGAATGTGGCGACTTGGGGCTTTTCACAGTAACTTCATACTTGTGACAAAAGGTTGTTGTTGTTGTTATTATTGTTATTATTACTGGTCCAGTGCGGCCTTGAGGGGGGCCTTCTGGGAAGCACCTTGGCACATTTTTTGTATGTGAAAGGTGCAATATAAATGCAAATTGTTGCTGAACAGACCTTGCCCGTGAGTGCTTTAAGCTGCACATAGTCCGCAAACCCGTTCGCCCGTCTGTCAAAGGCAGTCATGTGGTGCAGCTTATTTCTCCTGCAGCTAATGCCGCCATACGCAACCATCTGTGCTGAGAGTATTTAAACTTCAGCTTGTGAGGAAAGTGAGTTGTCGGGCACCTCCAGAGACTACTGTGTTTATTGCCCTTAATGTTTAACCAGGCGACTGGATTTGCATAGCCAGAAGAGGTTGCATTCCTTGGAAGCTCTGATGGGTGAAGATGGTGGATTTATTATTAGCTGCTGATGCAGCTGCCTGGCACTAATGGAAGCTCATTGTTCTGAGAAGCCAGTGCCTTCAGTGACCTTCAGCTATCGGGCCTCCCGGTGATTTACATTTGCACTGCACAACTGTGCAGACACTTAATTTTGTTCAGTACAAAATGGGCTGCTTCTGAGCAAGCACCTGAGCGCAAGGTCAGGATATAATGAAGTACCGACGCAACAGGCCAGAAAGGCACCAGCCTTGATGCCTACCTTGTGCTCGGTTACTGATTCCTGTAGCAGTAGCTGTGGAGGTGGTACAGTTGATTTTGACACCCCTGGGTTCATGAAAATCATCCGGGTTGACATCGCCAGACAGTGTATGGGTAAGGCGAGTACTCTGTTCAGTTGGGGTGCATGCACATTCGGTTAGCTCCCACAGGAGGTCATCATGTGGAGTGCAAGGGCAGTGCCAGGCTGGGCAGCATGCGCTCTCATAGCTGGTGATCCTGTGAACTTTTAAACAACATTCCTTCTAAATATGTGCAAACAACTCTCGCAGCAACATTGTTGAGTGGGGAGTGAGTATGCAATATGCAACCTCCCGCTAGTTAAATGTATATGCTACTGGCACAGGTAGCTTAACTGGTAACCTATCAACTTCCACTCCAACAGAAATGTTTCCTCAAATTCAGAGACAATGAAGGACATCACTGCTCTTCTCCATTCTCTGCTGTCTATCTTTGTGTCTCATCTATAACCCCATTCTTAATAAACAGCAGCTGGTGTACACACATCACATGTACAGGGCTACAGACTGCAGACTCAATTGGCTGTGATCTTGCCTTCCTGTCACTTGACAAACTCCCACCTTCACCCTGCACTTTGCCCTGTCCGGGGCCTGCAGACTGTTAAAATCCAGGAGATTTAGGAGTCGAGCATTGGAGCATTCATTTCTGCTGCACTCTTGTGGAGGCTGAATTACTTTACAGCAACCTCTCCAAATGGGTTTAACCAACACCATTAATTTCACATTTCTTAAAGCAGGCAGTGGGGTGGGTTTCTTTTTTAAGGGGTGAGGAGCTGTGGGGGGAAGCTTTTGTCCCATTGCCCTGAGCTATTTAAAATTCCAATTGTGAATAATTCGACGGGATTATTACCAGAATTTGTGCATGAATGTTCCCTTTTCCAAGAGTTTCTACACATTTGTGGGAATTTGGAGATACAGCAGATGACACCTACAACTATGCCCTTCCTCTCTTTGCATCACCTCACATAACATCTTGAACAGTATCATCAGATTATAGGCTAGTGTGTGTGTGTGTGTGTGTTTTGTTAAATTGTGAAATGCCCATTTATCATTGTGTTCAAGCCTCTCTGAAAACTGCACTTCTGTGATCTGAGAAGATGCAATTTGTTTTGTAACTTGAAGTGGAAGTGGCTAAATGTGACGTAACTGATGATAATCCTCTAATGCTTCTCTCATAGCTAATAAACCAGTTAATCAGTCTAAATGTCTAAGTTCATTAATACGATGGACGGAGTTGTCTGGAATGAGCGTCTGAAATTGATGGGCTCGCAAAGACCAGCTGCTCTGTCGAGTTCTGCCCACTCCCCACTCCTCCACTCCCCATGGCTGGATTGGAGTTGTCTTATCCCTTCCCTACCTGCATTCAGCCATGTAACCCCCTTGGGGGAGATGGTGGGGGGAACAAGGACAATTTAGGGGGGGATGATACTCTGGAAAATTCCCCACTGATCTGCCCAAGTGATCAAGGAAATTACATGGCTTGAGAAGAAAAATTGAGAGCAGAGTTTTGGGACTGTGGTGATATGCCTACAGGACTATATCATGGGTGGTGTCCAAACTCCAACCAGCAGGTGGCGGTACAGGCACTCCATGCAGGCTCTCAACCAAGGTCATGTGACCTGTGACTCTGAAATAAAGGGAAACAGATCCGGCCATCTTCAGAAGAAGATTGAGAGGGTAATAAGACGACGGTACGTGTGAATGGTCAGTGCTGGGTGCAAGTTCCAGAGGTGTAGTTTGCAGACTCCATGATAAAGTGGTCTGTATCAGATTGCTATCTTACCACACAAGACTCGATAAAAGATTCTGGTTTGGACAAGTCGAAGCGTTTGGTGAGTACAAAGGACCAAACACAAGAGGCAGGAGAGTGTAGGCCCACTCTCTGGAAGATTGAAGATAATGTCAAACCACTTCAGGGTGAAAACCAATGATTTGGTGGACTTTTCTGAAGGCCCAAAATCAGTCGCACAAGGTATACATTGAATAACAGGAAGGTAGGATGAGACGACATCCACAGCATGAAGGGAAATCCAGTTTTCCTAAAGGACTTGTGCAGTTGCTTTCCACTACATTCCCAACCTACCCTTTGCAAGCCAGACAATACACCCATGGATCTTCTGTAAAAGGGCTGTTGAGCTCTCGATCCTGCTCGTACCATTCCCACTGTTGTAACTCTTTGTTTCTAAAGGCAAGATCCTCTCTGAGAATACCACTAGTTGCACCCTCACAAAGCACTGTAGACCAGATTCCAATCGCAAGAGGACATGGTTGACTTATTCTAGTTGAATATGTTGAGAAGACATGGTATGGATGGGTCAACAAATCTACTAGTATATTTTGATTACTCATTGTATGCTTTGCCTGCATGTGTGCATTAAAGAATCCAAATTGATGAGCATAGTTGTAACATACCATCTGTTTTGCTTAACCATGTCCAACGCTTGGAGAACTTCCATGGTGAGGTTCCGTCATCCTCTTTCTGGTAAAGGGAGTGAGCAACATGCTGTTCGGCCTCTTAATTTGTGTGGATGATTTTCTGGCACCAGCCTCTTTGACAAGCTGGGCATGTATTGAATCACTTTGCTACATCTATAAGCGGGCTATAGATGAGCTTGTTGCATTGCAGTCTGTCTTTAATGAATAGCATCATGAGCAGCTTGTCCTGTGGTATCTCCTCGTTACGTTGGCTATATTTTTCTCCTGACTGTAAAGGCCATGAAGATGCGGCAGCAGAAATAGGCCGTTTGGCACATCGAGCATGTTCTGCCATTCATGACTGATCTGATTTCTAATCCTCGACTTCACTTGCCCACCTTATCCCCATTACACTTCCTGACTAAAACTGTGTCTGTCTTGGCCTTGAAATCCTTGAGCGCCTTCTGCAGTAAGGAATTCCACAGATTCACAACTGAGAGAAGAAATTCCTCCTGTTGCTGTGGAGCTGTTGGTAACCAAGCCCCAGTCAAGTGACCATCTTAACTTTAAAAAAAAAAAAAAAAAAATTTTTGTTGAAAAATTTTAATTTACACAACAACATCAAACCATTTGGGGCCTCACGGTAGCATGGTGGTTAGCATCAATGCTTCACAGCTCCAGGGTCCCAGGTTCGATTCCTGGCTGGGTCACTGTCTGTGTGGAGTCTGCACGTCCTCCCCGTGTGTGCGTGGGTTTCCTCCGGGTGCTCCGGTTTCCTCCCACAGTCCAAAGATGTGCGGGTTAGGTGGATTGGCCATGGTAAATTGCCCGTAGTGTAAGGTTAATGGGGGGATTGTTGGGTTACGGGTATACGGGTTACGTGGGTTTAAGTAGGGTGATCATTGCTCGGCACAACATCGAGGGCCGAAGGGCCTGTTCTGTGCTGTACTGTTCTATGTTCTATACTAAAATACCAACGATAACAGTAATAACAACAATCGTAAAACTTCGCCCCTCCTCAATGAACAACCCAACATATTAACAACAACTTGGGTTAACCCAGTGTTAAGTTACACAACCGTAGCAAAAAACAATATAGAAACTATAGTTAGGAACACCAGGTTGCTGCTGCTATTGACCAAGATACCTATCTTTGAGCCAGGAAGTCCAGAAAAGGCTGCCACCGTTTATAGAACCCTTATACTGATCCTCTCAGGGCAAATTTAACCCTTTCAATTTTATAAATCCCGCCACGTCATTGACCCAGGTCTCCACACTTGGGGGCCTCGCATCCTTCCACTGTAGCAAGATCCTCCGCCGGGCTACTAGGGACGCAAAGGCCAGGACACCGGCCTCTTTCGCCTCCTGCACTCCCGGCTCCACCGCAACTCCAAAAATCGTGAGTCCCCACCCTGGTTTGACCCTGGATCGAACCACCCTTGACACCATTCCCGCCACCCCCTTCCAGAATTCTTCCAGTGCTGGGCATGCCCAGAACATATGGGCATGGTTCGCTGGACTCCCCAAACACCTGGTGCACCAGTCCTCGCCCCAAAAGAACCTACTCATCCTAGTCCCGGACATGTGGGCCCGGTGCAGCATCTTAAATTGGATGAGGCGAAGCCTCGCACAAGAAGAGGAGGAGTTGACTCTCTCCAAGGCATCCGCCCAAGTCCCGTCCTCTATCTGCTCCCCAAGTTCCCCCTCCCATTTAGCCTTCAGCTCCTCCACTGACGACTCTTCCACCTCCTGCATTACCTTATAGATGTCAGACACCTTCCCCTCTCCGACCCACACCCCTGAAAGCAGTCTGCCCATCGTCCCCCGCGAGGGCAGCAAAGTGAATCCCTCTACCTGTCGCCTAGCAAACGCCTTTACCTGCAAGTATCTGAACATGTTCCCTTGGGGAAGCCCAAATTTATCTTCCAGTTCCCCCAGGCCCGCAAACCTCCCGCCAATAAACAGGTCCCTCAATTTACTGATGCCCGCCCTTTACCACCCCCTAAATCCCCCATCAGTGTTCCCCGGGATGAACCGATGATTGCCACCCAATGGAGCCTCCATTGAGCCGCCTGTTTCCCCCCTATGCCGTCTCCACTGTCCCCAGATTCTTAGGGTCACCGCCACCACCGGGCTCATGGTAAACCTCTTAGGGGAGAGCGGCAACGGCGCCGTTACCATGGCACCCAGGCTCGTACCTCTACATGATGCCATCTCCATTCTTTTCCCTGCCGCCCCTCCCCCCTCCATCACCCATTTACGCATCATTGACACATTGGCTGCCAAATAGTACTCCAAAAGGTTGAGCAGCGCCAGCCCGCCTCTATCCCTCCCTCGCTCCAGGAAAATCCTCTTCACTCTCGGAGTCCCATGTGCCCACACAAAGTTCAAGATACTGCTAGTCGCTCTCCTAAAGAAGGCCCTGGGGATAAAGATGGGGTGACCATCTTAACTTAAACAGCTTTAGGCAAGTGCGAGCGAGTTTCTGAGCTCACTTAAAGTTCACTGTTGTGTGCGAGAGTTAAGTTCCATGCGATGTGTGAAAAGGTTTATAAACGTGGGGAGGTGGGTAACTAGAGAGATGACAGTACAGATGCAACTCCTATGTAATATGTGGGCTGATTCAGAAAAATACAAAACTATTTTCAGTTTTCAAAGTACTCGTATAGCTCTGCCTTAATAAAGCACAAGATTTGAAATTGGTGAGCTAACTTGGGTGCAACGTTTTACTATTTTTCTCATTTGTCTCTGGAGCTATGGGGCTGGATTCTCTGTTTTTGGGAATATGTCCCCATGTCGGCGTCAAAACTGTGGACTTTCACCTCAGAAACATTGGCGTGAAAGGGCCACATGTTCCTCGTCCTGCAGGGGGGTAGCAGGGACCTGGCATGATTCTAGCAGCTTTTGATGCAGACACGGGTCGGAGGCTGCGCTGGCGCACGGCAGCGGCCACGCCATGCTCCATGGTGGACTCGGACCGCGGAGCTGGACAGTGAAAATAGACCCAATCGACCACATACCTGACCCTGACCACCCACCCAAACATTGCCCAGCCGCGCATAAGGACCCCCTGCCCTCCGATCAGCCAGCCCCGACTACGGCTGCCGCAGACTTGAGTCTGCAGCCGCCATGCTAGTATCCCGACCGGCAGGACCACAACTTTGGCCGGTCGGGGGCGGAGGATTGCGGAGTGGGCCTCCAGCAATGTCCCCAGGAAGGTGCTAGGCTGCGCTACAGCGCTTTTCGCGGCCCGCAGAGTCAAGGAACCGGCGCCGGTCCCGATTCCGTGCGTGGAAATGGATTCTCCTCCCTGACGCTGGCTGCGATTTTGGCGTGGGGGTGCAGAGAATCCAGCCCAGGATTTTTGTCATTGTAAATCGAGCATGAACATTTATGGAGTGAGTGTGCGCGAATCACAATGTTTGGTTCTTAATTGAATAGGCTGCCGGCTCATAGCATATGCCTCGAGGAAGACCAGTGTCAATAGAAGTGTACCTCAGAATGAGCTGGGTGCCTTCAGGAAAAGAGGGAGAAGCTTGCGCAATTCAGAGGCAAGAATGGACTAATGAGTCTGGATATGCTGGAATGAGCAGAGCACTCGATGCTCAGTGTGTGTTTTACACAGCATGGTGTGGTTAAGAACAAGAGGTCCCAGTGGCTTGAGGCTGCCAGGTCACAAGGTTCCTAGTAAAGCTGCCAATAGCTTCAAATTTTTGGCAAGCTTTTTGTGGGAAAGAAGAGCTCTATCTGTGCGGTGGTGTGATTGCAGCCCACGTGTGCACAGATGGTGCAAGTCCTCTGACGGTAGTGAGCTTGGCTGTGGTGAGATCTCTGATGGGGCTCCGTGTCAACTCCCTCACATACCAGAGGATGTTGACTGTGGAGCAAATGTGCTGATCAGCGCCAACTCACTGAGCTTTATAACTATATTCGGAGGCTTCAGATTCACAATGCTGTTCTTGGAGGCTAGCTGTGAGCTCACAAGTTCATATTGGGTGGCACAGTGGTTAGCACTGCTGCCCCACGGTGCCAAGGACCTGGGTTCGAGGCCCTGGGTCACTCCGCATGGAGTTTGCACATTCTCCCAATGTCTGGATGGGTCTCACCCCCACAACCCAAATATGTGCAGGGTAGGTAGATTGGCCAATGCTAAATTGCCCCTTAATTGGGGGGGGGGGGGGGGTGGAGAAATATTTTCACACTTCTTTACATCGCTGCGGACATGGGTAGGGTATCATTTTCCCGGTTCCCTCTGTGTGCTGCTCTTCGACATCCTATGTCTCTGTGTCTTGCCTGTATACGCAACATATTTGGGGCAGAACCTTCTCTCCAGTTCATGGCTTCTTGCAGTTCCCCTGGCTGAAATCAGGAAGTCCCCGGCAAACTGGCCAGCTGGAAAAAGATGATTGTTTTTGTTTGCAATTCTAGTTTCCAATAGTTTTCAGCCGGTGGGAGAGGGAGTAGGTCCAATGGATGGCAGAAGCAATCATCCTGCAAAGGGAATTCTAGATCTAGTTTTTTAAAAAAAAAAGAGAGCCTAAGAGTAGGAGCTTATAAACAACCGTCTTGAAAAATTAAATAGAGACTTGTCGACCCAAAGCTTGAGCCATTACATTTCCTGTACATTGCCAGTATCTTTCACGCTGTTGCTAATGAAATTCTTGTTGGGCCACATACCCGTGTGACTGGTTTTTCATTGCACCTATGCACTAATCAAGTGTCATCTTCCGAAAATGCCATTTTATTTTTAATGGGGTGTGTCATGATATGCAAACATGCAACCAATGAACACTCAGAATAGGACACAACCAATGGGCATTCAGGACACTCAGAGGTGGAATCATCACAAGGGGGCATGACATGGGATGATGCACTCACACCCTGTCTCTTTCCACAGACAGACATCTAGAGAGTTAGACAGGGTTGATCAGCAGCATCACACCCCAGCACGTGGCTAAGAGCAAGCTGGTCCAGTTAGACTGAGTTACTACAGTTGGATTAGCAGAGAGTCGAACTCATTTGAGAACTATGTTAATAGTTCAATAAACACGTTGAACTCATTTCCGAGTCTGGAGCATCCTTTAGTTAAGACTGCTTCAAATAGCAACCTGTGTTATCCGAAGCAGCATAAAACAAATAGGTGTCAATTGGATTTGTGACTTGCCAGTGTCAGGAGTGTTCCGTTTCCTGTTTCTCGCAGGCCGACATTACATGCATTGAGAACTGTACAGAGCTTCTATCATTTGTTTTTCAGTTGCCATCATTAACTCTTTGTAGACAGTGTTGTAGAAGGATGGAATTTTGCGGGGTGGGGTCAAAAATCATCTGGTCATGAAGTCACAATTATAAGTGGCTGTTTTGCAAGTGGTGAGAATGTGAAACTCGCCGATTCAAAGGATGGTTGCTCAATAAGACCATCATATCCTTATTTATTTATTTCGCACTGAAGTCAAGTGGGAGGAGATTTGTGTGGAGCATAAACACCAAGTTCCCAGGTTCGATTCCGGCTTGGGTCACTGTCTGTGCGGAGTCTGCACATCCTCCCCGTGTGTGCGTGGGTTTCCTCCGGGTGCTCCGGTTTCCTCCCACAGTCCAAAGATGTGCAGGTTAGGTGGATTGGCCATGCTAAATTGCCCTTGGTGTCCAAAATTGCCCTTATTTTGGTGTGGGTTACTGGGTTATGGGGATAGGGTGGAGGTGTTAACCTTGGGTAGGGTGCTCTTTCCAGGAGCCGGTGCAGACTCGATGGGCCGAATGGCCTCCTTCTGCACTGTAAATTCTATGATAAAAAAAAAACACGAATGTGGGATTAAAGGGCCTGATTCTGGGTTTATATTTTACCATTATTCCTCCAGGTTTGCGCGTTCATTATAAATAGTGATTCCGCCTAATTATAATGAGCATATTTTCAAGCAGATTTGGAAAATGGACACCATTGACCTTGAAAGCATGGGGTTGAGCAGGATCCAAATATTTAAAAAAAATTGTTTCAAGGAGTTGGCAGAAGGCCAGGAATCTTGGTGCTATGGATTGGTCTGAAGTGAAGGCTGAAAGATATTGAAGGATGACTGCTGACCAAAATGCTGGCTGACATAAATGTGGCCTGGAGAAGCAGGTAATCTGCTCAGCATGGCAGTTGGTCAGAAGAATTGTAATCCAAGACCCACAACGGCGTGTATTATATATGGGCTTTAGATAAAGTGGTCAGATGGGCCAAATGACCTTTGGACATCCTTTTTGCGTTGAATCATTCCTTTATGAAAACAAAGAGGTCAATAGAATGCAGAATTTCATTTTGCGCCAGATTTTCATTTTCATGGAGGTTTACAATCTCTCAATCGCCAGTCCTCTGTTGTTTTTGGCCTACCCACGTGTTTGCTGGCTGCAGGGACTATTGAGCAAGCGGTGTGTTCTCTGTATAATCTTTATTCGTGTCACGAGTAGACTTACTGCAATTAGGTTACTGTTGAAAATCTCCTAGTTGCCCGTCACATCTGGTGCCTGTTTGGGTACACAGAGGGAGAATTCAGAATGTCCAATTCACCTAACAATCACGTCTTTCGGGACTTGTGGGAGGAAACCGGAGCACCCCGGAGGAAATCCATGCAAACACTGGGAGAACATGCAGACTCCGCACGGACTGTGGCCCAAGCTGGGAATTGAACTTGAGACCCTGATGCTGTGAAGCAATAGTGCTAACTACTGTGCTACCGTGCCACCCATCCAGTCCCAGCCTGCTTCTCTGCCTCTTGATTTGCCTCTTCCTCACAGGGTTAATCTATCTTGCTCAACATCAGGGCTGAGAAGGGGAGCTCAGCAGAGTTGCAATGGTGCATGTTAATAATCAGATTCACGGGGCGAAGCGCTGCTGCCTCATGACGCCGATCCCTGGTCCTGGGTCACTGTCTGTGTGGAGTTTGCACACTCTCTCCCCGTGTCTCCATGGGTCTCGTCCCACAATCCAAAAAGATTTGCAGGGCATGTTGATCGGCCATGCTAAATTGCCCCTTAATTGGGAGAAAAAAAGAATTGAGTACTCTAAAATTTAAAAAAAAAATAAGATTCATGGATTCACAACTTTATGTAGAGTTCAGAGAATAAAAATCCTAAAACCCTATCATCATGAGCAATCGAGGTCTTGAGGTTTTATCTTTGAACACCTCTTATTTGAGGCACTTGCAAAGCAGTACAGAAGGAAAGCGGAGATAAAGGCCTATTAGGCATTTTAAACCTAATTACGTGAGCACGAGGTTAGACAAGATAATTCTTTACAGCAAAACCAGCATTAGCTAAACTTGACAAACTGACATGGATGGATTGCTGAAACATCTTGCAAATCAGACGGTTTGCCACACTGCTCCTCCTCAATCAGGGTCCATTACATCATTGTTTGAAACAGGGCTCTGCCATACCTTGGTGAACAGCCTCCACTGGTCATTTCCCCCTCCCCACCCCCCCCAACCAACCCCTACCATGGCCATTCCTGTGTTTTAAATCTGCCTTCACGAGAAAGGGCTGCACCAGCCAATTATTCTAATGTCATTGGCCCAGGTCTGATTTGAAGAGCTGCTGGATTTGTGAAAAAGCTTTTGCCAAACTTCCTATTGAGGGGCAGAGCCGGCTTAGCAAAGGGCCCCCTTTTTATTTTCATCACAATGGCATCACGGTGCGTTGATGTTTTGTTGTGATTACATCATTGCATTCCGTTGGTTAATGTGAAAATTGTTTGACAATTCCTCTTGCGTTGTGGAGGATGTGACCCCGTGAACTTCTTCTTTGTCCAGAGTTTAATTTTCACACATTCTGCTCCCATTAAGAGCTGGCAGAGGGAGGAAAACACAATCTTTTCTGAAAACGAGGGATTGAAAATTTCTCTGAATGCTGTCTATCTTGTGAAATGCCTCGTACTTCATTCAACAAGATCTCCTATCTTCCCTACGTTTAAGATTCAAATAAAATAATTTGTTTGAGGACAAATGCTATAGTAGGAGGACTGCTCTATTCGCTCCCTCCTTAGACCACAATTTGAAAGTATAAACAGCAATAGCTCCTAACAGATTAGACACAAAGCCTTTGGCCGAGATCCACATCATGCTTTCTCACAAATCCTCCGGTACTTATCCTAGGTTCCTGAATTCCTAGAAATCTATATGAAGGTTACTGTGTTGTTCTCCCCACACCCTCCCACATCCGTTAATCTGGACAGGTTTGGCAAGAAACAACAGAATAAAGCAGGTTTCTGGAAGATTCTTTGGCCTCTGTTAACCATTAGTCATGATTTCTTTCTCCCCCATGCTCTGAAGGATGAAAGTTATTCCAAATTAATTATTGACAGGCTCTTGATTTTAATTGTCAGCAGATTTTAGAAAAGCATATGTTTTGCCATTTTTCTTTCAGAGAATCCAGGCAAGCTGTGCTTCTCTCCTGAGTGAGGAGAGCTTTTAATTTTGGTATGGGGACTATTCTACTGAAGGATCTTACTGCCCAACAGTTACTGATCTAATGTACTGCAAAGCAAAGGTCCCGTTTTTGGCAATTCTTTCGACTATGTTTAGTCCTCTACTTGAAGGCACTGATGCATGTTGGGGTACACTTCACAGTCCTTCACTATCATGTCAAAACGTCAAGTCTTCACGTACATTGGTAAATATTACTCGACTCGGCAATAGTGGGACGGGGTCTGAGTCTGGCATTGCCCCCATTCACTGTCAGAACAGACACTTGCCAAACTGTGTGGGAAGGCAAGGAGCAGTGTTTGAAAGTTCTGGGTTATGCATTCCAGAAACTGGTTTTCAAGACCAGAACTTCTGCACTTTTGCATTACTCCGGATTATATTTTTCAGCACCTCTTGAACACCATCCTTGGCTCGAAGTCAATGGTGTAATGATTTGTCAACTTGATTC
Organism: Scyliorhinus canicula; assembly: GCF_902713615.1. NCBI lineage: Eukaryota > Metazoa > Chordata > Chondrichthyes > Carcharhiniformes > Scyliorhinidae > Scyliorhinus > Scyliorhinus canicula. The sequence continues at coordinate 22,683,568 of NC_052150.1, read as the reverse complement.
CTGGTTGGGTAGATGTTGCAAATCAGAGCCAGGTTCAGAACTCTTACTGCACACTCAAGTTTTGGGAAAGGGTCCCCCAAATTGAATTCTGCTGAGTCATTCAGAATAGGATGGCGGAGATCAGACGAGGAAATGTGGCACTCTGCACCAATTGCCTTCTGCACCCCTGGATTAGGGGAAGGAAGGGAAATTGAGCAACATTACTTTCTCTTGACCACCATTGCCACTGCGGAATGTATATACGACTACCAGGTGAGGGCTAGGTGCTGTGACTGTTATACTTCCTGTGGCTGAAAAGCTTGATGACTTTCTTGGCTAAGGTTGCAAATGCATAGCAGCAACTTGGACGAGTTACCGGACAGCAACTAATATGTATGGAACCATAACTCTGGAAGGAACCAACAGCTTTGGAAAAAAGGAAAGGGAATTGGAAGGGGGAGGGTATGGTTTGACATAGTTTTTCAAACCAAGCCGTAAAAGGGCTGCTTGGCTGTCTAACATTTTCTTAACATTTCTCAATATGTCTCCATTGTACCTTTTGGTAACCATTGCCAACTCTGCCAAAGTCGAACAATTCTTTCCAAGAATCTTTTTCGAGCTAGATAGAGGGGAACTTTCAAGCTTCCTCATGTAAATTAAAATTGAAGGAATCTTTTTTTTGTTGAGAAGTTCAGTTTCTATAGTGACTTAAGTCATTTGAAATCAATACACTGTCAATCCAAGCCACAGTGCTTTTAGTTCTCAATTTTATCTGACTTTGAATGGTGCTTTTAAGCTGACCTCTTTAGTATTGTTATTACCTAAGGCAGTGAGGTCCCATGAGGCTGTTGGCCACATGCCATGGCTGGCCAGATCAAACCCTTCCGCTGTATATAGGATAAGACACGGGCTGGAGTATATTTCAAGCCAAGAACATGTGGAGAGGGTTGAAATTATGTCATGGATGGCACATTAAAGATCCTTCTCACACACAGCCTCTATTTAGTGTGTATCTATTGTAAATGTTGCATGATTGTCATGTTAAGGTGAAGTTTAGCTCACTGGGTTTAGCTCACTGGGCTAAATCGCTGGCTTTTAAAGCAGACCAAGCAGGACGGTTCGATTCCCGTACCAGCCTCCCCGGACAGGCACCGGAATGTGGCGACTAGGGGCTTTTCGCAGTAACTCCATTGAAGCCTACTCGTGACAATAAGCGATTTTAATTTCATTTCATTTCAAGTTGAGTTTGAGACAGACTAATATCTGAGGTAGGATGTGCAGGGTTATTCAATCCTTATTTTAAATTTGTACGTTCTGTGCTGGAATATAGGAATCCCTCTGCAGTGCAGACTGAGGGCACGGCAATAACATCACCCCAGAGAGAAGGTATAATTACAGTGTGGCAGATTTGCATTGGGAGTTTCCATTCTAATGAAACATGCAACCGCATATGCTCAGATTGAGGTTTTTGAGCGGTTTGTATTTTACAAGGTCTTATTTACTTCGCAGTTGTTTGCAATGATGGTTGAGCATGCTTCCATCATGTGATTGAGTGACGTTCCTGTTTGACCAGATAATGTGTATCAAGGGTACCATGTACCCTGCATATGACGATCTATCCTGTATATAATTAGAAAAGCGCTGACTCTTTAAGAGCTAGAAATAAACAGCTGCATGATGCTCTTCAGTATGAAACCTTGGATAGGCAATATGGCAATTCCTACAGTGGATCATGTATCCCTTAATTAACCAATCTCTCACTACTCTCGCACACTTGTTTCAGAGCTCGTCGAGTTTGTCAGCATGTTTATTTTGATTTTGGATGCCTCTGGTGTGCGGCATCAGATTTGCTCAATGACGACTATTAATTTGAAAATATGAGGGAAATTATTTCTTGCATCTTTAACACTTGCCAGAAGCTTTTGGTTATTTTAGCTTGGGCTTTTGTTAACGCACGCAGTTGGTTTATTTTCCCTCTGCCCCAGAGGGTGCACGCCACCTGCAGTGGGTCCTTCCCTGGCACATCCTGCTGCTAGCTGGGACCCAGCTGAGCCACAGTCTCTTTGGCAATAGACTTAATCTCTTGGTGCTAAGCCCAGCTCGGCTAACGCATAAAAGGCCATTTGTCCATCTGATCTATCTTTACTTGTGCTAATTGAAGATGATCTGTCAGTTATGACCGTGTGCCCCCCCCCTCCCTCTGTGAATATTATGTTTAAATATAAGATAAATTGAGATAAATCTCAAGCAGTCAGAAATAGTTTCCCTCCCTTCATTAGCCCGATTTACATAAAGGTGTCAACTTTCAACTCCTCTGCTGTTAAATAGTTTGTCGACTAACTGTAACGTTGGCTGGGATTTAGTGATGTGATAGCCCAGGCATCAGTTCAGCTGGCGTAGCTGTTAATCTAGGTGACGGGTTTTTTGACTGTATCAGCAAATTACCAGTATTTACCTCAAATGACCTCCGACATGCTTTGGCGTTTGGTATCGTCTTACCTTGTAGTCACTATTGAGTCAACATCAAAATTTATCATTTTTGGTGTTTTGTGGTGGACTGCTCGTTTCATTTTAGTTCATTAAATTCATTTGCATTAAACTTAAGTTTGCAAACTTACCTGTATCTCTAGACGGGGTTACCAGCCCTCAGTTACAGTCTAAAGCAGGGTAGGTGAGAGCATTGGGCACCTTAAAGCCTGAGTGCCCCCCTCAACACAGCAGGAGGAAATATGTATTTTGCTTCACAATTAAAACTTTTTTTGAGGAAGTAATGTAATGTTTAAGCAAACAATTCATCACTGAAAAATGGGTAATGTCCTTTTATTCTGTATTTTAAGTATTTTGAGTTCTTGTTCAAGTCATAAATAACTCAAATGATTTGCATATTCATCAATTTACACCTTAATTTGTGCGATTTTTATTCCTACCACATCAAGTGTGAATATAACCGGCCTGGTTTGAGTTGACTATTTCCTCCAACGCAGCTGGTTGATTGAAAGCTGTCCTGTTCCATGTGTCACAACTTTCAGTACATGTAAGAGAGGCTTTCAAACGCGGGTGCAAAGTAACTGATGATGTGCAGCATCTCCTTTGTAAAGGCACTACTGCTGCAAGTTGCTTTGGATGCTTGAGATGTGAGAACACAAGTGGACAAGTTAGTCAAGAAAGCATACTGGATGCTTGCCTTCATTGGACAGGGCATTGAGTATAAAAACTGGCAAGTCATGCTACAGTTGTATCGAACCTTGGAAGGCCGCACTTGAAATATTGCACACAATTCTCGCCGCCACACTATCCAAAGGATGTCAAGGCTTTGCAAAGGGTGCAGAGGAGGTTTACCAGGATGTTGCCTGGTCTGGGTGGTGTTAGCTATGTGGAGAGGCTGAATAGACTTTGACTGTTTTCATTAGAAAGCTGGAGGTTGAGGGGTGACCTGATAGAGGTCTACAAGGTTATGAGGGGCATGGATAGAGTGGATGGGCAGGCATTCTTTCCCAGGGTAGTGGGGTCAGTCACCAGGGGCCATGGTTTTACGGTCCGTGGAGCAAAGTTTAGAGGAGATGACGGTGGTGAGTGCCTGTAACACGTTGCCAGGAGAGGTTTTGGAAGCAGATACTTGAACGGCGTTCAAAAGGCATCTCAACAAATACATGGATAAGATGGGTATAGAGGGATACCGCACGAGGAAGTGCTGAGGGTTTGGCCAAGGGTGGTATAATGACCAAAATAGGCTTGGAGGGCCGAAGGGCCTGTTTCTGTGCTGTATTCTTTGTTCTACAGATATTGATCAAGTTCATACTTATGCCTGGAATGTAGCTCTTACCATTTGTGCTGTTCACCTGACTTGGTGTATCATTTCACCAATATTAATAATGTTCCTCTCTCTTTTACCCACATTGCTTTGCAATGGGTGGTCTGGGTGGGCACTCTTGAGTGAGATTGTCAACTTGTGCTGAATTGTGGATACTTTTTGCAGGTCTGCATTCTTTGGAAGGAGGATTTTTCCGTGGGCATTGCTGGCAAGGGCAGCATTTGTTTGTCCATCTCCCAATTGCTCTGAACTGAAGTGGCTTGCTCGACCAATTAAGAGTCAACCTGCTGTAGGTCTGGAGTCGCATGTGGGCAAGACCGGGTAAGGATTGTAGAGTTCCTTCCCGAAACTACATTGAGAACCAGATGGGTTTTCACAGTAATCAATAATGGCCTCATGGTCACCACTCCTGAGACTAGTTTTTCAATTCCAGGTTTTATTAATTGAATTCAAATTCCACCACCTGCCATGGTGGGATTCGAACCTTGTCTCCAGAAGACCAGCCTGATCCTCTGGATTGTTAGTCCAGTGACATTCCACTGGGCTGCCATCTCTCCCAAAGATTGGGATTCTCCAAACTACATTCATGTGGGCCCTTGCAACTGGCTGAGGCCCAGGGTTGTGAATATTATGTGAACCTATTATTTCACCTATTTCCGTCACAAGTTTATTTGCACGGGCTGGAAACCTGTTTCGGCTATTTAAAGCAAGGTGCGATTTAACGGGGGTAAAGTTCCGTTTTGGGGGCGTCGAACAGGGTGTTTCTTGCTACCTGCAGCATCAGGAACGGCCCTGCTATCAAACAGGACTTTTTTTGGACTCTGCGAAGAACGCCCCATCGAGGCCGCACTTGCCTTCATTTCTCATCAGTGCAGGAAGGTATCTGGATGCCACTTAAGTGCCTTCCTTGGACTTGCCATCGCGGACTCTTGACTCCCCCAACTTACCTGTCAGGGGATTCTTTAGCCATGCCCCCAACCCCACCTGCAGGGCAGGGCACCCCCGGGTCCAATCACTGGCATAGCCAACCTGGCGCTGAGGCACCTTTCCATTGCCAGCCTGCCACCCTGGCAGTGCCACCCAGGCACTCTGGTCATGCTAGTGACACTGGAATTGTGCCCAGGCTGTTAGTGTCAAGGTGCCCAGCAGGGGTCCCAGGATACCAGCCTTCCCAGAGCCCCACCACTCTGAGGGCCTCCAATGACCTGAGACACCTGGCCAATGTTTGTATGTACCAGTACTAAATGGCTCCACGATCAGATCTCCCAGGGACGCGTGTTCGACCCCGGGCCATGGGAGGCTCCCAAGTCTAATTGCTCTCTTAAATATGTAAATCTGGATCTCACCTAGCAACATCTCGTGAGATGTTCATAGTGTCGCAAATATCGCGGGAGGCCTCTCGTGAGATTTAACTGCCTTGTCATGTTACTGAGTTGGGCGTGGCAAAGCTGTTCGATCATGTCTCTTGCGTTTACAGTGAGAGGTAGCTGGCTTTTTCCAGATGATATGAATATTTTGGTTATTTGCTGCCTTCCCTTCCTCCCAATTTTCTCCGATTTTTGACTTTCTTCCACTTGCCCTGTTTATGGTGGTGTACACAGGCGCTGTTCGCTGAATTAACCTGACCAGTGAGTCTTTGTGGATTGTCCAAATTGGGGTCTTCAATTGAGATGCATTCTGACTGCCACTAGTTTACTTTGAGAAGGAATGGTTGGATTACCACGAACAATGATGATACCGGGAAATGTGGTTCTGCTCTCTCTCTCTCTCATTGAGGAATTCAACAGCCTTTTATTGTGATGGATGAACCGGGCTTACTCGTGCTTATCCAGTTGCTTGTTATCAGTGCTATGCTGCAGAGGGAAATCTAGCTTGTATTTTTGGTTACCCTGCTGCAATTTGACTCCAACCTCCGCATGTAATGTTCTGCATTTGCTTTGGATCCACCCAGGAAGGCTAAGAGTGGAACACCTGATGTTTGGGCAGCCCAGGGCCTCTGTAAATTTTTCCCGTGCTTGGGCCCTGGAGAGGACTCTCTAGTTTCGCTGAATAGGAATTTGACCACCAAGGCACAAATAAATTGTCTCGGGGAACAGATGGCTGCCAAAGAGACGGGCCGGTTATTGACAAACTGATCATGCACAAGTCCTAAAGAAAGAGGTATTAGTACAGACTTGTGTCGAGGGGAGTACATGAGGGCTTTTGAATTCTCCTTGGAGAAAAGATGGCCTGTTGAGGGGTTTTGTGAAGAGTAGTGAGATGGTTCCTTCTAAAAGGAAGAAGAAAGATCCGAATAGTTCCATTGCAACCACCATATGTATTCTTATTGCATTTTAGACACAGCTGAAAATGAGGCATCATTTTCTGATGGTCAATGAAGAAATTTGCACTGCACCTGGTAACATTTTTTGTTCATTCATCAAGGGTAAAGAGCCATAGGTTATGCAATATATGATGTGTTAGGCAGGTTGGTTCGACGTTGACTGCAACTGGATGCAGGGAAGCTAGAAACAAACGCCTGACGCAGGAGATGATCCAACACTGTTTTATTTAACTAGTGGACTGCTGTACTTGTTCAGCTGGGGTTGACACTCTACTAATCCAACTGATGACCTCTTACTGGCTTGACCAGACTTACTAGCTACCGCATGGTAATGGTGCTGACTGACTTGTGCACTCTGACTGTCTCAGTAGCTGGGTCCTGAGAGAGGGAGAATCTTGATGCCCTGTCTGGTGATTGGTTGTTCTATGTTGTGTGTTCATTGTGTGTGCAGTATTCTTATCAAATAAGAAGAGTGGGGGAAAAAATGAGAATTGCATTTATATAGCTCTTGTCACCGGGCGTCAAAAAGTGTTTCGCAACCAATCGAGTATTTTCGAAGTGTAGTTACTATTATAATGTCAGAAAATATTGGGCATATACCTACCAAGGTGGAGCAAGATTATGAGGAACCATGGTACACGTGAACAGTTGTGTTAATAGAATGCTTGCCTGAGGTTAATTTCTTTTGGTGTGGTCGGGATAAAATGGTGTAGTTCTCTACACTTCGAAAGTACTTTGCTTGGCTGTGAAAGCTTCAGAACAACGCAAGTCCTTCCTTTATTTTTCTGTGGTGTTGCCAAGTCCAATTCTGTTAAACTGCTTCTTGGGGCAATTGGTGAAAAGCATAACAAATTCAATTTTGCACTATTTCTGATGATAGATAGAGAAATACAGCACAGAACAGGCCCTTCAGCCCACGATGTTGTGTCGAACTTTTGTCCTAGGTTAATCATAGATCATAGAATTTTGGACACTAAGGGCAATTTATCATGGCCAATCCACCCAACCTGCACATCTTTGGACTGTGGGAGGAAACCGGAGCACCCGGAGGAAACCCACGCACACACGGGGAGGGTGTGCAGACTCCACGCAGACAGTGACCCAAGCCAAAATTGAACCTGGGACCCTGGAGCTGTGAAGCAATTGTGCTATCCACAATGCTACCGTGCTGCCCTTAAGAACAAATTAATCTACACTCCATTATTCTACCACAATCCATGTACATATCCAATTGCCGCTTGAAGGTCCCTAACGTTTCCGACTCAACTACTTCCACAGGCAATGCATTCCATGCCCCCACTACTCTCTGGGTAAAGAACCTACATCTGACATCCCCCCTATATCTTCCACCATTTACCTTAAATTTATGTCCCCTTGTAATGGTTTGTTCCACCCGGGGGGGGAAAGTCTCTGACTGTCTACTCTATCTATTCCCCTGATCATCTTGTAAACCTCTATCAAGTCGCCCCTCATCCTTCTCCGTTCTAATGAGAAAAGGCCTAGCTCCCTCAACCTTTTCTCGTAAGACCTACTCTCCATTCCAGGCAACATCCTGGTAAATCTCCTTTGCACCTTTTCCAAAGCTTCCACATCCTTCCTAAAATGAGGTGACCAGAACTGCACACGGTACTCCAAATGTGGCCTTACCAAGGTTTTGTACAGCTGCATCATCACCTCACGGCTCTTAAATTCAATCCCTCTGCTAATGAACGCTAGCACACCATAGGCCTTCTTCACAGCTCTATCCACTTGAGTGGCAACTTTCAAAGATCTATGAACATAGACCCCAAGATCTCTCTGCTCCTCTACATTGCCAAGAAACCCTACCGTTAACCCTGTATTCCGCATTCATATTTGTCCTTCCAAAATGGACAACCTCACACTTGTCAGGGTTAAACTCCATCTGCCACTTCTCAGCCCAGCTCTGCATCCTATCTATGTCTCTTTGCAGCCGGCAACAGCCCTCCTCACCATCCACAACTCCACCAATCTTCGTATCATCTGCAAATTTACTGACCCACCCTTCAACTCCCTCATCCAAGTCATTAATGAAAATCACAAACAGCAGAGGACCCAGAACTGATCCCTGCAGTACGCCACTGGTAACTGGGCTCCAGGCTGAATATTTGCCATCCACCACCACTCTCTGACTTCTATCGGTTAGCCAGTTCGTTATCCAACTGGCCACATTTCCCACTATCCCATGCCTCCTTACTTTCTGCATAAGCCTACCATGGGGAACCTTATCAAACGCCTTACTAAAATCCATGTACACCACATCCATTGCTTTACCTTCATCCACATGCTTGGTCACCTCCTCAAAGAAGTCAATAAGACTTGTAAGGCAAGACCTACCGCTCACAAATCCATGCTGACTATCCTTAATCAAACAGTGTCTTTCCAGATGCTCAAAAATCCTATCCCTCAGTACCCTTTCCATTACTTTGCCTACCACCGAAGTACGACTAACTGGCCTGTAATTCCCAGGGTTATCCCTATTCCCTTTTTTGAACAGAGGCACAACATTCGCCACTCCCCAATCCCTTGGTACCACCCCTGTTGACAGTGAGGATGAAAAGAGCATTGCCAACGGCTCTGCAATTTAATTTCTTGCCTCCCATAGAATCCTTGGATATATCCCGTCAGGTCCGGGGGACTAGTCTATCCTCAAGTTTTTCAAAATGCCCAACACATCTTCCTTCCGAACAAGTATCTCCTCGAGCTTACCAGTCTGTTTCATACTGTCCTCTCCAACAATATGGCCCCTCTTGTTTGTAAATACTGAAGAAAAATACTAGTTCAAGACCTCTCCTATCTCTTCAGACTCAATACACAACCTCCCGCTACTGTCCTTGATCGGACCTACCCTCGCTCTAGTCATTCTCCTATTTCTCACATATGTGTAAAAGGCCTTGGGGTTTTCCTTGATCCTACCCACCAAAGATTTTTCATGCCCTCTCTTAGCTCTCCTAATCCCTTTCTTCAGTTCCCTCCTGGCTATCTTGTATCCCTCTAGCGCCCTGTCTGAACCTTGTTTCCTCAGCCTTACATAAGTCTCCTTCTTCCTCTTAACAAGACATTCAACCTCTCTTGTCAACCATCGTTCCCTCACTCGACCATCTCTTCCCTGCCTGACAGGGACATGCATCTCAAAGATGACTTGAGGGTGTTCCCTGTAGTCAATGAATTATAGACCATAACCTCTGCAGTCCGGAATGCTTGGGACCACGGGATGTCTGGATTTTTACGTTTTCTAAATTACGGAATAACAGAACTTTTCAAAAAAGAACTTATCTGTTCATGGGATGTGGGCGTTGCTGGCTGGGCCAGAATTTACCGTCCATCTCGAATTGCCCTTGAAAAGGTAGTGCTGAACCACTTTCTCGTAATGCTACAGTCCATGTACTGTGTACACAGTGCTGTTTGGAAAGGAGTTCCAGGATTTTGACCCAGAATCAGTGAAAGAATGGCGATATGGATCCGCGATATATATCGAATTTCCAAGGGGTGGTGGGTGGCAGGATGGGGAACTTGCAGGTGGTATTCCCAGGCAACTGCTGCCCTTGGCGACCCATGAGGTGGTAGACGTTGCGGGTTATAAAGTCAGGTGTGAAGAATCCCCAACCACAAGTGTGAATTAGATGTATAAATATGACACAAAACGGCATGAAGATGTTATACATCACTAATAAAAAATTATTTTATCTACCCAAATACGGTGTCTTCCATGCTTCCAAAATGAAATGTTGCTGGTGATGGTGAGGGAGCAGGTGATCCCTAGTGATGCACTATTAGCATTAGCATTACTGACAGCTGAACATGATTGATTATTGGTCATGACAGCTGAACATGATTGATTATTAAATATTCAATATGTTTTTTAAAATGGCAATGTACTAGTGTGAACGGCATTGATTTTTAATTTTAATTCCGAATAGGCCTACTTATGGTTCTTGACATTCTCTCCTACAGTCGTTCCTAGCCTGAGGATGTTACTCTTGGAAGCAGGGCCATTAGATTAGCTATTTGAGGCCTGCACATGCAGAACTTCACAATTTGTTGCAATGCCCTGCGTTGCTTCGTCTGCTCAAAAATATTTGTTGCCCACTGCGTTTCCAGAATTTTGATTTCCACACTGTAGAGGTGCATGTATTTTTAAAATCACAGTCCACCCTTACTTCAGTTGTCGATGCCTTTGGCTGGAATTCTCCAGCTGTTGGCACTCTCCTTTCCTGCCGGCAGGGCATCTCCGCCGGCAGCTTTTTTGGCGACATGGGGTGGTTTCAATGGAAAATCTTATTGATAAGCGACGGGAATAGAGACTCCCGCTGCCAGCGATTGGTGCGCAGCTGAGAAACACACGGCTGGGGGAAGTGAAGAATCCAACCGCTTTTTTTTGTTGTTGTTTTTTATTAAAATGACCAAATGAAACTTTAAATTAAATATTTTGGGAATTATCCTTGAACTGAACTCTCGGGAATTGGTGCAAAAAGGCCAAATTGCAACTACCAGTTTCACTGGAAGAATTCACCAATCCTCTAAAATAGAACTTTGTACACAAAAGCTTCATTTCATTTGAAAGATTTGTTCCACTAAATATAGTTCTTAAGTGTGGATTTTGTTTGCAAGGGACTGTAATTACAATAAACATTGTGCCTGCTTTTTGGGTCAAAGTGTGCATTTGGGAGAGGAGGAGATGTTAATTACCTCCGCAGGAAGATTATTTTGCAAAATGAGCACCATTCCTTCTGACCACAGATGAGAGATAAGCGTTTGTTTTAAATCTATAGCAGCTAAAACTGTTTACACAGGGGTGAACCCTCTCGCCTCTACATGGCATGGTGATCAGTATATGAACTCGTGATGATGGAGCATCTGCTGTAACTGCACAGGGGTAGAAGACAGCCAGATTTAGGGACAATGTGTGAAGTGACTTTCAACTTCCACACTTGTAACAGCAACTGTCAAAAATGTTGAACACTTGAGCACATTAGGAAGAAAAGGAATAGAAATATATGCGCACAGGTTAAATGAGGCAGATGGACTGGGAGATGAGTATAAACAACATTACACATTAGTTGGCTGAATTCTGTGCTGTATTTTTATGTAATTCTTTGCAATCCCACCACAACAATTGAGCAATTTAAATTTGATTAAGAAGGTCAGTTGTCTCAGCTCCATGGCCTCACTGCAGGAGTTCTTGTTAGGTGAATTGGACATTCTGAATTCTCCCAGAGTGTAGGCAGCTAGAGGATTTTAACAGTAACTTCATTGCAGTGTAAGCCTACTTGTGACGCTAACAATAAAGAAAGATTGAAGATTGTTCCTCAGGAGAGGCTCAACTACCTTCAGCTGCTTCATCAATGCCCTTCCTTCCATCTTAAGGTCGGAAGTGGGGATGTCTGTGGATGATTGCATAGCACCATTTACGATGACTCGGATACTGAAGCAGCCCATGTCCCAAATGCCCCAAGACCTGGACAATGTCCAGGTTTGGGCTGACAAGTGACTGCATGGATTACGGCAGTTGAAGAAGACAGCTCACCATCACTTTCCTGAGGGCAATTAATAGACAATGAATGCTGGCCTAGCCACCTAGCCCTTGAATGCAAAAACACCCACCGCTCTGTGATACTGTCCTATCTGATTTTGATCTTTGGTGCAGCCCTGAAATACCTTTCACCAAAGTCCATGATTTTGACTGTACAGATGACCACGATATGCTCTTGCTCCTTATCCTTCCTGACCTCAAGTATTTCCTGTCATGCCTTTGGTCTCCAAGTCTCTCATGCAATGTGCGGTTCAACGGCATTGCCCTCACTAAGCTCCACTCTTTTTTTTTCTGTACTGATTGTAACCAGAACATCTTCAGCATTGGTTCCTCTTCCTGTTCCTGCACCATCTTTTCTGGTGTCTCCCAAGGAACAATCTTTGCCTCTGACACCTTCCTGGGCATATCTTGCTGATATCATTGTCTGCGGGGATATGCTCAGGTTCTCCGTGTATGCTGTCTGCACTCAATTCTAGTCCCCAACTCCGGGTTGCGGCTCATACGAAGTATGGACTCTGGATGAGGTGACAGCTGGAGAGTGGCTGTTGTCTTCAGTGGAGCTGTTCACCTTCAGAAAAATGGAGAGAGGAAATTTTCAGTCTTGGAATGAAAAGGCAAATGGTCTCCATTTGATGAAGTACAGTTCTGGTCATCACATTACAGGCAACGTGTGATCACACTAGAGAGGGCACAGAGGGGATTGGTGATGATGTTGCCATGACTGGTGGATTTTGGCTGAGGAAAGATTGGATATCCAGGGCTTGCTTGCTTTGGAAGCTGAGGGGAGATTTAATGGGAGGGCCTAATTAGAGTAGATAGGGAGGACCAATTTCCCCTTGGCAGACAGACCAATAATCAGGGGACATATATGAAATAATTGGCAAAATGAATAGCGGGGAGCTCAGAAATATTTTTAACCCAGTGCATGTTGGGATCTGGGAATCACTGCCCGAAACGGTGGGAGAGGCAGAAACTCCAGCTGCATTTAAAAATGTTCTTGGGCATGTACAGTATTGCAAAACAAGAACTGAGGAGTGAGTTAAGGTGGAGTAGTTCTCTTTGGGCTGGAACAGACACGATGGACCAAATGGCCTCTTTCCATGCCATGAATTTTCTATGTTTCTCAATAGCTGGAAGAATCCGAACAGTGTTCAGATTTGGGATGTTATTCAACAATTGAATATTGTGCAAGATGTGTCATTTTTTAAAATTGCGGTGTTATAATTAACGACCTCAATCTGCATTTCTTTTGCCGTAACGTATCACCTTGTGATCACTGCGGCAAAGGAATTGATAACATTAATATATGGGTATCATGTCTGACGGTACTGAAGTGATATGATGGCTGCTGGATTGTCACCTGATGTACAGAACTTTTTATTGTTGTGTTAGTGAATGGTCTGAGAGAACAGTGGTTCATTGAAGTACTAGTTGACCCTTGTCCTGCCCGAGTTAGATTAATTGTGCAGCATGGTCTCATTGACAAAGGAACAGTATTGTTCCACCATGGTAATATTCATTCTAAAGCATATGCAGTTCCCTGAGTGTTTGTTTTTTAATATGTCAAGAACTCGGTCTGTACTGCAGTAGGTTGGTGCTCTTGCACTGGCAACAATGCACATGACCCCAGGTCACAAAAGCCACGACTCTCATTACCACCTTTTGTAATTGGATCATAAACCAACTCGTAGCCAAGAATGTGGGGAGATAATTGAGTGCTTGATGCTTGGAAACACATGATCCATTGTCGTAGTTTGGGTTGCGCTTTCCTGCTATCGATGGGTGAATTTGTCATCCGTACTATGGCTCCTCTGCAAAGCCAGGAGTACCAAACGTTCCTCCAGAATTAATCCTCTGATCGTGATGCTTTATTCAGACTGAAATCTATCCACATGATCTGAGTGAAACCCTGGCATGGACCAGGGGTTTGCAACATTTTTGTCTCTAACATAACCTCGATGTTAGCTACTATTGACCTTCCTGTAACACAGGACAAGTACTCCAACATTTTTTTTTTACTCCATTAAAAATATTCTTTTTAATGTGAAACTTGTTGCTGGTGCTGACTAATTCTGTCAAGCCATTGGAGGTATTGTTGGTGAGAACGTGTTTGTGTTGTGCTCTAATATTTATCCTGGCTCAGTTATGTTGAGCTTGGTAGACTTGTCACTGCAGCTGATTGTGTTGTCGAGACTGATCGTATTAACGTAGGAGCTCTTGCTTCTCCTGTTGTCCATTACAAAAGAGTCCGCCGAACCAGGATGCCACCTCGTTGACGACGCTGAGCCGTATGATCTACCAGTGAAAGTTGTTGGCTGCTAGAGATGCCATTTTGTGCAGCACAATGCAGTTAGATGGGTGTCATTCTCTACACCCCACCCCCATCCTCCCATCCCTGCATAGGCTCATAAAGGCGGATCAACCCCCCCTACTAGACATGGTTGGAATAACTTCTAGATTTCTCCCTTCAAGAAAGGGCTAACCCTGTGAGGCCAAAGTGGCCATGGAGCCAGGAAGTGGATCAATTGCCATCCCAATGATGGCTGATCTACCAACTTCCCTGCCACTGACAAAATCGACACAATGGCATTTCCCAATCCTCTCAGCCATCGCCAATGGGCCCTGGAGGTTCCAGCCCTTCAACATTCAGGCATCGGCATTATATCTACTGAAAAATTATCGGCACACTGGGAATGGGGACTGACGAAGCCCCCATTGAAAACTACTGGTATGGACAAGGACACTGTGAAATGAGCTGTCTAGCGAATCATAATTCCACCTGTTCTCATTTGGTGGAGGGAAAATGTTTTTTTTAAATCCTTTTTGATATCAGTTCCCCACCACCACTGTCCTATCTAGTCCATCTCCCTCACTGTTTATCAAGTCATTTGCTCCCACCATGGTGCCTAGTCCTTGTCGGAGAACTAAGATCAAGAGTCCTTGTACAATGACCAGTGCAGATAAAAGAAGCCCATATCGTTGCTGGCTCTCTGATCAGAGTAAAGTATGCTATGCTGTACTGTGAATATTTGGGACATACAAAAGTCCAACTCAAATGTTAGCACTTTATTTTTGGAACCAAATAAGCTGCTGTGCACTACAGGCATTATTAGGGTTGCTTCCCTGCAGCTTTGAGACCCCACAAGGCCATGCTGTCCCTGAATTTCTCATCATTGTACCTCAGTATAATAAGTGGCCCTGACAGAGATAGCTGCTGCTGCAGTGACCCTTGCACTAAGCTCGCATTCTAGAAACATATGATTGCATTTAGCATGATGGACAGGCACGACCTTGCGGGCGGGCGCGCTCAATGGAACTTCAGATGTTGAACTTCTTTCAGAGCTGAATCAAAACAAGAGGCCTCGCATGTCATTGGGCCTGGATTCACTTATTAAGGACAGTAGCTAGCCTCCACTTTTAATGCCAGCGGTTCCTTATCTGGCTACAGGAACGTCACGCGTTCCGATTTGAAACACATTCCCTGTAATCACTAACAGGACTTTGCAAGTTCTCAGGATTTTAGGCTTCCTGCAGTTATTATTCTAGCATTGAAATGCTGCCTTGGACACTGAGATGAAGTTCTGGTTCATGAGAATGAAATTCATGATTTAGTAGTAGGTAAGGGTTAATTTTATTTACAGTGAATGGAACTATGGGGTGAGGGCTTAATTAATCTAACTTTGAATACTTTTTCCATTTAATTGCAAAAGTACCATGAGAAAATTATTAATTGATGTAAAGTCTCATCACTTTACGTGTGGTCCGATGAGGTGATATCAATGCAGAAGTAGTTTTAAAATGTAACTCTTCAGACCTGTGTTCGATTCCGTCCTTGAGTGTCTGAGTGGAGTTTGCACGCTTTCCCTGCATGGGTTTCCTCCGGGTGCTCCTGTTTCCTCCCACAGTCCAGAGATGTGCAATTTAGGTGGATTGGCCATGATCAATTGTCCCTTTGTGTCCAGGGATGTGCAGGTTATGTGGGGTCATGGGGCAGTGTCAGGACAGATTCGATGGGCTGAATGCCCTCCTTCCGCAGGAGAAGGATTCTATGATTGGAGCCATTTTATCTCCTTAACATAAGCTAGTAGCGAAAGCCCTTGAATCAGGCACACTGGCATTGTGCCGCTCCACATCAATAAAACCAGTGGACACCAAAACTGCTCTCCCCAAGCTGTGTTCCTGATGCTGCTACTATTTGACTCTTGACTCATTTAAAAGGATTGTCTTTATAAGTTTAAGTGGAAAATTATGCTTCATTTTGTAATGTTCAGCTCCAATATGTGGAGCACTTCCGTGTGTTTTTAGTGTCTGTTTGCTTCTCGTCTTATCACCTCGACAGGCCACATCCCCTAGGGTTGTCAACTCAAATCTGGTTGGACATATTGCCGGTTGTTTCATTACATGACTTTCCCATAAAATGGCTCCAATCATAGAATCCCTTCATCCAGTTGAGGAGCATTTCTACCCCCATTCCACCCCCTTTCCCTGCCATCCAAAATATTTACAACTAATAAGTAAATGTTCAAAGAAAAGTGTTTTTGATGTAACTTTTTATTGTCTACTTTGATTTACCTCCTGTGTTGCTTGTACCCAAGAGATTACCTTTTGACTGTTGGGGATTCCAGGATAGTCCTCGAGGAACGGCGACCCTAATATCTTTCCAAGACATTGTCAGCTTGATCCGGAGGGTTATTGGGCTCTGGCAGGAAAGTGGAGTTGAGGATTATATCAGATCAAGGCATGATCTCATTGAATGGCGGAGCAGACTCGATGGGGCAAGTGGCCTATGTCTGTTCCTACATCTTACAGACTCTGCTTTGTTCAAATGACCATTTAGCTATAAGATTATCGACACATGGGTTATTCAATCATCATCAGGTCCAGCATCCAAACATGACTTTCCAGTAGAGGCGTACCATGACACCAGAATACTGGGCTGAGATCAAATAATTTTAGCTGTGTGGGAACTGACCCTGTGACCTCTCCAGTCATATGCTGAGGTACCAATTGGATAAACACGCCAAACTAGTGTTTCTCATCCCTCCAGAAAGAATGATGCACATTTGTAAAGCAAAAATCATTCCTTTATTAATTGTATATTAATTGTGATTAATTGTATGCAGCTGGTGGACATTAACTCTGGTTTCACTTGAGTGCACACTTGCTGAATTGCGTGATTAAAAATGGAGCGTTTTTCTACTTGCAGCGTTTCACTTTGTCAATAGACTGAATGAAGATTGACTCTGGTCCTATCCTCCAACTGGCTTCCTGGCTTAGCATAACTGCTCACCTAACCCACGCAGTAAGTTTGCCATATCTCCCTGCAGCCCAGTAGACGAGTCTATGAATTGAGGATGGGCATGTGGACAGAGCATGTCGTTGCTGTCTATCATTGACTTGAACTTGGGGATTGGGCAGAAAAGGTCATTTTAACTTCCAATTATTTTTCTCCATATATCTAGGTTGATAGACTAGTCAAGTCAGTGTTGGCTTGGAGATGAGAAATGACTGCTCACTCTGCTTCTTTGCCTGCTGATGGTGATGTTTTGGTTCACCAGATTGCCAACAGTGCTTGCAGCCAGTTATGTGGGAGCAGCTACAAGAACCAGCATGAATAGGCCTTTCCGTGGAGCTTGAGCCTCTGCGTTTCTCAGTGATATTGAGATGAGGAAAAAGTACGCAGAGAGTAATGCGTGGTTCAAAGTAATTGCAAGGAAGGAAATAAATTGAGTGTTTCAAATGGCAGTACAAAGCATAACTGCTTTCACACGTCACCTGAAATTACTGCCTTCAGACTGCTTTGGGGCATGTGTTTGTGTGGGGGATATTTTGTGTGAAATTATTCTGACTTTTCATTGGCATACAGTATTGTGTCAGCAGCAAGTGCCTTGAGCACTCTACACCTCTGATAAATCATGACATTTACACAGTGACTGATGATGGTCATATTGCCAGTGCCATGAAAAACAACATTGGGAGTATATCGTCCAGCCAAATTTAGTTTTACTTTTACTGTCACAGGTTATTGAACAAAGATATATGGGGCTGAATTCTCCACTTTGAGATGAAGGGTTGGATTTTCTGGTTCCCTAGTCATGTGCTTCTCAGCGATGCGTCATTCGCTGGCGGGGATGGGGGAGGGGTCTTTACTCTCGTCGCTTGTCAATGGAATTTCACTTTGAAGCCACCACGCGTGGGCAGGGGTGTGCTGTTGGTAGGAACAGAGAATCCCAACAGGCGGAGAATTCTAGCCGAAGTGGCGATCGGGCAGGAACGCAGCATTGTTTCCTACGGCAGAAGCTGACAGGCAAACATTCCAAGTCTTCCAGCCCCAACCTCCATAATTCTTCACCTGAGTATTTTATGCCGTATTTATGACTGGACAGGCCCAGATGGCACGTAGTCTACCATCATCTCGGGCTGCACATTGCAAAGGCGCCCAACATTACTAACCCACTTTTGACTAAAGAAGGTGGACTACCTGAAAATTTAGTTCGATCCCCAGGAGCATTGAGGCTGGGAGATGGATGATCTCCAGGACACTGAATCTGGAAGATCCACCTGCAGATACTCTCCTGACCCACTGTTGTGGTGGTCCAGGCTTACAGGAGAACTCCATTCCATGCTCCAGAGTTAGCCCCAGGCCTCGTTCAAGTTAATCTTGACATATGCACACCGGTGTATTTTCTTGCTGGCCTGATGGAGAATCGCGGGGTTCGGGCCTTCACTTGCATCCCACAAACGACATGCAAATGAGGTTCACTCAAGCCTGTGGTGGTCACCCAAGGTCCTGCTGTAAATTAATGCCAGCATGAAACTGATTTCTGAGCCTCTCGCCATGTTCTTCTTTTCCCCTGCCCCATCATGCTTGCCATCAAACCTGCCAGTAGTGGGGGCTTGGAAGAATTCTGCCCATGTTTACCAGCACCATGTGCAAAAAAACTATTGTCCAGCTTCGTGATTTCGGACTGTGGACCCTTGAATTCTCTTCAGTGTACATTCGGCACAATCGTAAATGGTCCTATCGTATACATTTTCCGATGCTGCAATTGCCGGCGTGAGCCGGCAAATCCTTTTGTGTTATTTTTGACTAATTCAAGTTCACACTTCTCTCTGCCCTGAGGAACAGTGTGTCAAAACACACCCGCGCAAAAATAGGCTTCTTGCTCGAGTGCAATATAACTTTCGTAATGTCTTTCACCCCCTGGTGTACAAGTCTCTTTTTAAAAAAAAAATAAAAAATAAAAAAATTTCTGACCAAGTGGGTAAAAGAAAACTGACACTATCAAAGTTTTAGATCTGGTCCACCTAAAACTTCACCGCTGAGCCAGTGAGTGGTTCTTGCCCATTCACTGTTGTAGCCTTGGGGCACAGTAACCCTGGCACAGCTTGTCAAACATTCTTGATGTGGCTTGTCAAATATTTTTAGTTTTCCTTTTATTCCCTGTGTGGAATGTTGTTTGTGACAGGGCAGCCCTTGCTTTATAAAGAGGAGGTTAGAAAAGCTGTAACTACATGGATGTTCCAGTCAAAGATCAAGCTGCTGATGGACATGCTGTGCTCTTCAAATATTTGTTTTTAAAATACATATGAAAGTGTTTCATATCTGTCATCTGAATGTAGAGATTAAATTACTGCCTTCAAATTACTTCAGGGTATTTGTTATTATCTTAAATACATAAATCATTTAGTTCATTAATTCAGAGTGGAGTCTGATTTTCCCGTTTTATGCAAATGGCTTGACCTTATTATGATAAACCTTGTGGGAGCTGTTGCAGTTCTGTCCTGTGGCGGTTCAAGTTCCCCAGCAAGGAAATACTGTCAGGACAGAGAGGTTTGAAATGGCTAAGTTTGTAGTGATCAGTTCCATTATGCAAGGGTAACTACAGCATAAGTGTCAGGTAACAAAGCATTTAACCGTGTTGGTATCGGTGAGTGTGATGTTGTGAATCATTAATGATACCTGGGGTCTAATATTTGCTGCACTCTGGGAAGGAAGTTTTCTTTAAATATAGTGCAGTATGTTTCTGCATTCCCCAATGTGCTTCACGGCTAGTCAATCACCATTTGAGTGAAAGTCTTGTGTAGTGGAGGCAAATGCATCAGCTCGTTTGCAGCATCAAAGTTTCCTCAAACGAGAACGATAATACTAGTGGTGGAGAGAGAAAATCTGACCAGGCCGCTGGGAGCACTTATTTGTTCTTTTTGAGGAGCACCTTATGATCTTTGTCATTCACCTGAAAAGCTAGGTTGGGCTCTGTTAAATGGTGTGTCCCAGAGATGCCAGTTCCTGACTAGGGTTGGAGCCTCAAGATTTTACCACTGTAGCTGGAGGCGATCCCCTAAGGACTGTGCTAAATTCTGGAGAAGGGCTTCAATCCACAACCTTCAGCGATAGAGGTCAGAGCAGGACCAAGTTGAGACTTCAATAGAGCCACGTGGCGAGATCAGGTGGTGAATCAACCATCATCTTAGCAGCTGAGCCCAGGAACATTAATGTCTGGATGTTGCCTTGCTGCCTATTTTCCGATTGGTGAATACAGGGACAGAAACTTTGATTTTTGAGGGAAAGAAACCAGTATAAATTTCTAAATCGTAAATGTTTGTTTATTTGTGTGTGTAGTTTTCAAACCTCCTTGAATGCACCCCTGTTTTGTGTTAACAGCTCCAACCCATTACTTAATGGCATCATGTAATGGGTTAGTTGCCTAAAGCAAGGGTGATCCCTAAAACTGAAATACTGTTTTCACAAGTAGCACACCCCTATTGCACTTGTGTACCTTTCAGAGCCTGAAAATTTGGCATTGTGTACTCTGTGATTTATTGCTCAAGGTACTTGCTATTGAGCCTTGTGATGGCGGACAGTAAACCAGAAAGAAGCAGCTTTGCAAGAGAATTTGGAGGCTGTAGCTCTGGGTCACACTGGCCAGCCCATCTGCACTTCACTCTCTGAAATTGCCTGCCGTGATTTCCAAATCCGAGTCAACTGTCGCCTTGCCCTGTCGAACTGCAAACCATGACGGAGCCCACCACCATTAAGTGAAGACCAAGAACATGTGTACCAAAAATACCTGCATATGAACAACACCAATTCAAATAGAAATCTAATTGACCGTATGCTGTGTGAGATGTCTGCAAAAGATGTTTCCTGAGGCAGTTAATTCTAGTTCCGAAGAAACAGCTGGGAAGATGAAAGTTATGGTTGGGGGGGGGGGGGAGATAATTTATGGCACCAGTGTCCGGCTACTCTGTCTTTGTTGCTCGGATTTGGTTCCCCTCTGTGTGACGCAAGTGATTGTTGTTTGCACAGAGCACCCGGTCCTTAACGTGATGTTCTGATGCAAGGCTGGAGTTCTGAAGTCTTGGCTGTTCTTCTTGGCTGGTCAGGATATTGCCTGACCCATTGAGTGCTTGTCAGCATTACCTGTTTTTATTTTCATCCTCTGCGGTTGGGACAAAGATATTGTGGGGTACAGAAAGAGACTTTTATTTTGTACCTGCCCCACGTCTTTGTATTCTACTGCTGCGGCATGCAACACTAATACTTAAATACCAGAAATGGAGCTGGTGTTAATTCATCAGCAACGAGGGACAAATAAAGAGGAATATGGCTTGTCTGTTCTTGTGGTGTATTGAACTGGTCAGGCTAATTCAGGCCAATTATTTTCTGAGGGGAAAGTGGTGTCATTATGGTATTGTCACTGGACTAATAATCCAGAGACCCAACATGTTGCTCTGGGGACCCAGATTCGAATCCCACCATGGCAAATGGTAAAATTTGAATTCAGTAGAAATCTGGAATTAAAAAAAATATCTAATGATAATGAAACCATTCGGTTCACTAATGCCATTTAGGGAGGGAAATCTGCAGTCCTTGCCTGGTCTGACCGACATGATTCCATACCCTCAGAGATGTGGTTGACTCTTCAATGCCCTCTCAACAAGGGCAATTAGGCAATAAGTGCTCGACTACCCAGTGACTCCAGGATCCCAAGAACAAAATGATCAAATACCAGAGACTATTTCAAGTTTTTGAATACTACATTATTTACTGGAAAACATGCAACATTAAGAGACAATGGGTTACTGGAGTGAGAGAGATGGTGCAAATTCAGATACATGGTACTGATTTACCAAAAGAGTGTATTGAGTGGATTGTTCCTTACTGCAGATTTTGGATGGCATAGTGGTTAGCAGTACTGCCTCACAACTCCATGGACGCAGGTTCAATTCTGGCGTTGGGCAACTGTCAGTGTGGAGTTTTCACTTTCTTCCCGTGTCTGTATGGGTTTCCTCCGGGTGCTCCGTTTTCCTCCCACTGTCCAATGATGGGCAGGTTAGGTGGATTGGCCATGCAAAATTGCCCTTTAGTGTCCAAAAGGTTAGGTGGTGTTACTGGGTTATTGTGATAGGGTCGAGGCATGAGTTTAAGTAGGATGTTCTTTCCAAAGGCTGGTGCAGACTCGATGGTCCGAATGGCCTCCTTCACTGTAAATTCTATGAAATCTGTCAAACTGATGCTGAGTATATAAGTATTGAGAGTGTATTGGTGCAGACTGTGGTCAGGTTAATAACTGGCCCAAATCCAAACCTACTACATTTTTAATTTGCAAAGAAAAGTCACGTTGGTACTGTTCCACTTACAGAATTTGACTGGAAGTTACGTGACAGTAAAGCTCCATTGAAATGGTTGAGATACCTAGGAATGAACTTCAGATTATTTCTCAAAAGATCTGCAGCAGCAATGTTTTACTTGTTAAAATGCTCTTTAATTCTGCCTGCATGAATATCATCACATGCCAAGGACATCAGACACAGTTTAAAACATTTTTTTTTTAAATTTAGAGTACCCAATTATTTTTTCCAATTAAGGGGCAATTCAGCATTGCCAATCCCCCAAATCCTGCACATTTTTTGGGTTGTGGGGGTGAAACCCATGCAGACACGGGGAGAATGTGCAAACTCCTCACGGACAGTGACCCAGGGCTGGGATTCGAACCCGGGTCCTCAGCGCCGTAGGCAGCAATACTAATCACTGTGCCACCGTGCTGCCCCGACACACTGACAGTTGTCATCCAATCTAGCTCAATATAAAATTAAGAATAAAAGTAGAAATAAAATATATTGTTTGTGATCACGGGGGGGGGGGGGGGGTCCTTTGGAGAGGGTTACTCGTTTACTCATCATGACTGGCCATCGTCATCTGGACGGTGAGGTCTGCTTTTCCATAGTGGTTGAGGTAGGGTGGGGGGGTGGGGGTGGCAGTGTGGAGAAAGGCCTCAACTGCAGGCCTTTGGGACCGAGGAGAGATGCGACACCCCCCTGCCACTTGTTCCCAAACCACCAAGTTGACAGCCCTGACACCTAAAACTGAATCCCAGCCTTGCCTTTGAAACTGTGGGGAGCCGATGTTGTGAAGGGTTAACTCCTGAGGGCCAACTGGTCCAACCTGTAGGAAGCTCTGGTTTCTGACTGAGCACAATTTGTTTCTCTTTCAGGGAGAAGCAGTGCTAATCGGCACCCTGCTTAGTTAGGCTGGCGAATTGAGAGCTCATAGGTGTTTTCCATCCATACTTAACCTGAGGATTTGCAATCCAGTGGGATTGACGTGCAGCGCAGAGTGCAAGCGCGTGCGGCACATGGGGTGCAGACAGCAAGACCTTAAACTGTGGTGATATTTGCGCCACCCCAGCCCCTGTCGGCTGACCGCCTCTTTAAAAACAGCATTACCTTTTTGATCCTCTGCAATTGGGACAAAGATTTTGTGGGGTACAGAAAGAGACTTTTATTCTGTACCTGCCCCACGTCTTTGTATTCTCCTGCTGCGGCATGCAACACTATACCAGAAATGGAGCTGGTGTTAATTCATCAGCAATGAGGGACAAATAAAGAGGAATATATCTTGTCTGTTTTTGTGGGTACTAAACTGGTCAGGCTAATTCAGGCCAATTACTTCCTGAGGGGAAAGTGGTGTCATTGTGGTATTGTCACTGGACTAATAATCCAGAGACCCAGCATATTGCTCTGGGGACCTAGGGTTCAAATCCCACCATGGCAAATGGTGAAATACCAAATGGGCAAATTCATGCAAATCAGATTCGCACCCCTCCTGGATGTGAAATTGATAGAGAGATGGAGGGGGCCTGGGAAGATCGTGATTGGCTAGCGCAAATCTTGTTTTTGGTCTCTCGCTAGATTTTGTGACCATTACGTGATTTGTGCCCACGGCTAAAGCAGGTGCTAAATCCCGCCCATGATCTTCAATAACGTGAATAAACCTAAACACCAAATGGTGCTGAATTGATGTATTGAATGTATTCACCAATGTTTTTGCTTGAACATTACAGCTGGTCCGAAGGCATGAACTTGATTGAATAAATCCTCAATCCCGCCCACTGCAGGAAGCGTCACGGACAATTTAATGGAGCATTAAAAGGTCCATTGACCTCTAGTGGGAATTTCCGGTCCCCACCACTCGGTGGTGTAAAATGTGTTTCCAAAACGTGTGAAAATAATTTGTGCAGTTTACATTTCCTGGTTAAAATTTGACATTTGCTCTTTCAGCTTTGAGAAAAAGGGCCGGATTGGCTTCGCTTACCTGTACTTTGTTGGAATCTGAGAATTTATCTTTCGTAGACTTGCGAGTTTTGAAAGCTTACTGGTTTCAGTATTTTTCCCAGCTATGTTAAAACATGCTAATTCTGGACACTAATCAGACACTGATAGGAATCCAACTAATGCAGTTGTTTGGGTAATGGAAATGCAGGTCATGAACTTGAAGAAAATTTTTGAGCATAAGAGGTTTCAGATGGAAACTTTTATTTATCCTTGGTAGCGTGCAAGTGTTCCCATTTTCATCATCTACCAAATTGTCTCCTTCAATGTTATTAAAACACCAGCAGGGGAGGCAGAGTTTCTGCGGCGCGGGGGGGGTGTGCGTGTGTGGGGTGGGGGGGGGGGAAAGATTCGGCCACTCTCCTGATATCAGTTGAATTCCAGAGCATGATGAATGTTGTCATGCTGTTTAGCATTTTTTAAAAAAAGTCAAACTTTGAGTGTGTAAGAGCCCTCATCAGAGAATAATCCAAGATGGCGCTAGAGCAGGGGTGGGCAAACTACGGCCCGCGGGCCGCATGCGGCCCGCCAAAGGTATTTCTGCGGCCCGCCAAGTCATTAAAAAAAAAAAAAAAATTTTTTTTTAAATTTTTTTTTTCTTTTTAAATTTTTTTTAAGGTTAATGGGGGCGGGCTGTTGGGTTACTTACTGGTATAGGGTGGATACATTGACTTGAGTAGGGTGATCATTGCTCGGCACAACGTCGAGGGCCGAAGGGCCTGTTCTGTGCTGTACTGTTCTATGTTCTATATGAGGCGCCCAGAATCATAACCGGGTGAAGTAATTATTTTACTTAATATACTATGCGGCCCTTTGTGAATTGTGAATTTTTGAATGTGGCCCTTGCACGGAAAAGTTTGCCCACCCCTGCGCTAGAGCGAGGCGACCTCTTGCAAACTGTGCCCAGCATACCCTCTAATTCGATCTTTTACACTCGTTCTATGCTTCTAAAACTTCATTCTAACTCTTTAAACTCTCTAAACAGCTTCTTCCCTGCTGCCGTCAGGCTTTTGACTGGACCTAGTTCGTATTAAGTTGATCTTTTCTCTGCACCCTAGTTATGACTGGAACATTACAATCAGTAGTCTGTCCTTCCTTCCCTATGTACGGTATGCATTGTCTATGTAGCGTGCAAGAAACAATACTTTTCACTGTATACTAATACATGTGACAATAATAAATCAAATTAAATCAAAATCATCAGTCTCCCAGTTGCCTGATCACCGGGCGCGATAATTCAAATCTTCAAGATATCAAAATAAAAATTCAGTAAGGGTGTGGAATGAAAATGACCTCTGGCAGTCAGCCACCTTAAATAAGTGATGTGAAAATACATTGAGTATGAAAATGCCCCTGCCATGAATTGGTGCTTGCTCTAACTCACAGCTATCTATTATCATCTATTAGCATCAGCAGGTACATCCGTGAATCTCCAGAGTATGAGCTTCTCTGCAGAGGGGAGGAGCCCCCATCAGCAGGAAAGTACACGCTGGTATGAAAAGCTAGGTCTGACAGAGAGCTGAGTTGAAGTAGTCCCATTCTCGACCTGTGTATATAGTATCCGTACCTCTTTATAAATAAACAACTTCATTCTTTTTAAAAATAAATTTAGAGTACCCAATTCGTTTTTATCCAATTAAGGGACAATTTAGCATGTTCAATCCACCTACCCTGCACATCTTTGGGTTGTGGGGGCGAAACCCACGCAAACACAGGGAGAATGTGCAAACTCCACACGGACAGTGACCCAGAGCCGGGATCGAACCTGGGACCTCGGCACCATGAGACTGCAGTGCTACCACTGCGCCACCGTGCTGCCCAAACAACTTCATTCTTGACTCTCCTCCTGTCGCCACCTCTGTGGACCTAATGCTGTCTCTCGTACTGCAATTGTTTTGACACAAAAGTTATCAAGTAAAAACTAAATCATTGAATGTCAGAACAGTATTGCCGAAGGAGCCAGAATATCTCCCCTCTGTACCACGCGCAAACATCTGGTGTTAGGTCAAACTTTACCATGAAAAATGTGATGGTTTAAATGAAGAGTATAGGTCCTACCCAATGTTTGCTTAATGATGTGTTGGGTAAGCTGGCTCTGCGAGGACTGCGTTTACTGCAGCAGTGAGAGAGACAGGCTTCCAACACTTGAAGAAATGCAACTCGATTTTATTGAACTCTTAACTATCATACATACTTTAACTGTGGGTTGACACTATTCTGACTTGACTGGAGACCTGAGGTTAACCTGACCAGACTATCTTACTACCACATGGTGGATGTTCTAGTTTTGCTCACGGGTTCTGACTGTCTCAGAGGCTGAATCCCGAGAGAGCGGGAAAACTAGTGCCCTCTGGCTTTATAGTGGTCGTATCCTGTCTGGTGATTGGCTGCTGTGTTCTGTGTGATCACTGGTCATCCTGTGTGTCAATCACTGCCTGCCTGTGCACCATCATATACCTGTGTGTATATTATGACACTTAATAGCATCTAGACTCCGTGGCATTAAAGCTGATTTCCCCAATTGTGCTCTCTAGAGTTTAATGATTTATGTGCCTCACAGCTCCAAATTCCTGTTGATGTGCGCGCCTTGCTGAAACTGTTAACTTAAATTGATTGTTGGTAAGATCACGTAACTGCTTGCTCAGCAGGTCAGCGTGTAACATACAAGACGTATAGCTTGGTATTGAGAAAAGATTGGTGTGTGCTACTGTTGATATTGAACCTGGCACTCTGCATGGTACAGTGAGGCCAATTTTCCACTGGTGACCGTGTGAGAAAATGCTTTGGTAGTAAAGTTGCGCGCATCTCACAAGCAAAACCTGGGTTCTGTGCCAGCAGCAAGGCTGATCCGCTCCTTTCAACTAAATCCAAGAGTTGGGAGGATTGCTCTCCGCACAAGCCAGGCAGCAGCAATGTGAAAAGATCAGTGTGCAAATTACCCAACTTTGCCGCTTCTCATTACAGGAAACTCAATATCATGTGGTAATGAGCTCAACATTCAAAACTGTTTAAATCAATTGTTTGCCTCAAACAAAAGCTCTCTTTTAGAATGCTTCAAATATAGTGACTGGTTCACAACATCAGGGTTTACAGCTCACTTGGGGGTACATAGAAAAACATACAAAACAGGAGCAGTTGCAGGCCATTTGGCCCTTCGAGCCTGCTCCGCCATTCAATAAGGCCATGGCTGACCTGTTTGTTTCGAATTCCACATTCCCATCAACTCCATATAACTTTAGATTCTCGTTGGACAAGGGAATCTATCTACATTGCCTTCTGAGGCAGAGAGAGCTCCAAAGTCGCACAACTTAAACGAAAAACAGTTCTCCTTATCTCTGTCCTAAAGTGATCTCCCCTATTGTTAAAACTGTTCTCTCTCTCTCTCTCTCTCTCTCTCTCTCTCTCTCTCTTCCTTCCCCGCCACCCAGTCCTTTTACGAAGGATTCAAACGGAGCTGCCCTCGGAAATGGGGGACTAGATTGAAGGCAAAACAAACATTCTGAGCTTTGTAACGGGGATTGCTGTCGAGAATTTCTGGTTTGGAAGCTAGAATTCTTAGGTGCCGGGGGTAGACTACATTGGTTGTAAGGTTTGGGGAGTGGGGGGGGGGGGGGGGGGGGGAGGAGGAGAGGTTAAACCAAGTCGGTCGTAAGTTTTTCCAAGCAATGTTTGTTTTGCACACCATAAATGGTTATTCAGCCTTTCGAACATACGCATTCTGTGACTATTGACATCCAGTTTCTGTCTTCCAATTTAATGTTAAAAATCTGACCACAGGCATGTGCCTGTTAACTGGGAAATGTTGTTGCACTGTTTTACTGCCAGGGTGCCAGTTTTGGACCAACAGTCCAGTATTTGAAATGAGCTGTCTGGAAAGTTCCAGAATACAAACAGACACCAAAAACTTTAGTTGTAAAGAAAGGCCTTTTCCATTCACTTCTGTATCTCTAAGTGGTGACATTACTAATCAATTGCTGACACGTTCCCATAAATTTGCACCCTCAATGCCTCCTACAGCGTTTTACATCAGACATGAGGTTTATGAGCCTATGTTATAACCGCTCAGGCTAGTTCCAACTCCGAAGTCGCATGTTTTTTTTTTTAAGCATTTACTTGCCAGATTTTACACTTTTGAAGTTGTGTAAGACAGCAATTGTAATCCAAATTGTGCAGTGACAAATGAAGTAACATACAATAAGAAAGAGGATACTTTATGTTAAACCTGGGTGTGTCATGGTGTATTTAAACATTCAACTGTGTGTTGAACAACCACCTTTGTGTCCTGATTTATTAGACTGTCACAATAAGCTGCCACGCATGTAGTTGAAGCACTTGTATTTTCTTTTACGCTGCATTGAGAAGACTGATGACTTTAGGCATCAGGCAGTAAACAATGCAAGGCTGTCGTGCAGTACCAGCATGTTCTGGTGTTTTATAGCAGCAACATAAAATGGATTTGCTCCAATTCGCCTAAAGCCCATTTTGTTGCAGTGTGGTCGTTGTATTCACCAATTTATGGTTTTCAATTTTTAAAACAATGGATAGAATGACAGTTCATCTCCCAAACAATGGATGCAATGAGAATGACATTCGATTAATTGTTCCTCGTTGTTAGACCTGGAGGGGCCATATGCGGTCCATTTGGATTCTGAGTGCGAAACCACGAGACGTTTGTTGACCATTGCCCACGTGCACGTAGCCACATGCTGCTGATTTCTGACGGTATCGTTTTTTTCCTCCCAGTATGACTGAAGTGATGCGTATATAAAGTAAGGGCACATGAAATGAGGTGTGGGCTGATAGCTCACAACACTAACTGTGAGAGCCGTGCACTTCCTCTGCATCCAAAGTTGTTAGTTCTATTAATATATAAACAATTAAGCATTTTCTGCAACTCGTTGTGAAATATTTGGCATGCATTAAATGTATTTAATCTTTTTCATGGGGTCATGGTTAGTGAACAAGCCTGATTTCAATCTTGTGGCCCGTTTGAGATGGAGGACCCCCTCATGCGCACCAAAAAGTAGAGACGAAGGAATAATTACATTTTGGAACTTTGGCAGCAGCACTACCTGTGCCTTGTGAAGCCCAAGGAGTTGCTCAGGTCTTTTTAGCTCCAACCAAATGCAGTGAGGCTTTTGCAGCAATCTTAACAACCCACATAGTTGCTTCTTTCTAGACCCTATGATCAGTAGATACCTTTTTATCAATGACAAGGGTAAGAATCGCACATCAATTCACCCAAAACCAATTTTCTCAGATCCAAGTATTTCTGAATTCTTAAAAACACAACAGCACAGGGCAACACGGTGGCGCAGTGGTAACATTGCTGCCTCATGGCGCCGAGGTCCCAGGTTCAATCCTGGCTCTGGGTCGCTGCCCGTGTGGAGTTTGCACATTCTCCCCGTGTCTGCGTGAGTTTCGCTCCCACAACACAAAGATGTGCAGGGTAGGTAAATTGACCATGCTAAATTGTCCGTAATTGGAATAAATGAACTGGGTACTCTAAATTTAAAAACAAAATACAACATGACTGTTTCACCTATCTCACAGTCTAATTTTGGCAGATGAACCAATTGCAGTAAGGAAATAAGTGACCAAATGCATTTTATTGTCCCATCCCGACTTTCCAAACTAATTTCCAATGCAGGGACATTGTTTCTATAAACAAATGAAAACCCATGCATGTAAGGTACAGTGTGCTAATTAGGGTACCATATTCCCCCGTTTTAAATAATGGGCATAAGCTTTATGTTGATTCTATAATTTCACACTGGAATCTGCAGCTAACAGAAAATTGACACTTAGTACTATTGGGCGGCCAATGTGTCAATGGTGCGTAAATGGGTGATGGGGGGGGGGCGTGGAAAAGAATGGAGATGGCGGCTTGTAGAGGTACGAGCCTGGGTGCCCTGGTAACGGCGCCGTTGCCGCTCTCTCCTAAGAGGTATACCATGAGCCCGGCGGTGGCGGCGACCCTAAGAATCTGGGGACAGTGGAGACGGCATAGGGGGGAAACAGGGGCTCGATGGAAGCTCCATTAGGTGGAAATCATCGGTTCGTCCCGGGGAACACTGATGGGAGATTTAGGGGGTGGCAAAGGGTGGGCATCAGTAAATTGAGGGACCTGTTTATTGGCGGGAGGTTTGCGGGCCTGGGGAAACTGGAAGATAAATTTGGGCTCCCCCAAGGGAACATGTTCAGATACCTGCAGGTAAAGGCGTTTGCTAGGCGACAGGTGGAGGAATTTCCTTTGCTGCCCTCGTGGGGGGCGATGGACAGAGTGCCTTTGGGGGTGTGGGTCGGAGAGGGGAAGGTGTCTGACATCTATAAAGTAATGCAGGAGGTGGAGGAGTCGTCAGTGGAGGAGCTGAAGGCTAAATGGGAGGGGGAACTAGGGGAGCAGATAGAGGATGGGACGTGGGCGGAGGCCTTGGAGAGGGTCAACTCTTCCTCTTCATGTGCGAGGCTTAGTCTCATCCAATTTAAGGTGCTGCACCGGGCCCATATGTCTGTGACTCGGATGAGCAGGTTCTTTGGGGGTGAACACAGGTGCACCAGGTGTTTGGGGAGTCCAGCGAATCATGCCCCTATGTTCTGGGCATGCCCGGCACTGGAAGAATTCTGGAAGGGGGTGGCGGGGACGGTGTTGATGGTGGTTAGATCCAGGGTCAAACCAAGTTGGGGACTCGCGATTTTTGGAGTTGCGGCGGAGCCAGGAGTGCAGGAGGCGAAAGAGGGGGGGGGGGGGGGCACGGCGGCGCGGCGGCGGAAGGGTGTGTTCTTTATTATTGTTTCTATTTTTTCTATGGTTATTTAACTTAATATTGTGTTAATTTAAGTTGGTGTTATTATGTTTTGTTGTTCATTGAGGATGGGCGAATATCTATGACTGTTATCATTATTGTTATTGTTGGTATTTTATTGCGGTTTGTTGTTATATAAATACAACATTTTTCAATAAAAATTATTAATAAAGAAAGAAAATCGACACTTAGGATTACTATCACGCTAATCACAGTTGTGCTTCCAAGATCCAGCATAGCTGGATGTAAAATAAAGTTGCTGTATTCTGAACAAGGCTTGAATTCTATCTCATTTGGTCAAAGGCCAGGCATTCTCATCACATCTTACTTTCTACGAAGCCTGGTCATCGATTGATCAAGAAAATGAGGCCCTCTGAAGGTTTTGGATTGTGATGGCCGATCTCATGATGTATATTTCTACTTAATTACCTTGTTAACCTTCACCGAGTGGTGGTCCAAACCGATCACAAATCCCCAGTTTTTGACTGTTCAGATGAAAGCCTTCTGCCATATATCCAAGATATGATTACTGATCAAAATCAAAGCAGTTGGAGCCATGAATATAGTTCCACGTTGCTAATATATGAGGACAATGATGAAGAGCTTGCTTCCTATCGAACTGATAAATGGATATGTGACATCAAGGGATGCGGGAATAGTGCGGGAACATGGAATAAGAGGTAGATGATCAGACATGATGTATTTGAATAGCGGAGCAGGCTGGAAGGACTGAAAGGCCTACACCACTTATGTTCCTAAAAACAGCAAAACCTTTTACAAGTTGCTGATAAATTTAAGAGAAGCTTTCATAATTTGCAGGCTATTACAGATGATTGATTGATTGACTTATTGTCACATGTCCCAAAGTACTTTTCTGTGGCAAAGGGGAGTAGACAAATAAGTAATTGGTTACAGTGCGGAACAAGGGCCAAACAAAGCAAATACATGAGCAAGAGCAGCACAGGGCATATTAAGAAACACAACAGAGCATTCATTATTAGTAATTATATATGAAGTGGAAAATTTTTACTCAGTCGGAACGATGATAAAAGATTCAAGAAAAGGGTCTGGGTGAGAGAGCTCGCAGAGTCTCCATGCTCCGGTGCCATCTTGGAAAAAGCAAATGCGGATGCATGTGTTGCATCTGTCCAAAAATGATGTAAACTCGGTCCTATCTGTCTACATGTTGCAGATTCTTTTCAAAGCAGACCAGTCTCCTCCTTGGCCAGCATTCTGCCTTCAACCAATCCCACTTTTAAAAAAGCGTTCATTGTCTTGCAAACAGATTGACTGCTGCATTTGTTAGACTTCAACCCCATTCACAATTTTAAAAACCTATTGATTTCAGTGCTTTTTAACTTGCAAAAACATGCCTGTATGAATAATTGTCGAATTGAAATCCAGGCTTGCCACTTGTCAGAATGAGACTAAAGGTGGTCAATGTTGCGATGTGGGAGTGTTGAGGCAAGCAAACTTGGAAGTTGCTGATGAGCAACGAGATGGAAAAGTCAGCTGATGACATCACTGTAGCACAGGTCAGTGGAGGGCGGAATGGGTCAGTCCAGAGCACGAGTAAATAATCCAATCAACAAGATGCATATGCTACCATTCATTATATTTGAGTCTCATTTAGTTTCAAAAGTTAGCTTCATTACTTCCTCTCTCAAATCAAGTCATTTGCTATATATTCACGTAAGTGGAGTACCCAGTCAGTTCAACTCCAACATTAGTGGCTCGATCTACAGGATTACATTCTTTGTCTGAGAAGAGACTTTCTGAAGGCCAGTGTTGGGCGTGATGGGGGTTAGAACTATCAGCATGTGACCAGCTGCAGCCATTACATCAGACCAGCAATGGTCCACTTTGGAAAACAGAGTATAAGCAAGAGATTGTGGAAGATAGATGGATTTTTCAAGATTTTCTTGCATCATCCCTTGTTGGCATGGTAGCTGATTTGTACAGACTTGTACATGATGGTTTGCAGGCAACCTTTCCAAATGTCCCTGTTATATTACCATTCTTGGTAATATGTTGTATTCTTTGTCCTTTCTTCTAGAATGATCAGATGTGGTGTTGACAAAGAATATACCAATCAAAAAATTGAAACAAAACAAATTTATTATGGTACTATTAATTAAATGAAGTTTGCACACTATCCTGAGCTACAGATAATAATTCAGCAATATTGAATTTGTCTTGCAGTACTCAAAACCTATATAGTCACTAACTACACTATGATCTAATCTCGTGTTAACTCTATCCCCTCTAAGCTTCTTCTGCTTTCACCATGCTTTCTCCTTGTGCTATTCTTTCAGAATTCCCTCAGAGTCTGACGTAAATACAGAGAGGTGGTGATTCCCTCTTTGTTCGGTTTACACAGAGATGTAATTATTAGCCCTTCACTGACCTTTGTTTTTTAATTTAGAGTAGCCAATTATTTTTTTCCAATTAAGGGGCAATTTAGCATGGCCAATCCACCTAACCTGCACATCTTTGGGTTGTGGGAGTGAAACCCACGCAGATACGGGGAGAACGTGCAAACTCCAGACGGACAGGGGCCCAGGGCCGGGATTCGAACCTCAGCGCCGTAAGCAGCAATGCTAAGCACTGTGCCACCATGCTGCCCTAACCCTTAACTAACCTGACTATATACATGTAATTACAGTCCCCTCCAGGCGCCCTCATTCCCAAGCACCATTCTTCCCCACACACACTCCCCTCTCCCCCTCTCTCTCTCTCTCTCAGCACTAACCATTCGAGCAATGTTTAGAGAAATATATGTGACATTGTGGCCTGAGAATTCCATGTGATGTTTAATTAACCCAGTCTGGCAGACTGTGGACACTGAGTCTCCGACAATAGCAGCAGATGGAGAATATTAAAAGAGCATGCCCAGAATGAGGCTTTATGCGGCTAGAAACGGAACAGTACATTTATAGTATTACTGTACTCCTCAAAAGAACTCCATTATGTCTCCAAGTTCCTTTGTTCCTAAGCAACTGGAGAATGGCTGGAGAAGAATTTTTATAGTTGCATTTAATACAATTCTTTATTTTCTGCCTAAAACTAGATTGGTGCCAACAGATTTCAGACTTCCTCTTTCTTTACAGTATTCCTATAAAGAAAATGCAACAGTTGATTAATAAATATAAAATATGCAACTGGAGCGCATTATTCTCCAAGCTGCTGGTGGTTGAATGCTTTTACAGTCATCCACCCATCATAAAAGGGACACGGTTGGAATTTCCTAAACTCCCAAGAGAAATTACAGCATCGGCTTGTCCAATCTCGCTGCAAGATTGAACTTTAGTTGCATTTGGCTCATTCAAGGACAATTGTCATGATAGTAATTAAAAATGTTTGCTCAGGTTGTTTTACAGGTGGCTTTGCAGTTCTTATTATTTCTGTCTGTTTCCACTCAAGGCCATGATGTTGGGTTTACAGCTTGGTCAATGTTGTTCACCCTATGGTATCGCGTTCGCTGAGGCCTGGTGTTTCCACTAAGTTGAGCCAATTAATTTGTCTAATATCAGCCAAATCAGAATTTTTAAAGTGAAAATGGCATCCAGCGCAAATTGACATACTGCCGTTCTTTTGCGTTAGTTTTAAAAAGACGTCCGTCTGGAAATCATCCTGCCCACAGTGGACTATGGTCACAGATTGTTGATGCAAGGTGAGGTTCTACTAATTGCCTACTTGCATTCAATTATGGAATGATGGACCTTCCAGGAGACTCCCAAAAGTCGTGATTTCAGAATTGTTACGGTGCAGGAGGAGGCCCATCGTGTCTGAACCACCTCTCAAAATGAGCATCACGACTTAGTGCCATTCTCCTGCCTTTCCTCACTCCCTGCGCATTGTATCTTACCAATTGATCATCTAATGCCCTCTGGAATGCTTTGATTGAGCTTGCCTCCGCCATGCTTCCAGGCAGTGCATTCCAGATCCGAACAGCCCGCTGTGTGGACAAAGTTTTTTTTTTCTCCAATTGCATTTATTTTTAGGCCGTTGATATGCATGTTTTCAAAAGCTTTTGATTTTTAAAAAATTGGCTGAGAAATCTTTTGCTGTACAACATTGTAACTAGTAAATAGTTCTGCAAGATTTTGCAAAGTCATTTTCAGTTAAGTAAAATTAGATTGCTAACAGGTGGTGAACTGTACAAGCTGATGATACACCCATTTAAAAAAATTTAGAGTACCCAATTCGTTTTTCCCAATTATGGGGCAATTTGGCTGTTCAATCCACCTATCCTGCACATCTTTGGGGCGTGGGGGCAAACACTGGGAGAATGTGCAAACTCCATACGGACAGTGACCCAGAGCTGGGATCGAACCTGGGACCTCGGCCTTTGTTAATATTTTTAATGCAATTTTTAAAAATTACGTTTTAAAATGCTGGTGTACTAAGATAGTTCATGGAAGATTTAGCATTCAGTAAATGAGTTTCAGCAGGAACTTGGAGCAGCAAAAGAAAACAAATCACTTTCCCAACATTGTGGGCAGGACGGTAGCATAGTTGTTAGCACAGTTGCTTCACAGCTTCAGGGTCCCAGGTTTGATTCCCGGCTTGGGTTACTGTCTGTGTGGAGTCTTCACATTCTCCCCGTGTCTGCGTGGGTTTCCTCCCACAGTCCAAATATGTGAGGGTTAGGTAGATTGGCCATGATAAATTGCCCTTAGTGTCCAAAACAAAGTTAGACTGGGTTGCAGGGATAGGATGGAGGTGTGGGTGGGGTGCTCTTTCCAGGGGTCGGTGTGGATGCAATGGGCCGAATGGCCTCTTGCACTGTAGATTCTATGATTATGTGATTACGTGAATTTTGCGATGATTTGCAACCTGATTGCATCAAAAGTGGAACCTCTCGTTCTGGATATTGACAGATGGTGATCATGAGGCCTCTCTCAGCTAGTTACAATGTGAAAACATGTAAACATGTCTGTTATCATCTGTAGTCCGGGTGCTGATTTTAATTGTAGCACTTCAACCGTTGCCCCACCTGAGATGCCCAAATCAGCATTGATTCTTTTTTATTAAATGTATTTTATTTCAAACTTATTCACAAAGTACAAAAAGGTAAATAACTCCGCAACTCAGTTTTATACTCCGTACAAATTTTTCCCTTTTTCACCCCCATTTGCCCCCCTCCCCAGCTACAAACAAGTCCTCAAACAGGCCACGAGCAGTCCCCACCGTGCCTCAAAGCCCTCCGCTGAACCCCTCAGTTCAAACTTAATTTTCTCCAACCAGAGGAAGTTATATAGATCCCTGAGCCAGGCCGCCACCCCCGGTGGCATATTTGACCACCATTCCAATAAACCCTTTGCCGGGTGCTGGGCAGTCGGAGAGGTGAAGGCCACGACATCGGCCCTCCTCCCCTCCATCAGCTCCGACCTTTCCGTTATCTTAAATATCGCCACCATAGGGTCTGGCTCAACCTCCACAATCTTTGTTAGTGTCACGAATACCCCCACCCAATATCTTTGTAGCTACTCGCAACCCGAGAACATATGCATGTGGTCTGCTGATCCCTGCCCCCACTTTGTGCACTCATCTGCCACTCCCTGGAACAACCCACTCATCCTTGCCCTAGTCATGTGCTCCCCGTGTACCACCTTAAAACTGTAATTCCCCCTACACAGTGGCTCAATCTATCTCCCCTCCTAATTCCTCCTCCCATTTCTCCTTGATCCTCACCACCTGCGTACCCCCCTGCTCTCCCAGCCACCCGTATATGTCCCCAATCCTACCCTCCCCTTCCACGTCCGGAAGCAATAACCGTTTCAAAAGGGCATATTTCAGCAGCCTGGCAAACCCTTTCCACACCTTCTGTGCAAAGTCCCTTACTTTTAGATACCGAGATTCACATCCCTTCGGGAGCTCTACCCTCTCCCCACAGCTCCTCTACACTTGCGAACTTCTTCCAGATACAAATCGCTCACCAACCCCAACTTTCTCCACTTCCTGTACATACCATTGAATTCCCCCGGCTTTAACCCATGGTTCTCACACAACGGCGTTAACACCAACATACCCTCGGGTTGTCTTCTCAGCTGGTACCACACCTTTATTGTGGACTGTACCAGGCCAGCGGGTTCTCAGTATATCGCCTTGGAGCCAGCGGAGTGCTGCCATCACCATGGTCCTCAGACTGGACCCCCTACAGGACTCATCCTCCATCCAAACCCATTCTAACCTCTCTCCTTCCCACCACTGCCTCACTTTCTTCACATTTGCTGGCCAATAGTAGTGAGTTTGGTAATGTTACCCCCTCTCTGCCTCTGCAGCAGGGCCCTCTTCGCCCGTGGCACCTTGCCCACCCGTACAAACTCCAAAATGAATGTATCCAACTTCTGAAAAAGACCTTTGAAATAAAAATTGGGATAGTGTAAGGAACATGTTAATATAATGTTACTACTCTAGTCACTAGATGATGCTATAGAGTAACCATATAAATATCACATGCCTCCGTGACTTCTGGGAGAGAGGCGGAGACACTGGAGAGAGTGGAAGGGAGCCTGGCTGTGTAGAGTTTAGCTGATAGCATAGTTTAGTATAGTAGAAGTGTAGTGTATTCTTTATTTATCGAATTCCTTAGTAAATGTTCAAATCTAATTGAGGGTTAGTGTAATAATGCTTTGTTTGTTAAGCACTGCTTGTTATTCTTTGTCAATGCTACAACCGTCACCGTCCTGAAGAACAATACAAAGAACGCAACAGTAGGCTCATAACCGCCCCATGGTCTCCAGCGAGTCTAACACGGAATAGCAGGTCGTCCATGTACAGTGACACCTGGTGCTCCCTACTCTCTCTCTTAGAACATAGAACATAGAACAGTACAGCACAGAACAGGCCCTTCGGCCCTCGATGTTGTGCCGAGCAATGATCACCCTACTCAAACCCACGTATCCACCCTGTACCTGTAACCCAACAACCCCCTCCCCTAACCTTACTTTTTTAGGACACTACGGGCAATTTAGCATGGCCAATCCACCTAACCCGCACATCTTTGGACTGTGGGAGGAAACCGGAGCACCCGGAGGAAACCCACGCACACACGGGGAGGACGTGCAGACTCCGCACAGACAGTGACCCCGCCGGGAACAGAACCTGGGACCCTGGAGCTGTGAAGCATTTATGCTAACCACCATGCTACAATGCTGCCCCTTGCCCCTGCCACTCTGCTGACCCCCTAGGGGCCATTGCCAAGGGCTCTTATCACCAGCGTAAGCATTTCCTTGGCCAGGTCTTTCCCCTTCTGTTGGATCTGCTAACCAGCAGACCTGCTGAACTTCTCCTCCACACCTTCAACTACACTTTCCTGTCAAAATTCTCCTGTTTGCGTGCAAGAAGAACTCAATTCTGCGCTTTCGAGCCCGAGCTGCCCTGAGTGTGACCACTCACTCCATGAACACCACTTGAAGTCAACCAAATCTGCATTGATCACAGATTGATGACCAAGAGGCTTTTGTGGCTATGATCGTTTAGTCCCAAGCTGCATCACGTATTAACGGCGAGAGCTGCATGGAAGCTGTAATTGATTTAATTTTTATTGCACATTTGCCCATCGGTATTGCAAATTACTTGGGCCTGTATTCTCCACCCATTAAGGTCTATTTTGAGAGAACTTTAAGCTGGTCCAAGATGTCTCTAACTGCACGTTGTACTTAAGTCATTTAATAGATGGTAAAAGTGGAACTAACCCTTCTAATTACCCACCTCAATATATTATCAGAATAAACACTGCAATAAGATGATGTAATTGGAATGATCTGGTGACATTCTTCCAATGTGAGCACTTCTATAATATTAAAAACAGTAGAAAAATGGGGAAAGAAAAATTGAGCAGATTATAGGAAAATGGGATGATAAAAGTGGGTGAGGCACACTGCTTCACCACAATGAAACTGAGCTAAATTATGAGATTGGCTTGAATGAATATACTGTATCTCTTTGAAATTGGAATTTGAGACAATCTGATCAAGGTGTTTAAAGTGTTGAAAAGGATTTAATGGGGTCGATTTGGAGAAACTGTTCCCTCTGGAAAATAAAGGAACCATCTTAAAACTGGGAATTAAATCTGGAATCGCCTCTTTTATCTACTTGGCACGCTAGAGAAACAAATTAACGACCAAGGGCAATTTCTTTTTTTTCTGTATTCCAGAGCAACACTGAAAGCTAAAATGACTAAAGTCTTGATTGATTTTTCCTCTGCTGTTGGGCTGCTCCAACATTGAATATACAGCAGCACCCTGCCAATATAGTTGACATTTCCCGTCAGCCTTGGACAGGGCCGTATAAGCTGTTGAGCGCACAAATTCGAAGCAGGGGGCTAGCTCAGTCATGTAGAAAAAGAATTGGCTGTGCACGTTCATTGTCAAGGTCTGCATAGGCTAAATGGTTCAGTGCTAAGCTTCTCTGTTGGGTTTATCTGATGACTTTGGCTGGCAAGCTCTTGTCTGGTTTCATTCAAGTTCCAACCCGATGCACAACTGAAATGTGAGTGTCAAAAGTTATCGATTCCAGAAAGTGTCACTAAACGACACTGAGGACAACGGTTGTTGCATATTTGGTACAGCGATGACCTTGTCTCCAATTGCACTGAGCTTATCAGGTTGTAATGGTATCTGACAAGCTGCAACTATGTTTGACTGTTGAACAATTAACTTGGTCTTTGTCACTTACTCACAGTGTCAAATAAAGTGGATTTCTTTGAACAATGTCAAATACACGTTGAAAGTTTCAGTACTCTAGATAGAGTAGGGTATCTGCAAACAATTTTCATTTTTTGGTGTCTTTTAAGTTCATCCAAGTGAACATGGTTACAATAACAACTTGTGTTTTTTTATATATATAAATATATATATATATATATATATTTTAAAAAGTAGCCAATAATTATTTTCCAATTAAGGGCCAATTTAGCGTGGCCAATCCACCTACTCTGCACATCTTTGGGTTGTGGGGGTGAAACCCACGCAGACACGGGGAGAACGTGCAAACTCCACACGGACATTGACCCAGGGCCAGGATTCGAATCCGGGTCCTCAGTGCCGTAGGCAGCAATGCTAACCACTGTGCCACCGTGCTGCCCCAACTTGTGTTTATATAACAACCATCATAAAATATCTCAAAAGCACTTCAGGGGAGGGTTAGAAAGCAAAATGTCACACAAAGCCGCATGAGGAGATATTCGTCAGATGACCAAAAGCTTGGTCAAAGATGTAGGTTTTTAAAGAGCATCCTGAAGGGGAAAAGAGAGATAGATGATCTTGAGGGGTTAAGGGAGGGAATTCCAGAGTTTTAAAGCACAGACCGCAAAAGGCATGGCCATTAGTGGTAGAACAACTGAAATACCAATTAAATGAAATGAAAATCGCTTATTGGAACCTGGGACCCTGGAGCTGTGAAGCATTTATGCTAACCACCATGCTACCCTGCTGCCCAACATGCTACCCTGGGCAGCAGGGTAGCATGTTGGGCAGCAGGGTAGCATGGTGGTTAGCATAAATGCTTCACAGCTCCAGGGTCCCAGGTTCGATTCCCGGCTGGGTCACTGTCTGTGTGGAGTCTGCACGTCCTCCCCCTGTGTGCGTGGGTTTCCTCCGGGTGCTCCGGTTTCCTCCCACAGTCCAAAGATGTGCGGGTTAGGTGGATTGGCCATGCTAAATTGCCCGTAGTGTCCTAATAAAAGTAAGGTTAAGGGGAGGGGTTGTTGGGTTACGGGTATAGGGTGGATACGTGGGTTTGAGTAGGGTGATCATGGCTCGGCACAACATTGAGGGCCGAAGGGCCTGTTCTGTGCTGTACTGTTCTATGTTCTATGTCACAAGTAGGCCTCAAATGAAGTTACTGTGAAAAGCCCCTAGTCGCCACATTCCGGCGCCTGTTCGAGGAGGCTGGTGCGGGAATTGAACCCTTGCTGCTGGCCCGTATTCAAGCCCGACCTCAGGACGCTGTCCGTGTGGAGTTTGCACATTCTCCCCGTGTATGCTTGGGTCTCACCCCCAACCCACAATGTGCAGGGTAGGTGGATTGACCACGCTAAATTGCCCCTTAATTGGGGAAAAAAAATTAGAGACAGTGTTGAAACAAAATAACCTAGTCTAGGGGTAACAAAGGCATGAATGGGAGGCACGCTTTTACTGGAACATGTTTGCACCTGTATTTGATGTAAGTATTTTGAGTCTGGTATAACACAGAGCAGATGTTAAATAAAGATCCCTCTGTTTCAACCTTGTGCATTAAACCTGCCCATGGTAGATAATGGTTGCATTTGTTGTTTGGGATTTTAGAAATAAGTTGACGTGCTGTACCAGGCATCTAAGTTTATTCCAAGGAGGAAGCAAACTAAAAGCACATATTTGAAAAATGAAATGAAATGGAAATGAAAATCGCTTATTGTCACAAGTAGGCTTCAAATGAAGTTACTGTGAAAAGCCCCTAGTCACCACATTCTGGCGCCTGTTCGGGGAGGCTGGTGCGGGAATTGAACCGTGCTACTGGCCTGCCTTGGTCTGCTTTAAAAGCCAGCGATTTAGCCCAGTGTGCTAAACTCGTAAGTGGAAGACTAAATGTAATTCAAGTGAGAATAAATCCTGACAAAATATTTGGTTATCATTCAAATGGCAGCTGTAAAGTTATCAACTGTGATTTAAAACATTTTTTTTTTTTTAAAGAGTACCCAATTAATTTTTTCTAATTAAGGGGCAATTTCACGTAGGCAATCCACCTACCCTGCATATTATTGGGTTGTGGGGGTGAAACCCACGCAAACACGGGGAGAATGTGCAACCTCCACACTGGACAGTGACCTGGGGGCAGGGATCGAACCCGGGATCTCGGCGCGGTGAGGCAGCAGTGCTAACCACTGTACCACCGTGCTGCCCCATCAACTGTGATTAAATGTATTCCTCAGGTTTCATCCCATGACTTGTCCCCATGTTCCAACCATTAGTCAGCCAAGACATCCATCCATGTGATGCAGAGCCCTCCTACACCAATTGGAAAGCAGAAAGACTCATTACTCAATTGGATGATACTTGACTGTCAACCAAACAGTGTTTTTTAACCCCATTTCAATTCTTTTTAATATCGAGATTTTGTAGCCTCCCCGCCCCATGGCCTCGCACTTCTTTCTAGTAAATAGAAATGTTCAAAGCGAGTGACCAGAATTGTCCTGATGATTTTTCTCCATCCAGTTTCACACAGCAAGGTCCTGAAGATTGATTTTGAATTCCTGGAGACTCAATAACCCCATCAGGACACTCATTGTATCTCCAGTATCTCGATTGCAATCAGCGGCTGGTTGAGCTCTGCTAAATGGCTACGATATCTCGTATCTCATTCTCAGGATCGTCTGAAGTTCTGTAAAATTAGTATAAGGATGGTGCACTTGTTATTTTCATTGCTTAGCTTGCCTGGGGCTAATTAACTCCCTCTTGGATACAGCAGGATGGCATTGCTGTGGTGGGAGGGGAAGGAAGTGTTGGTGAACCAGGTAGTATGTATTCCTTGTCTGCATTCCGTTTTAAGAGGTAGTCCTAATTTTATAACATATGTACCAAGAAGCACCATTCTCGAATACAGTAAACTTAATTCCAGGGAGAGGTTTATTGCATTCAGATGACTGGGAAAGTTGTTGCCACCCAATCATAGAATCATAGAATTTACAGTGCAGAAGGAGGCCATTCAGCCTATCGAGTCTGCACCGGCTCTTGAAAAAGGCACCCCACTTAAGCCCACACCTCCACCCTATCCCCATAAACCAGTAAACCCATCCAACCTAAGGGGCAATTTAGCATGGCCAATCTACCTAACCTGCACATCTTTTGACTGTGGGAGGAAACCGGGACACCCGGAGGAAACCCACGCAGACGCAGGGAGAACGTGCAGACTCCGCATCGACGGTCTTGCCTGGTCAACACTATATTGTTGCTTCTTAAGACCGTTTATTGGAATATTGGTAGCGCTGGCAAGACTGCATCATTGCCCGCATCTAGTTTCTTGGTGGCCATTAAGCGATGGGTAATGGTATAGGGATAGCAGCAATGTGGGGTGACAGTTTTCATTCCCTGAAGGGCATTTGTGAACCAGTTAAATTTGTGGCGAGTGAGCAGGTTTTAATTTTTGCTAAGTTGAGTTAATGAATTGAATTCCACAATTTTGAACTTGTAACCCTGAGGTTGCTGTTGAGTCTCATAGCCACTAGGTTACTTGTATTTCATATAAATGGCATAGCAAGTCACTCCAATGTACAAGAAATTTCTTTGTCAACTAGGGA
Organism: Scyliorhinus canicula; assembly: GCF_902713615.1. Classification (NCBI taxonomy): domain Eukaryota; kingdom Metazoa; phylum Chordata; class Chondrichthyes; order Carcharhiniformes; family Scyliorhinidae; genus Scyliorhinus; species Scyliorhinus canicula. The sequence goes on along the minus strand of NC_052150.1, from coordinate 22,640,200 downwards.
TGGTGAACAAATGGCCCTTGTCATTGTTGCACATTATTCAAGCGAAAAAGGAATTGTAGATTTAAAGCAACTTGGACCTGGATTTTCTGGATGCCGAGCGCTCAGCGCCCACCATACTGAATTGACGCATAACCCATCGTCACTGACCCTAAAGGGTCCGTTGCCATTTTACACTTAATTGAGTATTGATTGGTGGCAGGCGGACTTCCGCCAGCCCTTGAATGGAAGTCCCATCTTGGAGACCTGTCTGACAATCTGATTGTCTGCCAACTCTCCAGGCACAGTGCTGCAGTGGCCAGAAGAGGTACTGCAGCGCGGTGCCCAAGTCCTGGGACTGCACTTCAGTTTAAGTTCTGGGGGTAGGAGGGCGGGAGATGCCTGGGTGGCCTATTTCGGGGGGAGTAGGCTGGGGGGGGGGGGGGGGGGGGGGGGGGGAAGTGAGGGAAGGCTGGAGCTCTCAGGACCCAGAGGGGGAGGGCACCCCAAACCTGAAGGGACTTTCAGATTGAGGTGCCCTTCCCGCCTGAGAGGGAGATCTTTAACTTTTTCAATTTAGCACCCTGCTCTTGAATGATGCCTGCTAGCCTACAAATTGAGGCTGGGTTGGAATCAAGTGGCCACTTTAGAGGCTTCATAGGTGCATGGGTAGGCTTCCCGTCTGCCCACCGAATGCCGAATCATGATATTGCTCCTGGGCCGAGGCAGGCAGGATCCCAGAGGTAGACGCACCGCTGCAATGTTATAGGTGGAGTGGACAGAGTGTAAATTCTGGCTTTGGAGGTAAGAGATGCAAACATTGAAAATATCAAAATTAAAATTTAGCAGTGAACCTACTTGAGGCAGCACACTGAGAATGACACACCACCAACTCTGTTTTGCTGTCTCCTTCGGCAATGCTGTCAACGGGCTCTGGCTCTCTGTAATTAAGTCATAACTATATTGTAGTGTGCAATCATCAAAATACCATTTTAGAAATATATTCTATACTTTTTCTCAAATGGCACTATAATCAGCAAACAGATCAAATTGTGTTACATGTACCCAAAATAAACTATCTCACTGAATGATGGAAGGAAGTTCAAAAACTCAACAGTTCTTATCAGTAACCTAATTTTTAATCTTCACCTATCTTCACAGTCACGTGGGCCGGTGAAAGGTGGTTATACTTGGGGCTGGACTGGAGTGGGATGGATCGACTGGATTATGATGGGCAGGGAGATCATAGAATCCCTGCAGTGGACACTCGGCCCATCGAGTCTGCACCGGCCCTTGGACAGAGCACCTTACCTAGGCCCATGACCCAGAACCGCCTCACCCAGCCTAGCAGGTCATCCAGTCATGCCAAGGCACAGGTGGAGAAGCTGATCTCCATGCCAACAAGACATGCCTACAAGCAATCAACAAGGCAAAGGCTAAAACATCCATCCCCCATACCCGTCTGCAGCTTCAGCAGGTCCGACACACCAAATATGGCTTTTAGGAGACTGGGCTCCATGTTCGTATGTAGAACTTCCGAGATGGTACTTTCTCCAAAACCTTTCAAGCTTTGGGAAGGACCAAAACATTTTCAGGGCCCTTCCACACCGTTCAGAAATCCTCCACCCCTTTGAACTGCTGGCACAACCTCGACTTGTGAAGTGGGCCCTGTGCCTGTATCAGCCCAGCCTCGTGCACAAATTTGAGGCAGTTACCCTCCGCAGCAGCTCGCACCACAGACCCTCCTCCAGCACCACCCCAAACTCTTCCTCCCACTTTGCCTTAACCCCTCCATGAAACACACTTAATTTCCTCAAACCCCCTCTCTTCCCATCCCCAAAACTTGCATCCAACCTCCCAGCTCGAACTCCTGATTTGCCCCTGAATGGCATCTTCTCCTCTCTCTTTTTTTCTTTCCCCCCGCCTCTCCCCCCCGCCCCGAAACAACAACCCAGCTCCCAACCTGAAGTGCTCTGTAAACTGCCTCCTGATCATCAACATGGCCATCACCACCAGACTTCCCTGGGGCCACCTTGCGCAGTTGCCAACACTCGCACCCCCAACCCCCTTGTATGGGCCCGCCTCCATCCTCACACACACAAACCCCCCCCCCCCCACCTGCTCTAACCGTGAACCTTCTCTGCAACAATAATACAACAAATTTGGGAGGCCTAACCCCCTCGCCTGCTGTCCCCTCTGCAGTATCACCTTCCTAATTCTGGCCTCCTTCCCCTTCCAAACAAACGAGGGGACCAGCCTGCGTCCCCCACCCCTCCCCCACCCCACCCCGAAAAGAGACCGTGAGAAAAAAGACCGGCAGGCATTGAAACAAGAAGAGGAATCACGTTGAAATATTCATCTTTACTGCCTGCACCCGGCCCGCCAACGACAAAGGGAGATTGTCCCACCTCAGCAAACCAGCCTTCACCCTCCCCACCAAGTTAGTGAAGTTAAACTTCCGAAGCCCTGCCCAATACCGGGCAGTCTGCACCCCCAAATTCCTAAAATAAGATGCTGCCAGGCGAAATAGCAGCCCCCCCACCATTATCTCCTTCCACAACACTGAGCCCCTCAGCGCAACAGCCAAGGACTCTATAGCCAATGCAAATAGAAGGGGAGACATCCTCAAACCTCGATGCAATGCAAAATACCCTGAATTCATACTATTTGTGTGCACGCTCGCCATCAGCTCCTTGTATAGCAGCTGCACCAATGCCACAAACTTCAGTGCCAATCCCAGATTTCTATGAGACTTCCAATAAATAACCACTCCACCCAATTGAACGCCTACTCCACCGCCACCATCACCTCCGTCTCTTCACCCCCGGCGAAAGCACCACGTTCAATATCCTCCTTGTATTCGAGGACAGCTGTCTTCTCCTTTATGAATCCCGACTGGCTCTCCTCAGTCACCTTTGGGAGGGACCCCTCCAACCTTAACACCCACATCTTTGCCAGTATCTTGGCATCCACATTCAGCAGAGATATGAGCCTATACGACCCACACTGCACTGCATCCTTGCGCGTCTTTGGCAACAGCGAAATGGAAGCCTGTCCCATTGTTTGCAGAAAGGGACCCTTAACCATTGCATCCTCAAACATTCCCACAATAAATGACGCCAGCCTATCCTTAAATCTTTTCTGAAATTCGACCGCAAACCCATCAGGACCGCACCCTTCCCTGCCTGCGTTCTCCCAATTTGTTTTTTGGATACTAAGGAGCAATTTAGCATGGCCTACCCACCTAACCTGGACATCTTTGGAATGTGGGGGGAAACTGGAACACCCAGAGGAAATCCATGTAGACACTAGGAGAAAGTGCAAACGCCAAACAGTCTCAGAAAGCTGGAACTGAACCTGGGTACCATCGCTGTGAGACAGCAGTGCTAACCAATGTGCCATCCATGCTGCGATGGTCTTCAGGAACTTGTCTGGCTACCTGAAGATTTCCCTGTGATCAGCGACTTACCTGGTCAGACCTGATGCGATGCAGCTTTTCCATTATGTTGTCTCTGACTGGATCTCGTCCAAACAAAGGCTTGCTTCCTCATTTTCAATTGTCTCTTCATCTTGGCTTTTCTCTCTTTTTACTAGTTTAACCCCTCTACATCCATAAATTGCCTTAGTTCTGGGTCTATATGCTTCCCAAAATATAATCAAAGAGCAGCAATGGCTAAAGTGCAACCAGAGGACATTCAGCAGGTCCGTCGGTGTATTTTAGTAAAATACAACTCTTTCAATATTGCCCCTAATTCTCACTCTCTACTTGAGTCCCAGGCATTCATTTGAGAGTTAATGGCTTTATCTTTCCACAATAAGTAAGGGCAAGTCTATGTGAAAGGGTGGCACGGTGGTGCAGTGGTTAGCACTGGGACTACGGCGCTGAGGACCTGGGTTCGAATCCTGGCCCTGGGTCACTATCCGTGTGGAGTTTGCACATTCTCCACGTGTCTGCGTGGGTTTCACCCCCACAACCCAAAGATTTTCTTTTTTTTTAGAATATCCAATTCATTTTTTCCAATTAAGGGGAAACGTAGCGTGGCCAATCCACCTATCTACCTATAAACACGGGGAGAATGTGTAAACTCCACACGGACAGTGACCCAGAGCTGGGATCGAACCTGGGACATCGGCGCCGTCAGGCAACCGTGCTAACCACTTGCACCACCGTGCTGCCCCCACAACCCAAAGATGTGCAGTTTAGGTGGATTGGCCACACTAAATTGCCCCGTAATTGGAAAAATAATAATTGGGTCCTCTAAATTTATTTTAAAAACCGTCTGCGTGAGAGAGTAAGGGAGATTTGTTTCTTGCCTGTGAATGACATTTTAAAAGGCTGGGGACATGAACCCCAAACCAAACTAAGCATTCTTTAAACTGTCCTCTTTTTACAATTTTACCTTTTTTAAATATACTGTAACATTGGCCATCCAAGGGCAGAAATTCATTCATCTCTTTTTCTGGTTCTGTGAAACGTTTTCACATGTTCCCAATGCTGTAAAAAACCATTGGAGCGTGTTGCCTTCTTTACTTTGGGGTGAACCACAAGCTGTTTCTTATATTGACCAAATGACCACACAGCCAATATGTTAGTTCAAAAACACAGTTTATTATTAGCACAAGACTTGTATCTCTATGCAATAACGCACGCGGCTCTGTACTAAACTACACCTAACGACTAAGGTGACCTTTACTTAACTTCGAGTGGCCGGCTCTGTGCGTGATAAGGCCTTTATCCAGTTCCACGTGGTCGGTTTGGAAGTTGTTGGGTTCGCCTCAGCTGGGCTCGTCCTTCAGGAATGGTCGCGGGTCCTTGAACTTGGTTGTTCTGCTGCAGTTGGTCGCATACAGGCCGGTCCCAAAAGTGACAGATCTCTTAGTGTGCAGGGCTTATTAATCCTTCGTCTGTTTCGCGCCCTTTTGGGCGGTCCTTACTCCGGATCTAATGGATCGATAGGGTTTTCAATCACCCTCATCGATCTCAGCCAATTAGGGGGCGGATACCTCAATAGGTGGGCGGGTCCCAGCTATCATTGTCCCAGGCACTTGGGCCTTTCCAAATAAGGTAGGGGGTGGGGGGGCAGGGGGGTGGCACCGGTTAGTCTGCTACTGTTGTAACTCCTTGATTCAAACTCTATTGTCCTGAGGGAAATCGACTCTTAATGGATACAAGTTTCAGCCAAGTCTGGTTTCTTTGCGCAATACACAGAGGCTGTGTACCTGTCTCAGTCCCAAATTGACCACAATTCCCATGGTCTTTTGCAGGTGGCCATTTTACATGGCTACAAGAGGTGGGGGTGGGGTGTTTGGGGGTGGGGGGGAGAGAAAGAGAAGGGTGGCAACCACTTTTGACCAATGCTTTTTATTTTGAATATGTTGTAGGATACAAAGAGGGGTGAAAATGCATTTTGGGCAGTAGACACCATGTCCAATATTTTGTTTAATTGAAACTGGCATATAATGGGCAGTCAGTTCAGTACTATTAACTTTCTGCTATCCGATGAGATGAATTTCTACTTGTTTACATCTTTTAATACATTAAATCAAACATAATCACTTTTTTAAAAAACAATAATGGTACTAGCCCAGTGGAAAAAGAAGCCAAGTGGGCAGTGACATTATGGTCTGGGGCTGAGGAGCAGGTAAAAGCCACGCTAAAAGGTAGGGAGCAAAGCAACACGTACCCTTTACAGGGTTTGGATCACAATCTTGAATCTTTAACAGAGGATGACGTTTAGAACACAAAGGATGGTATTTTCCAGCCCCTCCCACCAGTGGAATCATCCGGCCCTGCCGAAGGCAGCTTCCCTGGTGGCAGAAACAGTCAGGCGAAGCAACACACCGTAGACTGGACTGGAAGATTCCACTGGCTGCCAATGGAGAACCGTCACCATGCCAGAAAATATGCAGCCCAGTGTATCGAGAGGTTGACCTGTGATTCTCCCATTAACCAGGAAAATGAAATGGGGTGAGGAAAGATCAATTGAGACAGAATTTTAGAGAGGAGTGATTTGTCCACCTAAAACGATAGAAAACACTAGTTATGCCTCAGCTGGAATGTTGCATTCACTTTTAGTTACTCCCTTACAGCAAGGATGTGGCCGCACTGTGAGTGGGTGTCGAGGAGTCTTAAGAGGACATTGGCAGAACCGATACTCCTGCTGAGCTGCACGGGTGTGCACCATGCAGAAGTCTGGAAGGTCCCGTGTAGCCTTTCTGTAATAAATTGCGTCCATGTGTTTGCATGTGTGCAGACAGAAATTGCATTTTAACGGGAACATTGGCCAGGATAGGACAGGAGGATCTTAGCGATGAGGAAAGATTGGACAAGGTAGGGTTCATTTTGTTTTTGGTTGGAAGAGACTTGAGGGGATATTATAGTCTATAAAATTGAGGCCGATGTAGAATGGATAAGAGGAGAATTAGGATTTGTTTTTCACCAAGGGTGGTGTGTGCCTGAAAAAGGGTGGTGGAGGCAGAAGCCCTCAACGTATTTAGAAATAATTCAAGTGCAATAGTCTATGATGCTATGAGCAATGAAGCAAGTGCTGGAAAGTGGGATTGATTGGTAATCCTTCATTGATCGACATACACACGATGGGCCAAATGGCCACCTCCAGTGGCGCAAATGTCTGATTCCTAATTTCTGCTCCAGCAGAGTCTACTGAAACTATTTTTTTTAAAATAAGACACCCCTGTCTCCCTGCCACTGGCTCTGATGACTTTTGTTGGATAGAGCTTGTTCGATCTGGCTTAGTCAGTTTGGATGATGATCTGGTCAATGCAAGTTTGGCTTAGTAAGAAGAATGTGTGCATAAGGCTCCACCTTCATGCGTGAACCACAACAAGGGTTGATGTTGATAACTGTCTAATGCCTTTCTTTGAAATGCTCAAGGCTCATCACAAATATGCAAAATTAGTTTCTCTGGTTTAATTTAGGCTATTAGGATGAGTAATGCACAGTGCTACCTTGTAGGAACCTCGCACAAAATAGTTTCCAATTAAGTCAATTTCTGCAACACCCTACTGCATTCTTTCGAGAATGAATCATATTTGTAAAGCATCAAAGTTTCTTTGACCACTTTCAACCTAAACTTGTTGCCGCCTGTCATGCCATATTGCTGCAGAGACCGGGTCGAATTTGTGAATATGAAGTTGCAATTCGCCTAATTCATTTTCTGAGACCCGTGGAGGGCAGAGAGGTTGCTTCCGTGGAGATTCCATGGAGAATGCAGCAGAGAGCAGCTAACCGCCAAGCTGTTCTCTGCTGAACTAGGGGTCTTAGTCTGAAGATACGGAAGAGACCATTTAGGACCATGATGAGGAGACATTTCTGCACCCAGAGAGTGGTGAGCCTGTGGCGTATGTTACCACAGGAAGTAGTTGAGGCCAAAACGTTGTATGTTTTCAAGAAGCAGTTATAATGCTTAGGGCGAAGGGATCAAAGGATGGGGAGGGGGGAGGGAAGGTGGGGTGAGGCTATTGAGTTGGATGATCAGTCATGAACATAGAATTTCATAGAATTTACAGTGCAGAAGGAGGCCATTCGGCCCATCGAGTCTGCACTGGCTCTTAAGCACCCTACCCAAGCCCATACCTCCACCTTATCCCCAGAAACCCCACCTAACACTAAGGGGCAATTTGGACCCTGAGGGCAATTTATCATGGCCAATCCACCTAACCTGAACATCTTTGGACTGTGGGAGGAAACTGGAGCACCCGGAGGAAACCCACGCGCACACGGGGAGAATGTGCAGACTCCACACAGACAGTGACCCAGCGGGGAATCGAACCTGGGAACCTGACACTGTGAAGCATTTGTGCTATCCACAATGCTACCGTGCTGCCCATAATGAATGCTGGAGCAGACTCGAAGGGCCACTTGGCTTTCCCTGCTCCTATTTTCTGTGTTTCTATGAGTCCATTTGCCAACCAATTAGCATTGGTTTATTTTGTGTAGATGGCCTGATGAATGCAAGATGAAAAAGTTCAACAGCAAGTTTTTTTTTTTCAGTCATACTTTAGTTCTCCTTTCATAATCCGAATTTATTCAATCATTTGATAGCACCCCAATTGTTACTCAATCTATCCTCTAACTCGCCATGAACACATTGCCACTGCACCACCGAGTTTCCCAATGTTGCACGACTGATATCTGGAAGCCCAGATTAATGCTCTGGGAACATGGGTTCAAATACCACCACAGCAGATGGTGGGATTTAAATTCCATTAATAAAATATGGAATTGTACGCTAGTCTTCATAACAGTGACCATGAAACTATCACCGATTTAGGATTAATTTAGTTCACTGTGTCCTTTAGGGAAGGTAATTTGCCATCTATAACTCCTAGACCCACAGCAGTGTGGTTGACTCTGCCCTCTGAATTGGCTTAGCGAGCCGCTTGCTTCAGGGGTAATTGGTGATGTGCCAGCGATACCCACATGTCATGAAAAGATAAACTTTGCAAAAAAAGGCCACTGGAGATCTCTTGGTAATTGTGAGAATATAATATGGGACAATGAACATGTGCTCAGAATTCCTACAATTGTAAATGAAAACTTTATATTTGTCGTTTGATGAAATTATTTACAGCTGAGGAGCGTGTTAATGCCAGATAAAACTCCCCCTCCGCCAGGTGTAGGATCACATTCCGGGGCTTGTTCCGAGGTTGCACTTGTCAGAGCTCATCTAATACCACAGTTAAATTTTTACTAATTGGGTGTGATTATGGAATTTACATTCATGATTTAGAATTCACAGATGCCCCGAGGACTTTACCAAATAGGAACATGAAGAACCACTTTAAAGTTTGTAAAAACTTGTACTTTTTTTGCAATATTATCACACAGCAACTTGAATATGATCCAATCGAATAAGATGATGCAGCCATGTACTGTACAGCCCCACCCAAACGGCACATGGGAGCAGATGCTGACTTGGCTTCATTTGGTGCAAGCTTGCATTAAGAATTTAAAGCATCGCTCAGCTAGTATGTGTTAGCATCTGAATATATTCACTCCCTCAAGTTACTGGTTCACTTTGGAGTGCACCGGGTGTACAAATCCATCAGACTGGCTACTCTCTCACTGCAAATGGGAAGCATTTCCTTATGGAACTGTGTCCCAGCTATTTAATCTTTGGTGTAAATCTATCACTGAAACATTGCAGGGGTTCTGTGGAAAGTAAGCGAAATACAGAAAGCACAGCTGCTAGGCCTGAAGCTTAACTGACCTTTGTTACAGTGGTGCTGCAGTGCTCTCCACGAAAGATTTCCCATGGTTGCTGTCAGCTGTATGGAAGGGTTTTACAGGGAAAATTATTGTTGGTCTGTCTGTAGTGATTTCTCTAATTTTGAAGGAGGTTGGATAACCAGTGCCATTCAAAATTCCATGTACTGGAGTAATGTAACCACAGCCAACCTTGGGAAACCAAGGGAAAGAACTACATCATGCAAGTATGAGATCACCGGAAACCCCCCCTATACCATCTGGGAGAATGAGTAAGATGGGGTGTCATGAGAGTCAGTGCCTGTGTCATGAATCATGAGTTGGTGCCTGTGTCATGAGGAATGTGGACTTGTTGCGTTGTGCATTAATCAGCTTGCTCAGCAGTGAGCAAGGGTTGCCTTGATCAGACTTTCTCTCTCCCCCATTCCAGGTCACCTCTTACCAGCTTACTCTAACCCACACAGCACACTAAGTGATACCATTTTATAAATTGGGCCCCATGAAGCTTTGTTAAAATTCTGCCAATTGATTCACCTCCATCTTTCAGCAGGTCCACCTTGCATGGCGACCTAAAATTCTAGTATGGTTGCAGCACAGGGAGAGGCCATTCAGCCTGTCTTGTGTGTGCAGACTCTCTGCAAGAGCAACTCTGCTAGTTTCCCCTTCCCCTGTCCTTTTTGTATAGCCCAGCATTCATACTAATTGTAGCTTTGAATCAAAAGACTTAACAGGATGAATTGCTCTGGTGTTTGTGCTTGGTGAAGTAGCAAGTGTGTTCTTTTTATTTGGGTATATTATCTAGCAGCACATAGTGATGCACCACTTCACCCCCCCCACCCCATATAAATTTCGGAAGAGCCTTCAGCAACAATTTGAGGAAGATAGCTTTCCTGGAAATCTGTTTCCTGCACGGAAGAGACATGGAGACCTCCATCCTCAGCAGATGCTGTATTTCGCTGACCACTTAAATCAGTCAGCAGCTCCCACATTGAATAATCACCATCTTCATGGTTATACCCTCTTGCAGTGGATACTATGAAATTATAAACCAAAGGGAGAGTTTCCAGATAAATTACTCCTTCATTGTTGCCAAAGTGGTGATGTGATGATCTATTCTTGGACGCTTATCTCGAGAATGTCGTCCAAACTTTGATACCGACAACATGCGCTTAGAGGCTCACTTTATGATCTTATCTTTTCGCGTTCCCTGATACTGAGTTCATATTTTTAAGTGTGGCTTTGTGTGTATTGAGGTTCAATTTTAATGTGTGTTCAGAAGGTAAAAATGTAAAGAGAAGATGGTAAGTTTTAATTATAAATTGTCTACATCTCTTTTACAAACGCATTGGCGAAGGCGATATTAAATCTTCTATGAAAAGACAAAGGGCATTGTGTTTCTGCAGACCAATATCAGCTGAGCCCTCAGCGTGGCTCTCAGCCAGCATTGATAATAACCCTATAGTTTGCTGACTCTTTCACGCACATCGCATCTCTGTTTCAAACTTCTCTCTATTCTTATGGGTTCCAGACCTGCACGTTGTGATACTTTTTACAGCAAGGATTCAGATTGCTCCCAGGTCTGTGCTGAGTTGCTGACCTCAGCTGGAGAGATTGTGGGTGCTCCAGTCAGCTTTAGTGCGCCTGGCCTACAGAGAAGAGGGAGGAAGAACCGCTTGTTTCTCCTTCTGAATGGCTGGCCAACATCCTTCATCTACACGTGTTGGCAGGAATCTCTCCATGATCGACATTTGTGCTTGCAAAACCTACTGGCCATATAATACAGTTGGCAAATAATGGTCACCACTGGCGATTACACGATTGCGCACTCTCTTGTATGTTGTCTGTTCTGCAGGTCTTTCAGGAGGTTCTGTACCAGTCCACAGCTGGCACAGGTCATGTGTTGCTTTGCATTACCCTATGGGTGGTAGCTTCCCAGTCCTACATTAACCCTTGCAATACCAGATACCCTTGTAAAGCACGCACAATCTGGCCACGCCACTGACTGCATTGCACCATTAGAGAGACACACTCCCTGACTTCACCATCCACCCCACTCAGTGATGTCACTGAGAGTCCTAGCAGGCCTGGCGTCCTGCGGCTGATTTTGATTTAAAAAGAAAGATGCACCATTGGGAGTGGTTATGTGGGGGACATGACTGAGCGAGGCTGTCTGCTGGGAGTGGAGAAGGGTGACCAGGCATGGCAGTGTGTTGCAAGTGGGGGCCGATAGAATCATAGAATTCTTTCAGTGCAGAGGGAAGCCATTTGGCCCATCGAGTCTCCACTGACCATAGGCCCACTTCCCTCGCCCTATCCCTATAACCCCACCTGAGCCGCACATCTTTGGACAGTGGGAGGAAACTGGAGCACCCTGAGGAAACCCACGCAGACTTGAACCCGGGACCCTGGCACTGTGATGCAGCACCGTGCCGCTCTGAATGTTGGTGTGCTGCAGGTGGGGTTAAGGGCAAGGAATTTAGCTTGCTGCATTAGTCATCATTCGGAGGCTTTCACTTAATGCCAGCAGTATTCCCTGTCTATTGGCCACGCTCCCCCACTTTATATTGATCTTCTCATTAAAAGAAAAATTAGAGTACCCAATTATTTTTTTCCAATTAAGGGTCAATTTAGTGTGGCCAGTCCACCTGCCCTCGACTGGTAGGGTTGTGGGGGCGGAAATCACACAAACACTGGGAGAATGTGCAAACTCCACACGGACAGTGACCCAGAGCTGGGATTGAACCTGGGACCTCGTCGCCGTGAGGCAGCAATGCTGGATCTCCTCATTTTGACAAAAGCCAAAAGAGGCTTGCTATGTGCAGTAGACATAGGGAAGCAAACAGACACCTCAAATTAATATTTACAAAAGAACGCTTTTTTTCTGTAATTGCTGTAAGGGAAAACATTAAGCAATTGTAGTTTGTCATCCATGTAAATGGCCTAATTGTGATCTTTCCTGCATGTAGATGGAGCTTGAGCTAGTAAACATGGGAAGAATGGCAAGAATATAATGAGATGCTCATCTTTTGAAAGCAATATCAATTCCAGTTTTTATATTCTGTCTCTTGTATTTCTCGATTTGTATTAATTCTATCTTTCTTTCCAATGACCAAAAATATGTTCTACTGCCAATGTTACAATACAAGCTTATTTGAGCAAAGATAGCATTAAGCCAGGATTCCCAGAAACGTGTGCCTTTTTCCTCCCCAGTTTTCCAATATTATGCTAGCAATGGACAATTGATTTCACCTCTTCTTTCTTTCACCTCTATCACTTTAAGTTTGATAGTGTGACTGGCTGGATGGCCTGTGCAACTCTTATAATGTTTAATACAATGTTTAATACTGTCTTGAAAGCACTAACCGCTTGGATTATTCAGAGCCAAGTCTAAAGACTTTGGAACCATGCCATATGGCAGTTCTTGATGTTAATTTTGTCTGGGAGTGTTTGGCTTGCACGGTGTAACCTTTTTTTTTGAGACAAGTTTAAACATACTGGTGCTAAGCTGTCCGTCTGGAATATTGCAGGTTACAGAGTCAAAGAGCCATTGGAGAATAGATGAGCGACATTTGGCAGTCGGGAGAAGGTCAGAATTCAGACCTATTCAGGATAAAACTATTTGAAGTCCTTTATTATAGCCAGGCTTCACTGCAACTGAAGTCCTCAAGTATTTGGCAGATCTTTTACTGTTTGCAGACTGAAATATCTGCATAGATTGTGTTCAAGCATTACTTATGGCTGACATGTTCTCTTTAAATGAGAATGGCGTGCTGATCATTTGGATTTTAAATCAATTTACCATTGCAGCAAGTTGCATTGAAACTAGAACAGGGAGAGATGGTGGCCAGTCAATGATATTTATGCTCCACATATTCTGTTCTAATCTCATGGGCTGATTTTGTCTCCAGATTTCTCTTAATTAATGAATGAAAGTGGAAGTAATCTACCTATTCTTGAGCATTAATGCAGAACAAGTCCTTTTTTTTTGCTTCGCTGCATACTACCATGATCCTGTTTTGTGACATGTTCCTGGTACAGTCCCAGTTCTGTCCCAATGCAGCCAGCATATCTATGGCAACGCCTTGTCCTCAATGATGACATGGTTATCCCCAGTCTGCTTCCAAAATTCTTTGCTCGGTTTCCCCTGTTCCTCATCAATGTTTTGCCCACTCCGTAAAATTACTTATAAATAAGTGGTAAACTTATCGGTGTATACTGGTAATACTTGCATCTTTCCCCTTTGCCACCATCCCAAACCCATCCTCACATTCAAAGTCCATATCCAGCTCTTCACCTGCCAACCTTATCCTTGCTCTGACATCCCTGTAGCCCACCTCTCAAATCCTCCAGGGGAAAAAATAGCCTCTCTGCAACCTCCTTCAATGACGATCCCTCTTTGCACGCCCTCCTCTTGCTCCAGGACAGTGGTAGTCCCCTGTTGACCACATTCTATCATTGCAGGTGGGGCTTAGAACTATCTTGCCCGCCATGCAAATTCTCTTCCTGGGCACAGTTTTTCTACGGTGTATTACTTCCCTATTTCAAAAGTCCTTCAACTATGGTGTCAGCTATCTATCATGATGCTCAGCTTTAGACTGTTTATTTTTCTGAAGGGCATGTTTGGTGGATTTATTTGGTGTGCGGTGCCTGACACATGGTGGGACTTGCAAAGGACTGGAGTACATGACGTACTTGCAGCTGCCAACAGTTGGTAGCAGCAGCATTAACTGGGACAGTGGTGCGATTCGCTGGAGAACAAAAATGGGAAGGTAAGGGGCTGCCCAGTTGGAGTCATTCCATGACGAATGGGATGGGGATTGCAGAAGCACGATCGGAATAAGATGGGAGGGATGCAAGATAGGAGACTAAGATGGCATGGAAGCAGTGGATGAAATGATGAAGTTGCTTTAAGTGTGACAAAATGGCCACTGCGGAGATGGTAACATGGTGGTAATGTTACTGGGCTAATGCCTCTGGGATAGATTTAAATCCTGCCATAGCTGATAGCTAACGTGGAAAGCTAATTTCAATAATGATGCCCATGAAACTACCATCGTACTTTTTTCCAGTTAAGGGACAAATTAGCATGGCCAATCACCTACCCGGCACATCTTTGGGTTTGTGGGGATGAGGCCCACACAGGCATGGGGAGAATGTGCCAACTCAACATGGACAGTGACCGAGGGCCGGTTCACTAATGTCCTTTCAGAGAAGGAAATCTGCCATCCTTACCTGGTCTGGCCTACTGGTGACCCCAGACTCTCAGCAATGTAATTGACCCTTAATGCCCTTTGAAATGGCTTAGCGACCCATTCAATTCTAGGACAATTCGAGATGGACGACTAATGCAGGTGTGACACCCACATCCATGAAAGAATTAAAACCACGGGGGCAATTATATGATACAACTTATCATTCCAAAATTAATCTTATGAAAAAGTTTTAGCAGCATTGGTGAATTAAAAGATTACCTCCATGTTGATGCGAGCAGACGGAAATGATGATGATAGTCTTCATGCAGTGGTGGGCATCCTGTGGCCCGGGGTCCACATGTGGCCCATTAGGGTTCTGAGTGCGGCCACAAGACCCTTTTGTTCATTGTTGTCCATGTACAGAGTTGACGAGTTCTGCTGGTTTCCATCCTCGTAGGTTTTATCCTACCAGTATGACTTGTCATGATATGCAGACATGCACATAATGAGATGGACAGGCAGCTAATAACACAGAGAACAGGACATAACCAATCAGCAGGCAGAACACTTGGGGGTGGTTTCCCACTATAAAAGGCATGAGACACTCTCACTCCGCCTCTTTCCACTGGGGACATCTACAGAGTGAGTCAGGGTGTATATATCACATAACACCTCCAGCACGTGGCTAAGAGCTAGTCTGGTTCACTCACACAGAGTAATCACACTTAGGTTAGCAGAGAGTTGAACTCACAGAGAACTGTGCTAACTGTGTGACAGGTTCAATAAATCAGATTGAACTAACTTCAAGGTCTGGAGTATCTTTCAGTTAAAGCTGCATCCAGTTGCAGCCCGTGTTATCTCAGTGTGCTTAATACGACATGACTTAAATAGACATGCACGTAAAAGCAAGGGCAAGTGAAATGAGGTGTGTGCTGATTGCAGATAACGTTGACGTAGAGCCATGTGTGTCCAATCAAACGTTAATATTTATTTTGTTTTTGCCACTTTTAAGTTGATTACATTTTATTAATATATGAATGATGAAATGTTTTCTGTAATTTTTCAATGAAATATCTGGCGTATATTATATGTGTTAAATCTTATTCAAGGATAATGCTTAGTGAACAAGCCCTATTTCAATCTTGCGACCCACTGAGATGAAGGAGGGCCACTCACCCGGCCCTGTCAGCTGGGGCGGCACGGTAGCGGAGTGGTTAGCACTGCTGCCTTATGGTGCCAAGGACCCGGGTTCGACCTGGGCCCTGGGTCACTGCCCACGTGGAATTTGCACATTCTCCCCATGTTTGCATGATCTCATTCCCACAAACCCGACGATGTGCAGTGTGGGTGGATTAGCCGTGCTCAATTGTCCCTTAATTGGGGAAAAAAATGAATTGGGTATTCAAAATTTATTTTAAAAAATGGTTTGCCTGTCGGCAGCTCTACACGGTAACTCCATTCTGCAATACACCGCACAAACTTCCAACTCGAGGAGGCGGTAGTCAAAATGTTGCTTTCGAACTTGTATCTTCGAAATTGGAAGCTAAAATTGCAACGGGCAGATTTCAAGGCGATAGTATTAATCCCCCAAATATCACTGAGCCCATCTAATGTAAATCTGCCTTTTCAACTATGGACAAAGTAGTTCCCAATTAGACTTTCATGTGTTCTGACTATGAACGAGTCACAGGGCCAAACCCGTGACCATATTTATATTCTAGGTCTGTTTTTACAAATGGACAGCTTTATGTAACTTTGTTCAATGTTTGTTAATTTTTGAAAAATATTTGGTGAAAGAATAACTAGAAATCCTGTCGTTAAAGAAGGGCTATTGCAGCCAAATTGGTGTCCTTGTTGCAAATGTTTTACAGGTCTCTGCTAGTTTCCCTTAACTTCTATCCCCCTTCCTGCTTTGATGTGAAATCAAGAGGCCCTGTGATGTTTCACTACATCAATGCACCCTATATGCATACAGGTTTTAATAAGAAACCACCCCCTCCGATTTCCAGCTGTAATCCTCATTTACTCATCCAAAATAAGCAAATAAAACTTGCATTCTCTAAGGATCTTAAAATGTGCTTTTTTTTGTCTCGATTGCATTTGTTGTTTTAATAGAAACGAGAGTCACTTTCTGACTCCATACTCAACAGAATGGCACCAGCCCAGTGGTCTGTTTGAAAAGTAAGATGGGTTTCCGGGAGGGCGGAGATAAAAGGTGATGGGCGAACAAGCAAACGTTCAATTTTCCTTTGTCATTTCTTTGTGACTGTCTCGTACAGTCATATGTTGCACTGTGCGTATCATGACCCCTGTCAGTGCTCGCCATCAACGGCCGCCTTGTAAATCGCCTGTAGGAGAGGCAAAAAGTAGGGTTTGAGTGGAACCCCAGGCCAATTAAGATTTTTGAAGAAGAGAACTCTGTGAAATCTGTTGCCAACCCTTGAAGGCAGTTGGAACCAGTCCCAGGAGACCACAGCGACCTGAGTCACAAACCCAGTGATGCGATCCACAGGCAACGACTTGTCCAACTCCCTTTTGGCTGCTTACAGAAAATGTGCACTTGCAACAGAGTGAGCGAAGACTGTTCATTGAATTTTACTGTTTGCCCACATCTGCACAAGTAACGGGTGTGGCATTGCAAATGAAGTGCTTTTGTGCTGTGATGCCAATATCGATTGTCTGCAGCGAGCCACCTGCCTGATGAGACTGGCTCTAAAGGGTGGAGATGGCCCTCCACCTTGATTTTTGACTTGGCCCCCCTGCTGCTGAATTAGTAATAACCAGATTTGTGGTGCTAAAATGCTGCTAAACTCAGAATGCTCTTTGTCTAGTGACTATGCTAATCTTCAAAGCGGGAACGATGTTTATTTTCTATGATCTGTCCAGTAGATTTTTCTGGTCAAGTCAAATGCTTGTTTATGTGGCCAGTTATTTCTTTGACGGAGCATTCATCTGATGGAATACATGCCCTCCATACCTTGCCTCTGGTCTGATGTCAAATAGCTTCTGACGTCATTCTACCAACACTCGTTTAAGCAAAAGTTACAGTATTTTTGACTCTGCTGCTGATTATGTCGGTGATTGCATATGGTTAACAGCTCGATAGTTATTCAGCGGTAATTGTATTCAACTGTCTATTCCAATACCACGCTGAACTGCAGAGTGCAATGCGTGAAGACTTTATTTTAAAATCACCTCTTGCCTTCACTGTTCAGTTCCAGGTGATTATTTATGATGTGATGTGACTCTTGTATTCTCTAATCTGCTTTATCCGGATGGCTAGAATGCATAGGGTTGAATAAAGGACACAAAGCTTTGTTAATGAACAAAACTATAAATTTATGACACTACTAAGATTTGTTCACATTGCTAAAGTAGACAGTATTGTATAAAACTATGCTATCTCTGACTTACAGAACTCTCAAGTATACAACTGCTCTCTATGCCTGACACACTTCCTGCTCTCTCCTCACTCTCAACTCCTAATCATCTTCTAATCCCAGAATCCCCAAGTCACATGATATATATGACTTCTGTGATTCCCTCAAGTGGTAAAAAGCATTATCATTAACTAACTTGCTAACTCTTTACATTCCAGTCAATATACATATCATTACAAATCTCAACTCGCACTGTTGGTGCTATCTGACATTTCGGCACTTGTTGGACCCCTGGGTAGGACACAGTGTTGCCTGAGCCATTGAAACCATATAGCTCGTTATCATATTCTTCGCTTATATCCTGAATCATTTACTGAATATTGAGGTGGAGGTTGAAAGAGGCATAGGGGGTCCATGTTATATACATTGTTAAGTTGTCATGGACCTTTACTGGAATATTGACCTTTTAATATCGAAGGACTAGGGTACAAAGGGTTAAAATCCACGCTGCCACCATACAAAAACTACAGTGGACCAAGTCTGGAATGCTGTCATCAGTTATGGACACCCATGGGTACATGGGCATTGGAGGAAGTGCAGTATAGATTAACTGGGATGACACCTGAATTCCAAAAAGTTGGAATTTAGAGCAGTGTTCTTCAAACCTTTTTTCCGGGGACCCATTTTTATCAACTGGCCGACCTTCGGGACCCAACGCGGCCGACCTTCGGGACCCAACGCGGCCGACGTGAGCAACCCAATGCAGGCGACGTGCACGACCCACGCCGGCCGAGGTGCGCGACTCACCATTTTCTCTTACCTTGTTTGCTGCTAATAAAAATGGAGGCAATGGCTTTGGGTCTATTTGGCCCTCGTGCATGCTCCTCCAATGGAACCTATTGGATGAAGGTGAAGCCTTCCTGTGTCGGAAAGTAAGGAGTCTCCATCTGTCCAAAGTTCTGCATTTTTTTCCTGTAATATTTTATCAAATAAACCCCCCCTCCCAACTTGTACAAAAAAAATGAATAAAAAAAAATGAAAAAAATAAAAATTAAAAATAAATGAATAAAACCCCCTGAACTTGTAACAAAAAGTTGCGGCCGTTTAAAAATAAAAAATAAAATAACGGCCGCACTGCGCATGTGCGCCTGATCATCGGCGCTCATGTGCATACTTTTGTGCATGCGTGCCAATGATCGTGCGCGCATGTGCAATGTGGCCAAATGTTTTTACATGTTTGCGGCCATTTTAAAGGCCGCTTGCAGCCGGTGTTATTAAAAGCTGGCTGCTGCACGTGTATTTGCGCAGTCGGGAGCGCCGCGCAGGACGGCTCCGCGACCCGCCCGCGGATTGTGCCCCCGACTTTGAAGAACACTGATTTAGAGGTTAAGGGGAGTTTTGATAAAAGGTTTAAGATATTCCGGGGAAATTTAACAGATAGATGGTGAGAAATTGTTTCAATTGGTTGGGGAGTCTAGCACTAAGGGAAATAACCTAAAAGAGACCGACATTTCAGGAGTGAAACTGGGGAGCAATTCTACACAGAGGCCAGGGAAAATGTTTGCACACAGCAGTTACTTCGGGCTAATTGTTTATTTCAGATTAGCTAGATTTTTGTTCACCGCAGTTATTGATGGAGACGGAGCAAAGGTGTGTATGTGGAGTTCAGTCACAGATCTGTCTTGACCCAGAGATAAAAAGCTGCTTTAACCTTGCTTCTAGTGGAATTCATTTTTCTGCAATTGGTTTTATTTTCATGAGAATATTAGAAATAGCAATATGCCGCACAATCCCTCCAATCGGCTCCACCATTTAATGTGATTTGTTTGGAAGAATTTAAAAATAATGGGCGTGGTTTACTGGCAACATCGCGCCCAAACGGGAGCGCGACGTGGCTGGTAGATGCCGGGGTGAGGTGTTGCGACCAGAATCTTGCCCACAGTGGGCAGGACCAAGCTACGTGTGCTTAAGTAGGTTTTACTGTTCCTATTAATTCTTACTCGAGTGAGTGATTGTATTCACATACTCCTTCTCTTTTGCCTCCTGCTTTTCTACTATCCTTGGGTTGCTTTTTTGTGTTTTCTGCTGTGAAGACGGATGCAAAATATTTATTCTCGGTCTCTGCCATTTCCTTGTTCCCCACTATTTATGACTTGGCCTCACGATGGGTACTCACTTGCATTTTCTGTTCTGAAGGTGATTCTGTTTCGCCTCTTCACAGAAGCTGCCCAACCTGGTGAGCATTTCTCGCACTATGTTTTTATCTCACAAAGATGAGTGGTCCTAAAGAAGAGTGTTAAATTGGGGGGGAAGGCCAACTATATCAAAATTCGGCAGGAGCTGGGGAATGTGGATTGGGAGCAGCTGTTTGAAGGTAAATCCACATTTGATATGTGGGAGGCTTTTAAAGAGAGGTTAATTAGAGTGCAGGGCAGACCTGTCCCTGTGAAAATGAGGGATAGAAATGGCAAGATTAGGGAACCATGGATGACGGGTGAAATTGTGAGACTAGTTAAGAGGAAAAAGGAAGCATACGTAAGGTCTAGGTGACTGAAGACAGGCGAAGCTTGGGAAGAATATCAGGAATGTAGGACCAATCTGAAACGAGGAATCAAGAGGGCTAAAAGGGGTCATGTGTTGTGTATTCTAAAAGGCATTAAAGTGGACAAGTCCCCAGGTCTGGATGGGATCTATCCCAGGTTACTGAGGGAAGTGAGAGGAAATGGCTGGGTCCTTAACAGATATCTTTGCAGCATCCTTGAATAGGGTGAGGTACTGGAGAATTGCTAATGTTGTCCCCTTGTTTAAGAAGGGTAGCAGGGATAATCCAGGTAATTATAGACCGGTGAGCCTGACATCAGTGGTAGGGAAGCTGCTGGAGAAGATGCTGAGGGATAGGTTCTATTCCCATTTTAAAGAAAATGGGCTTATCAGTGATACGCAACATGGTTTTGTGCAGGGAAGGTCATGTCTTACCAATTTAATAGAATTCTTTGAAGAAGTGACTAAGTTGATTGATGAGGGAAGGGCTGTAGATGTCATATACATGGACTTCAGTAAGGCATTTGATCAGGTTCCTCATGGTAGGCTGATGGAGAAAGTGAAGTCTCATGGGGTCCAGGGTGTACTAGCTAGATGGATAAAGAACTGGCTGGGCAACAGGAGACAGAGAGTAGTAGTGGAAGGGAGTTTCTCAAAATGGAGAATTGTGACTAATGGTGTTCCACAGGGATCAATGCTGGGACCACTGTTGTTTGTGATATACATAAATGATCTGGAGGAAGGTGTAGGTGGTCTGATTAGCAAGTTTGCAGATGACACTAAGATTGGTGGAGTAGAAGATAGTGAAGGGGTCTGTCGGAGAATACAGCAGAATGTAGATAGATTGGAGAGTTGGGCTGAGAAATGGCAGATGGAGTTCAATCCGGGCAAATGTGAGGTGATGCATTTTGGAAGATCCAATTCAAGAGCGAAATATACGGTAAATGAAAAAGACCTGGGGAAAATTGAAATTGATATACAGAGTGATCTGGGTGTTCAGGTCCATTTTACCCTGAAGGTGGCTGCGCAGGTCGATAGTGGTCAAGAAGGCACACTGCATGTTTTCCTTCATCGGAAGGGGTATTGAGTTGGCAGGTCATGTTACAGTTGTATAAGACTTTGGTTCGGCCACATTTGGAATACTGCGTACAGTTCTGGTCGCCACATTACCAAAAGGATGTGGATGCGTTGGAGAAGTTGTAGAGGAGGTTCACCAGGATGTTGCCTGGTATGGAGGGTGCTAGCTATGAAGTGAGGTTGAGTAGATTAGGATTATTTTCATTAGAAAGACGGAGGTTGAGAGGGGAACCTCATTGAAGTCTACAAAATTGAGGTATAGACAGGGTGGATAGCTAGAAGCTTTTTCCCAGAGTGAGGGACTCAGTTACTAGGTGTCACGAGTTCAAGGTGAGAGGGGAAAAGTTTAAGGGAGATATGTGTGGAAAGTTCTTTACGCAGAGGATGGTGGGTGCCTGGAATGCATTGCCGGCGGAGGTGGTAGAGGTGGGCATGATGGCGTCATTTTAAGATGTATCTGGACAGATACATGAATGGGCAGGGAGCAGAGGGATACAGATTCTTAGAAAATAGGTGAAGATAGAGGATCCGGATTGGCGCAGGCTTGGAGGGCAGAAGGACCTGTTCCTCTGCTGTGATTTTTCTTTGTTCTTTTACCACTCTTTTTTCCTTTTATGCACTTGGAGAGGTTTTTTTACCCTCTGCTTTTGTATTTCTTGCCAGTTTTCTCCATACTCTAATATCTCCCTCTTTGTTGCTTTATTTTCTGGTTTCTAAAATGTTCTCCATATTCTTGCCTACCACTAATCTTTGCAGCGTTACATATCTTTTCTTTCAATTTGAAGCCGCCCTTAACTTCCTTAGCCACAGCTGGTGCATCTTTCTCACAGCATCTTTCTACCTTTAATTGTATCTATCTTTATTGAGAGTTCAAGAAGGAGTTCAATAAAGTTCTAATGACTAAAGGGATTGAAGGATATGGAGAGGGGAGGGGGGGGTAGAGAGAGGAGACAGGTTATTGAGTTGGATGATCAGTCATGATCCTATTGAATTGTGGAGCAGGCTTGAAGGGCCGAGTGGCCTACTTCTCCCATTTTCTATGTTATAAAATATCTCCTTGAATGACTCCCACTGCTTCTCTGCCACCTTTACTTTTTAACCTTTTTTTCCCAGTCCAATGTAACAGGCTATGGCTTCATAATTACCTTTATTTATATCTAAGGCATTAGTTTCAGACCCAAACTTCTCACTCTCAAACTGAACATTAAATTCTTTCATGTTATGATCGTTCTCACCTGGAGGATCCTTTACTTTGCAGCTCTTAATTCATTTGGTCTCATTACATTTAAGAAGATCAAAAATAGTCCATTCACTGGTTCCAGAATCTATTCTAAGAAATTGCCCTGAATAAAGTACCCCTCATTATTGCATTAACTCTGTTAAAAGCTCCAATTATTTCTTGCTTGTTGCTCCATCCAGAGGTATAGCTACTCTTGGGGAGGCTGTAAACTACCCCCACCAGTGCCTTTTGACTTCTGTTATTCCTAATCTCTATCCATACTGATTCTACCACCTGGTCTTCAGAGCCAAGATTCTTTCTTGCTATTCTCTTTATGGCAATATTTATAATCCAGGCTGCTCCTCCTTTCCCATTTTTACCTGTTGCGTGCACTGGAATATTTATTTCCCAGTCTTTTGTCACCGTGTCTCCATAATGTTAATTAGACCAAACCTATCTATTCATCTTTATTTTCTCCACTTGTTAAAATGAAAACCCGTTGGGGCCGCTGATGTCCGGTGACCTGTTCTTCAGTATAAGATGAGGCATTTCTGAGTGGTGAGTAAGGAAGAGTGAGTGACTAAAATGGAACTGATTCCCTGAGCCGCTACTTGAATTCCCACCATTTCAAAATCTCTCCCAAGCTTTGAAGTAATGAGCGTGAAGGGCAGGGAATATTCTCCAGGCATGATGCATCGGAGCTAATTATCACTGTTCCATCAGGAGGCTGTTGACACTCGAAGCTGCTTTCAGGCTGCTACTAGCCAACACTTCCAACTATGGCCAACTGAAATTACTGGACAATTTGACGGGCCCTCTAACCTGGCCAGGTGTCAGGGAACCCAACTTGTCAATGTTCCTTGTCATATTGCCATTTCTCCGCTTTCCCTCCATGCTCCCGACTGTTGCCCCCATCAGTTCCTGTCGGAATGCTTCCGATCCCCCTTGCCCTCGTGCTAACCTTCCCAATTCATGCTGAATCAAAAAGCTGGAAATATTTGGCTGTCCCAAAAAGAGACCAGACTTAAAATGTCAACCGACTCTTCCACAGGTGGTACTCAAGTATTTCCAGTATCCGCAATCCTTTTTTGTTCATGCTGATACTGTTTGTGTTGACCATTTGTTTAATTTCTCCCCTTTGCCCACTTGAAGTTGCAGCACTGTGCGGTCAAAATTTATAAGTAGATAAGAAGCCCAGGGGCAGGATTCTGCC
Source organism: Scyliorhinus canicula (assembly GCF_902713615.1). NCBI lineage: Eukaryota > Metazoa > Chordata > Chondrichthyes > Carcharhiniformes > Scyliorhinidae > Scyliorhinus > Scyliorhinus canicula. Next base: position 22,616,373 of record NC_052150.1, on the reverse strand, counting down.
GTAATCGGCGGGGCGGGCAACTCCGGCGGGACAGAGTGGCGTGACCCACTCCGGCGTCGGGCCGCCCCAAAGGTGCGGAATCGTCCGCACCTTCAGATACTAGGCACGCCCCGGAGTTGTTTGTGCCCCGCCGGCCAGCGGGAAGGGCCTCCGCCCCCCCGGCACAAGTTAGCGCATGCGTGGGAGCGCCAGCATGTGCTGACATCATCCCCGCGCATGCGCAGAGGGCTTCGTTTCCGCACCGGCAATGGCGGACTGCTACAGCCACCGGTGCGGAACAGTAGAGTGCCCCCACGGCACAGGCCTGCCCGCGGATCAGTGGGCCCCGATCGCGGGCCAGGCCACCGTGGGGGCACGTCCTGGGGCCAGATTTCCCCCCCCCCCCACGTCCCACCAAGAAGTCCGGAGGCCGCCCGCACCGCCAGGTCCCGCCGGTAAGGACTTGCTCCAATATACGCCGGCGGGACTGGCAAAAAATGGGCGGAACTTCGGCCCATCACGGACCGGAGAATTCGGGCAGCCCCGGGGCCCATTGAGTTGCGCCGGTCCCGGCCATCCTCCGAGGCGGGTGACGCGATTCACTCCGGGCCGATGTTTTTGGGGGGGCCGGAGAATTTGGAGGACGGTGGGGCGGGATTCACACCGACCCCCAGCAATTCTCCGACCCTGCCCGGAGGGGAGGGGGGGGGGGGGGGGGGGGGGGGGTCGAGGAATCCCGCCCCGATCTCTTAAAATGATGGAATTTCATCTCCCGGATTTGGCAGAGGTCAATTTTGAACGAAAAATCAGGAAGTGACCTGAGCTTTCATCTCCATTGTGTTAGAGTCCAAAGTACTAACAGTCCATGTGAAACAGGCCCACCCTTGGAATATATGCGCACTTTATGGCCAAACCCATGCAATGGTGGCCCTTTGTTTCCCCTATACACAGGGATCCCAGTACCTTTATCCAAAGCATGATGTCGCTAAATTGGGGCCATGTTCAGCTTTTCGGCAAGGTGAACTTATTTGTGTCTAGAATTTGGTTCCGAGTCCACTTCTGATTTTGTGTTGGCGCTCCCACATGATCTCCATGATCAGGCAGTGGTAACTAGAACAGCTGGACACTTGGGCACCTTGCCGTAGGGTAATTCCTCACCCCAATTAAAATTGTTGAAGCACTTTTACACAGTGTTTCTTTTGGAAAGATATGCTTATGTTGCCCCTGGGCAGTATGCCAGGAAGGTGAGAGAATTCTATAAGCTATCTTTATAGTCTGGGAAATGAAGTCCACCAGGAGCAAATGATTAATGTAAAACACTGCGATGGCACATCTGTTTGTTCGGTCCCAGAAGAAAGGTCCACTAAGCAGAAGTCCCTAAGGCCTAAACCTTTAAACTGAGCAAGCTTCTTCCGGTAGACCGGTGACTGATGAACAGTTCATCCTTCAGACATATATTTCATAGCTACGGTGAAGGAAAGTCTCTCAATGCTACAGACTGTCACATTCAGCTTGATGTATTATAAGGACAGCCCTTTGAAAACTCCCCCTCATCGAAACACGGGAGAATAGACTGACATGTATTTAACAGGCAGTAGAATTGGGTTGAATCGTGCTTCTAAATCAACAGTCAAACAGATATAACCACAGCCTGGATTGCTGGAAGCACTCTCGTTACACACACTTGCACTCATCAGGTATAACTACAGCATACGTTTATGTGACAAATTTGTCATTTCTAGCCTTCATTTTTTCACATCTCCCTAGGGGTTCATCCCATCGCACTTCAGTTACCAGAGTTACTTGGAGTTCAAGTTGAGGAGACCTAATTGGCTTTTTTATTCCTCCCAAATGGGGAAAAATTGGTCAACCTTCCCAATCCAGATCACTGTCCAGTGAGAAGTGCACCTGTATGGATGCTGAATGAGTCCTGCATTAGTCCTGGTGCCCATGTTGTACAGTCAGCAGTCAAAACACACTGGGCATAAACACCAAAATAATCTGTGTATGATTTGATTACTGGGAGGTTTACTCTCGCCCGCTTACTTCCAATCCAAAGATGTGCAGGTTAGGTGGTTGGCCATGTTAAATTGCCCATCGTGTCCAAAAATGTTAGGAGGGGTTATTGGGTTACGGGGATAGGGTGGAAGTGAGGGCTTAAGTGGGTCGGTGCAGACTCGATGGGCCAAATGGCCTCCTTCTATACTGTATGTTCTAAGTTCTT